>NC_092722.1:54480774-54848437 GCF_047496885.1 Scyliorhinus torazame | reverse complement strand
ATCTGTAGTGAAGGTACCTTTAAGAAATGGGTGTTTATAAATAGGTGTGTATATAAATATCTGTAGTGAAGGTACCTTTAAGAAATGGGTGTTTATTACTGCAGTGATGTCAGAGAGTGGGTGGGGCTGGGCTGTCTGTCAGCTTTTTACTTTCGCTTTGGGCTTTGTGCTGCAGGGTGGGTTTGGTTTCATTTTAGTTTTGGAGAAGTTGAAATCACAGCAGGATGTGTATGAATCTCCGCAAGCTTATGAATGTTCATTTGGGGTTTTCAAAGAGGTATAACTGTTCTCAGTAGTAAATTTAAACCTGATGTGCTTCTGTTAAAAGGTTTTTTAAAAAAGTCTTATGGATGTTTAAAGGAAAGTAAGGATTACTTAGTGTTGTATTCTTTGGGGGTTGTATTTGAATTGATGGTTGCTAAGATGTTCACTGTATGTTTTAAAAAGGTTAACTTGAGTTCATAGAATAAACATTGTTTTGCTTTAAAAAATACTTTTCGATTTCTGCTGTACCACACCTGTAGAGTGGGCCGTGTGCTCCCCATACCACAATCTATTAAAAGTTGTGGGTCAGGTGAACTCCATGATACACTTTGGGGTTCTCTAAACCCTGGCCCATAACAACCCTCCGAGGGGCGTGGAAAATCAGAAAATACGATCTCACCGGCGGGAATCCCGTTTCCCGATTCGTGGGATTTTGCGCTTGTGTTGCCTTTCTCACTGCTGGCTCACATGGTCTCAGAATTCTGCCCACAGGGTTTGAAGCGAAAAAGAGATAAAAAGTGACTTTGCAACTATTTCTGTCATACACGCAAATTTCCTGCACCTTATTTTTTAAAAGATATCCAATTAAGGGGCAATTTAGCGTGGCGAATCCACCTACCCTGCACTCTTTGGGTTGTGGGGGTGAGACCCACGCAGACACGGGAGAATGTGCAAACTCCACATGGACAGTGACCCGGGGCCAGGATCGAACCTGAGTCCTCGGTGCCGTGAGGCAGCAGTGCTAACCACTGCGCTACTGTGCCACCCAATTTCCTGCATGTTATACATTGATTGTGCAGGACAGCCATGCTCACTTAGATCTGAGCAATGCGCAAGTCGCTCATATTGCTTGGACTGGGGCGGCATGTCGTGCAGTGGTTAGCACTGGGGCTGCGGCGCTGAGGACCCGGGTTCGAATCCCGGCCCTGGGTTACACTGTCCGAGTGGAGTTTGCACATTCTCCCCGTGTCTGCGTGCGCTTCACCCCCACAAACCAAAGATGTGCAGGTTAGGTGGGATTAGCCATGCTAAATTGCCCCTTAATTGGAAAAGAAATGAATTGGGCACACTAGATTTATTTTTTTAAACAAATATTTGAACAGCATGCCTCTGCTGGGGATAATTTCCCCCCACCCCCCCCGTCTGCATCAATGGCTCCGAAGTGGAGATGGTCGATAGCTTTAAGTTCCTGGGGCGGGGGGGGGGGGGGGGGGGGGGGGGGGGTGGTATTCTAGATTTATTAAAATAGAAAAAAATTTTTTTATTGGAATTACACCAATTTTGAACTAGCTTTAGATGTCAGATACAACCAAAGTCCAGATGCGTATTTCTGTTATCCCTGGCAATTCTTTCCTGTGAGTTTTTACTTCTCTCAATGTAAATGAATAACCTATCTTCATTAGCAATGGAACTACCTTTAAAGCATCAGCTGGATTTGCATTCAAGTTGAAAAACTTGCAAAATTACACTTTTTAAAAAACAAACCATGCTCATAGAGACATAGAGGTTTACAGCATGGAAACAGGCCCTTTGGGCCAACTTGTCTTTACCGCCCATTTTTTTACCACTATTCTCATCCCAATTGCCTGCATTTGGCCATATCCCTCTATACCCATCTTACCCATATAACTGTATAAATGCGTTTTAAAAGACAAAATTGTGCCCACCTCTACTACTGCCTCTGGCAGCTCATTCCAGAAACTCACCACCCTCTGTGTGAATATAGAACATAGAAAATACAATGCAGAAGGAGGCCATTCGGCCCATCGTGTTTGCACCGACCCACTTCCACCCTATCCCCATAACCCCTCCTAACCTTTTTTGGACACTAAGGGCAATTTAGCATGACCATTCCACCTAACCGGCATGTCTTTGGACTGTGGGAGGAAACCGGAGCACACGGAGGAAACCCATGCAGACACAGAGGATTGAATAGTCGAATCAGGAGGACATAAAAGCATTGGTGAAGGTTCAACAGCACAAGGGCTGAGGTGAGGATGGAGCTACTGGTCTTTCTAGAAGCCTCTTATTTCCTTGAACAGTAAGCCATTGCAACCTCTGCACTACTCTAATCTCTGTAATGGGATCAAAGCATAACAGCACGGTTGAAGTAGAGAAATGCAACTCCCTTCGTACTGCCTCAACAATGCATTTTCACCCCTCCGTTGGAATAGTGTCACCTTCTGTCCCATTTCCTAAACCATGCACCCATTATCATTGTCTCTCTGAGTGAGATTGCCTCGTTAGTTCCATCTGGGTTATATTTCCGCTTTCTGCTGGGCATTCAATAAATATTTCACTCTGGCTCATTGATAACATTGCTGTGGGTTAAAAGAAGAAAGTTCTTTTAACCCACAGGGTTAAAGATCCCTTCATATCCTCAAGCAAGACAAGTTATATTTACACCGCTGTCTCTATTGTTTAGTCGCAACTACAGCAGTCAAACAGAAAGGGAGTTGAATGGCTAATAAGTGCGTTTGTGTGCTGATAAATGTAGTCCAGAACATCCAGAGAATTCCCTGCTGTTTTTTGAAAGAGGAACATGACGTTGAATCTAACTTTTAAATCCAGACTTAACATTTCATCCGGAAGCCGATTCCTCCAATTATGTCGCACTCCCTCTGTGTGTCTGCTCGGTTATTCAGTGAGGCTTGAAATCACGTTCTTCTGACTCAGAGACGAGAGTGCTACCAACATGTCTAACCCATCCCAAAGTGTGTATGAGAACCGGGCGCATTTGTTTTTTTCGCTCAATGTCATGTGACTGAGAATTTCCATTTCCTCCCAATCAGGTTATTCCTCAACTACAAACATGCCACTCGAGAAAACAACAAAGTGTCTCCTCAAAATGTAATATGTTTGGACGCGACAAATTTTGTCCAAAGTAATAGCCCACCCAAGGCTCTGAATGAAATACTCATTGGGATCTCCATTGGTCACATCTCCCCTGGCTCTTTCCTGTGCTGTTAGCGAGGTACAACATAGACATCGAAAGTGGTGGCCCGGTACCCTGAGCGGGAATTGATTTCTGCTTTGAACTTGCCACTTTGTTTAAGTGTGCAGTTATTCGGCCCCTATCACCTGTTTTAACATGGTGGCACGGTGGTTAGCACTGCTGCCTCACAGCGACAGGGACCCTGGTTCGATCCCAGGGTGACTGCCTGTGTGGAGTTTGCACGTTCTTCCCGTGTCTACGTGGGTTTCCTCCAGGTACCCTGGTTTTCTCCCACTGTCCAAAGATAAGCAGTTAGGTGGGGTTACCGGGAAAGGGTGGGCGATTGGGCCTCGGTAGGGTACTCTTCCAGAGAGTTGGTACAGAAACGATGGGCCGAATGGCTTCCTTCGGCACTGTAGGGGTTCTATAGATTTCTGTGGATCTATTCATGCAAATGCAAAACATCAAATTTTAAAAATCCTTTCATGTATGTAGGGACTTTCACAACCTCAGGACCTCCCACATGTTTTCAGGCAATGAAGCACTTTTGAAGTGTAGTCACTGCTGTAATGTAGGAAATACAGCAATTAATTTATGCACAGCAAGATCCCAAAACAGCACCCTGATATCTGTTTTAGTGACATTGATTAATGACTGGCTCAGTGTAGATGTCTCTGAGCCAGATGCCCAGGCTAATGCTGTGGGGAAATGGGTTCCAATCCCACCAGGGCAGCTTGTGGAAATTAAATTAAATTAATAGTTGGGAATTGTAAAGCCAGCCTCAGTACTGGTGACCATTGATGACTGTTGCAGCAATCCATCTGGTTCACTATGGAAGGAAATCTGCCGTCCATACCTGGTCTGGCCTATATGCGACTCCAGAACTACAACAATGTCCCTCTTAACTGACCTGGAAAGACACTCAGTTCAAGGGCAATTAGGGATGGGCTATGAATGCTTGCCTTACAGATACACAGAGCTATGCACAGCAATTAGAAAGAATTGGCTTGCTTGGTCATGTGATTAGCTCGTTGTGATGGGGAGGGTGCTGGTCATGCCAAAGTTGGCAACGTTTTAATAACAGAATTGGATTGGATTGGATTTGTTTATTGTCATGTGTGATGAATGATAACTGTACCTTTAATGTAATGATCCCTTTAAGACCGGGCTTGGAATCCTGGGGGACTCCGCCTCCGGCTCCGCCCCCCCAGGGAGCCGTATATAAGGTAATGTTCAGCGTGCAGTGAGCACACTTCTCAGCAGCTGTCTGGTTCTCTGCTAATTAAAGCCTTTGTATTACCAACCATCTCTCTCGGGTTGTAATTGAGGGTATCTCATCACTTGTACCGAGGTACAGTGAAAAGTATTTTTCTGCGAGCAGCTCAACAGATCATTAAGTACATGGGAAGAAAAGGAAATAAAGGCAAATACATAATAGGGCAACAAAAGGTATACAATGTAACAACATAAGCACCGGCATCGGAATCATATTTATGTGAACAACAAAGCAAAACGTTGGAGCTTACTGGGTGCGATTCTTCGCTCCCGCGCCGGTTGGGAGAATCGCCTGGTGCGCCATTTTTCCCCGCATCGCCGGTCCGACGCCCTCCCGCGATTCACCCAAGTGGCGAGAACGGCCCCATCGAGTTCTGCGCGGGACACCCAAAATGGCGATTCTCCGCTACACCTGCTGTTCTCCGGCCCAGATGGGCCGAGCGGCCTGCCCAAGGCCAGCGCCATCCACACCTGGTCGCTGCTGGCAGGAACAGCGCGGGAACGTGGGGGGGGGGCGACCTGTGGGGGGGTGAGGGGGGTTCTTTCACCGGGGTAGGACTCAAAAGGGGTCTGGCCCGCGATTGGTGCCCACCGATCGGCGGGCTGGCCTCTCTGAAGGAGGACCTCCTTTCCTCTGCGCCCCACAAGATCCATCCAACATCTTCTTGCGGGGCGGCTTCGGGGAGGATGGCAACCACGCATGCGTGGGTTGGCGCTGGCCAACCCGTGCATGCGCGGGTGACGCCAGTTACGCGGCGGATGACGTGGCGCCGCTTTTATGCAGCGCCAATGCCTGGCACGTGCTGACGACGCTGCTTTCGCGTCACGCCCCCCGAGTTTCTCGCAGCCCCAATCCTAGCCCATTTTCGGGCCCTGAATCGGTCGAGATCGGGGCCGTTTCGCGCCGTCGTGAACCTCGACGGCGTGGGCACTTAGTCGCGGGAGCGGAGGACCACGCCCCTTATGTCTGGGAGAACCACCTATGCTGCCAGCTCTTTACCAATGTTAAAGATTCAGCTGTAATTAGGGAGCTGCTGAGCAGAGTTAATTCCCTGGCCAGAAAGTGAATTGAAGCGAAGCAGCGTAACTCAGTATTATTCAGCAACCTTGTATTATTTGCTGTACCTTGACCTTAAAAGTCACACTACGCTGCATTAGGATAAACTGTGTTTGTCTGACATTTACCTACTGTGCATTGTGATTCAACACTTGTCTCAAAATAATTCAACGGGGCATGAGATGCCACTGAAGAAGGCCGTCAACAACCTTACAATGTGCAAAATTAATCATGCTTGCTTTTTTACCATTTCTTTTGATAAGTCATGTGCCCTGGCTTTACATATTTGAATTTGGACTAATTGGGTAGAGTTTGTCCCACTGTAACTTGACTGGAAGTGCGGCAGAATCCCATTTTCCTTCTGCAACTCCAGGGGTGGGGTGGGGGGGGATGATTCGGTGCCGGAGTGGGAAGAGTTCTCAGATTCTCCCTGGCCATTCACTTCCGAGACTTCTATATTCTGCACCCGATGTTAAAACACGGTGCTCTTTCACTGCTCTGCTGTCAGCCTGGAACAGATGTGGAAGGGCTTTGCACTTCCACGCATTTTGTTTCGTAAATTATTTGGGGCAGGATTCTCCGGACCCCCAGCCGCATGTTTCTCAAATGCATTCCGTTCGCTAGATATGGGATTATCTTCCCTGCGCTTGTCAATGAGATTTGGCATTGTAACCACCCCACACTGCCAGGGAACGCATGGGCGGGTTTGCATTGCCAGCGGGAAAAGTGCATTCCGACGGCCCGAGAATTCCAACCCAGATGTTTCAGTGGATGAGCTGCAGAACTGCAGAGTGGAGACGGAGATCTTTCAGCTGGTTATATCGGCCAGCTCTCTGCTAGAGAGTTCCCAAACTGATTCAAACTGCCCCACTCCATTTCCAATGCCCTTTGTCTTCTTTTAAATATTTATTCAGTTTGCTCCGTGATATACCCTCAATTATGACACGAGAGAGTGTACTCGTAAAACGAAGGCTTTAATAAACAGAGAGCTTCGCCAGCCGGAGAGATGCGTGCTCACCTTATATCCGGCCCCTGGGAGGTGGAGCCAGAGGCGGAGTCCCCCGGGGTTGCAAACCCGGTCTTAAAGGGACATTACATACATGATCTTCAAGGCACATTACCCATTCATCACACTCCGGAAAGACACAATTACCTTTGCCTTCACTGCTCTATGTGGCAAGGCATTCGCAGTTCTAAAAAGCCTTGTGCAAAATCATTTCTCTTGACCTCCCCTTGTCCCTTAATTCCTCTGTGAATGAATTGCGATACAACAGGGCATATTTCAACTCAGTCATAGTCAGATATAATTGGCATTGCACAGTATCAAGACCCGCAGGCTGCGTTAAATTTGGAATGTAATTGTTCAAAGAAAGTGCCTCCAGGTAGTATTGAGTGATGTTGATGGTTACCTGCAAGCTAACAGTTGTGCCTGGGTGTCTTACTTTGCATGTGTAAAAGTTGATTACCTGTATCCTAACTTGGGTCAAGACCCGCTCACCCATCAACGTTATGTTGTCCTCTTGCCCCATCGACGACTCAATTTTAAAATTGTTATCCGCACGTTCAAACCTTCCCATGCCTTCACCACCGTACCCTACCCCTTGCACACTCACCACACGACGCCCCTGCAACCATGATCACTTCCAGTCCCATAACCATCAGAGAGTTCTGCGCTCCTCCAATTCTGACCCTTTGTACACTCCTCACTTCCTTTGGTTCACTATTGGTGACCGTGCCTTTGATTATCTAGGCCCTAGCCTATGGAATTGTCTTCCTGAACCTCTGGACTCTTCTATCCTCATTTAAGACACTTCTGAAGACACATCAGTTTGATTGAGCTTTGAATCATCTGCACTCATCTCTCTATCTTTGGCCTCGAGTCAATTTTAGTTTCATTATGCTCCTCTGAAGCATCTTAGAACCATAGAATTCCTACAAAGCAGAAGGAGGCCATTCGGCCCATCAGGTCTGCACCAACCCTCTAAAAGTGCAGCCTACCTAGGCTCACTCCCTCACCCTATCCCCGAACCCCTCCGAACCTGTATATTTTTGGACACTACGGGGCAATTTACCATGGCCAATCCACCAACCTGCACATCTTTGGACCGTGGGAGAAAACCGAAGCACCCGGAGAAAACTCAAGCAGACACGGGGACAATGTGCAAACTCCACACAGGCGGCCACCCAAGGCCGGAATTGAACCCGGGTCCCTGGCACTGTGAGGCAGCAGTGCTAACCACAGTGCCCACCATGCAGCAAATATCCGGATTTACGCAATTTTACTCTGATGCTTTATAAATGTAAATTGTTCAAGTGGCAGCAAAAACACTCCACCAGGACAACGGTCAAGTAGAGAATTAACTCTTCTTAAGGTGTGAGTCCATTGTCTGGACTGTTGGGGGGGGGTTTGTGTAGTGTTACCCAGCGAGGTTTCTTGCTCAGCCTGGCAGAGCGGAATGGTGAGACCTTCCAGGCAGCGGTCATGGAGGAGACACAAGCCTCATCAACCGTGAAAGATGGATAAGAGGAAGTTGAGCTGGTCGGAGTGCTACATCATCTGCCTGAGGCAGAGGGTCAGACGGGGGGAAATATAGACCAGGGGAAACCTGCAAGAAATGGATTTGCAGCTGCTTCTATCATCCATTGCTCTCGTGAGGGGCAGCGACTCCCCAACTGGCCAAGTGCCATATGATGTTTCAGATATCAAAAGCCAGCCTCTGCTCACACTGCTTGCTGCAGTACCCTGTAGGGCCATCCTCCAGCAGTAACTTTCCACAGGTGTACACGAGGATCCAAGCATTCCAGGAGCCATTCATTTAAAAAAATACTTTACTGAATAAAGGACCCAGGAGTGAAATCTCAAACACTCCACCCTGGTGGGTCTGAGTGCCCTTTTTAATGTGCTTCCCTGGCATGTGTAGCAGAGCTGGAGGCAGAGTACTGATCACCATGTCCCGTGGCCTCTGGCTGCCTGAAGTATAGAGGACCTGGAGGTTCATTCGAAAGGGCTCCTACACCAGTGCAGAAGTTTCCTCTCTGATTGTTTTTGCTGGGGTCATTCGGGTCAGTGTCAGCGGTGCTGAGGAACTCATGCCAACAGCCCTCCCCCCCCCTCTTTGGATGTGGCAGGCTGTCGCTCCTCTGGCCTCTCAGTGAAAAATGGTATATCCCTGATTTCTGTAGATGAGATACTCAGCTAGAGAAGTGAAGAAGCGCACCATCCATCTCTTACTTGGCATTGCTGCAGAGAACCCATGGCCACAGCAATGGTCTGCAGATTTGTGCTCACACCCAGCACCCACTGAGTGGTCAGATGGCTCTGGAACAACTTGACGGTTGCCATTCTCTCTGAGGAGGAAGCCATGTCCTCACATGCCTGAGCAGTGGTGCAACTCATGGACTGACTGGACTGGTTCATCGTCCACGCATGTCAGCCCACCGCCTCGGGCAGCTCCACACCCGATTCACCCCAGTTTATTGCTGCAGCCCCAGCAGATGAAATGAAAATGAAAATGAAATGAAATGAAAATCGCTTATTGTCACACGTAGGGTTCAAATTAAGTTACTGTGAAAAGCCCCTAGTCGCCACATTCCGGCGCCTGTTCGGGGAGGCTGGTACGATTCAGAGTGACTGACATTGGAGGTCCGTCATTAGTATGGGCCTGTCCCTCAACAGACCTCCGAGGGTCAGGGTCATTGGCTGTGCCTGCAGTTGGGTGAGGTGCTCATCAGATTGTGACCCTGAGCCCATTTGCGAGGGCAAGCCCACCGAACTAACTGTATCTGTGTTGGTGGATGCTGTCCTCCGAGCGCCGACTTCCACTCACATGTGCAGCCCACTTCCTTTCCACCAGAGGTGTTGACAAATGTTGAGTCCTCCTCACTCTCAAAGCCCATCACTCCGATCTCTGCAATGGAGATGGAACAGCCGCCCCGATCAAGTGCTTCCAACTCGTTTTTGGAGGGGAGGTGGGGAAGCGCTGGAAGTGATGTTTTAAATATTGCATCTGGCACTCCTCCTTCTCCTCCCACCTTTGCTCTTTCCCAGTTGCTTTCCCCCACAGCCAGAAGGGGAGATTGAATCTCCAGGGTCTGATGAGATGGACTCCTTTTCACTGGCTCTCTGTTAGGCCCATGATGGGCCCTTGGGTTAGCCTCTCCCACATGTCCACTAATCTGGGAACCGGAGGGCACTGGCATTGACAAGCCTGCCACCCACACACAACCATTTCTCATGAGGCATCTGCTGCAGGGAAGGAATGTACGCAAGGCTGCCTACGATTCAATGATGTGTAGGTTAGGTGGGGTTGTGGAATAGGATGGGGGAGTGGGCCTAGATAAGGTGCTCCTTCAGAAACTCAGTGCAGATTTGATGGGCCAAATGGCCTCATTCTGCACTGTCGGGATTCGGATGCACCCTGGCACTTGCGCACATCCTTCACATCCTCAAACCCACCCTTGCGGTGCAGAGTAGGTTATTCGTCCTCCTCCTGTACTCGACCCAATCCCTTTGTTGCATCCCACAGCTGCTTACCTCTGCTGCGACCTCCGTCCAGGTTTCTTTGGTTAGGCAGGAGGGTTTCTTTCTTCGCTAAGCTGGGAACAAGGCCTCCGGCCATTCCCAGACTCCCTGGAGGAGGACGGGTAGGCGGCATCACGGGACCATGCGGCTATCTTGCTTGTGCTCTGTGGCATTTGTCTTTAGCGCTTTGGGTCCGATCTCTCAAAACACTTATTGTACTTCTGAGGGGAGCGGAGGCTAGCTTTGAATTTGATGTTCAGGGCTGGGTTATGGTGCTGTGAAATTCTTCAATCAGAGAAACAATGTGAGGCAATTTAAACTCTGTGGACATGGCGGATTAAAACGGCAGCAGCTCTTGTGCAAACTTCCACCGACACTGGGATTGCTGTCCTAACTTCCGCCCCATCTAATGATTGGACAGGCCCTAAGCCTTCCACTCATTAATTGGTTGGACACCATGGGCGTCATTCTCCGATCCCCCAGCGGGTCGGAGAATGGCCGTTGGCTGCCGTGAATCCCGCCCCCGCCGGTTGCCGAAGTTCTCCTGTACCGGATATTCGGCGGGGGCGGGAATCGGGCCGCGCCGGTTGGCGGGCCCCCCCGCTCGATTCGCCGGTCCGGATGGGCCGAAGTCCCGCCGATAAATTGCCTGTCCCGCCGGCGTAAATTAGAGTACCTATTTACCGGCGGGACAAGGCGGCGCGGGCAGGCTCCGGGGTCCTGGGGGGGGGCGCGGGGCGATCTGGCCCCTGGGGGTGCCCCCACGGTGGCCTGGCCCGCGATCGGGGCCCACCGATCCGCAGGCGGGCCTGTGCCATGGGGGCACTCTTTCCCTTCCGCCTCCGCAACGGTCTCCACCATGGCGGAGGCGGAAGAGACTCCCTCCACCGCGCATGCGCGGGAAACTGTCAGCGGCCGCTGACGCTCCCGCGCATGCGCCGCCCCGATATGTCATTTCCGCGCCAGCTGGCGGGGCAACAAAGGCCGTTTCCGGCAGCTGGCGGGGCGGAAATCCCTCCGGCGCCGGCCTAGCCCCTCAATGTTGGGGCTCGGCCCCCAAAGATGCGGAGCATTCCGCACCTTTGGGGCGGCGCGATGCCCGTCTGATTGGCGCCGTTTTGGCCGCCAGTCGGCGGACGTCGTGCCATTTGGGGAGAATTTCACCTGGGGGCTGACGTGACTCCCGCCCCTGCCAGTTGCCGAATTCTCCGGCACCGGATATTCGGCGGGGGTGGGAATCGCGCCGCGCCGGTTGGCGGGCTCCCCCCCCCCCGGCGATTCTCCGGCCCGCGATAGGCCGAAGTCCCGCTGCTGGAATACCTGTCCCGCCGGCGAGAATCAAACCACCTCTCTTACCGGCGGGAGAAGGCGGCGCGGGTGGACTCCGGGTTTCCTCGGGGGGGGGGGGGCACGGGGTGATCTGGCCCCGGGGGGTGCCCCCACGGTGGCCTGGCCCTCGATCGGGGCCCACCGATCTGCGGGCTGGCCTGTGCCGTGGGGGCACTCTTTTCCTTCCGCCTTCGCCATAGTCTCCACTATGGCGGAGGCGGAAGAGACCCCCTCCACTGCGCATGCGCGGGGATGCCGTGAGCGGCTGCTGACGCTCCCGCGCATGCGCTGCACGGCAAAGTCAGTTTTGCGCCAGCTGGCGGGGCACCAAAGGCCTTTCCCGCAAGCTGGCGGGGCGGAAATCAGTCCGCCGCGGGCCTAGCCCCTCAAGGTTAGGGCTCGGCCCCTCAAGATGCGGAGGTTTCCGCACCTTTGGGGCGGCGCGATGCCGGACTGATTCGCGCCGTTTTTGGCGCCGGTCGGTGGACATCGCGCCGATTGCGTAGAATCCCGCCCCATATCATCGCGGTCGGCCAGCCGGTCCCACCCAACATGGCAATGCGCCCACACCCAGGCTCGCCGGCGGATGCTGCCTGCCCTGCTGAGCATCTGCAGCATTTTACTCTTGTAGACACCGGATTCTCCAACCCACCTTCCGGGTCAGAGAATCCTTGGGGGGCGGCGCGAATCTCGCCCCGACACCGGCTGCCTTATTCTCCGGCGCCGTTTTTTGGGCGGCGACAGGATTCCCGCCTGCCGGTCGGGGGCCGTTGACAGCAGCCTCCCTCGCAATTCTCCAGGCCCCGATGGGCCGAGCAGCCGTCCAGTTTTGGCCAGTCCCGCCGGCGTGGGTTGCTTAGGACCCACGATGTTCCTCGGGTGGGTGCGGAGTGATCTGACCCCGGGCACGGTGGCCTCGCACACGATCGGGGCCCACCGATCTGCGGGCGGGTATGTTCCGTGGGGGCATTTCTTTCTTCTGCGCCGGGCCCTTGTTGGGCTCCGCCATTGCCGGCGCGGAGAAGAGAATCCCCTGCACATGCGGCAAAATATGGCAGCAGGTCTGCGCATGTGCGAGATCACGCTGGCCCTTCGGCGCAAGCGCAAACTCACGCCGCCCCTTCGGCACCGGCTGGAGTGGCGCCAACCCCTCCGGCGTCCACCTAGCCCCCGAAAATGCGGAGAATTCTGCACTTTCGGGGGCTGTTGCCGCTGGAGTGGTTGGCGCCAGTTCTCCCACCGGCGTGGGGACCTCGTCCCCAGAAGGGAGAATCCCGGCCCACATTCCGTGAACAGTTATTTGGGCATGTGAGCAAACATTGGTCAAAGAGGTAGAGTAAGAGAAGGGTCTGAAGGTTGGGGCGAGAGAGAGGGGGAGTGGTTTATGGAGCGAACTCCAGGTCTTAGGCCCTAGGCAGCTAAAGGCATGACCACTATTGATGAGGCGACAAAAATCAGGGATGTGCAAGAGGCCAGAATGGAAAGAGTGAAGACGAGCACATTAATTACATAAGATAAATAGTATTACAGCAGTGTAGAGTGAATGAAGCCAGTGTGGCAAGTTTTATCTCAACTGTAGCCCACAAGGAGAGCTCTGAATCCTATTCATCAGTTAAAAGCCACTTATAGTCTTCAGGCAATTAGATAATCATATATACATAAAGTAATCAGCATCATTTATTCAGCTGCAATAATTTAGCTCTTGACATTTAAATCAAGCATTTAATAAGTCTGTGTTGCAAGTCTGCACATTTTTTATTTATGAATCCATCATAATACCCAGCATACCAAAATATGAGGTGGAGCTTTGCCACAGTAAAGGTGAACGTGTCTCTTTCCTTATATTTGTATTAAAGCACCTGGTAAAAGCAGACAACACCATAAAGAAGCTTTGGACCAGTGATATCATAGAATGCCTCCGATGCCATTCGGCCCATCAAGTCTGCACCGACCCTTCGAAAGACCATCCCATCCAGGCCCAATCCCCCACCACCCAATCCCTGTAGCCCCACCCAACCGTTGGACACTAAAGGCCAATTTAGCATGGCCAATCCACCTAACCTGTGCATCTTTGGACTGTGGGAGGAAACCGGAGCACTCAGAGCAAACCCACAGAGACACAGGGGAGAACATGCAAACTCAACACTGACTGTCACCCAAGGCCGAAATCGAACCCGGGTCCCTGGTGCTGTGTGGCAGCAGTGCCAACCACTGTGCCCCTGTGCCACCACTAAAATTGTTGCGGTTAACTACCATGCTCATACACACATTTTGTGAAATTATAGAACTGCTATCCCATATACATGACAGAGGAAGGAAGAAATATCTTCAAGGCGGCAGATATTCCTTCAGAGCCACAATCTCTTCGCCTGGCAATACCATTTGTCCTATTGTGCCTATGTTGGTTCAGCTAAAGAGCTATCCAACTACTCCCAATCCCTTGCTATTTATTTCCCCATAGCCCATAGTCGAATTCTGGGTCAGGATTTTCTGACTGTTTGCTGGTGGCGGTATTCCCTGGTCCCATCAGCAGCACACCCCCACCCACAGGTTTCCCGCGCCGCTGGGTGGCTGTAATGGGAATTCCCATTGACAGTGGCGGGAGAAGAGAATCCTGCCACCAGCGAATGGCGTGGCGTCTCTCGCTGCCGAGAAACCCGTGGCTGCGAGCTTGGAGAATGCAGCCTCTGGTTTTCAACACTTCTCTAATTCCCTTTTGAAAGTTTCTATTAAATCTGCTTCCCCACCCTCTGTGGGCAGTGCATTCCAGATTTTTAAAAAAACTTGCAATCATTTGTGTTTTTCATGATCACTGGACATCCCAAAGCACTTTGCAGCCAATGAAGTACTTTTGAAGTGTAAGTCACTGTTGTATTGTAGGAGATCTGGGGCGAAATTCTCCGGAAAGGGCGCGATGTCCGCTGACTGGCGCCCAAAACGGCGCAAATCAGCCGGGCATCGCGCCACCCCAAAGGTGCGGAATGCTCCGCATCTTTGGGGGCCGAGCCCCAACCTTAAGGGGCTTGGCCGACGCCGGACTGATTTCCGCCCGCCAGCTGGCGGAAAAGGCCTTTGGTGCCCCGCCAGCTGGCGCGAAAATGGCATCTCCGGGCGGCGCATGCGCGGGAGCGTTAGCTGCCGCTGACGGCATTCCCGCGCATGCGCATTGGAGGGAGTCTCTTCTGCCTCCGCCATGGTGGAGACCGTTGCGAAGGCGGAAGGGAAAGAGTGCCCCCACGGCACAGGCCCGCTCGCGGATCGGTGGGCCACGATCGTGGGCCAGGCCACCGTGGGGGCACCCCCCGGGGCCAGATTGCCCCGCGCCCCCCCCAGGACCCCGGAGCCCGCCCGCACCGCCTTGTCCCGCCGGTTAGGTAGGCGGTTTAATCTACGCCGGCGGGATAGGCATTTTAGCGGCGGGACTTCGGCCCATCCGGGCCGGAGAATCGAGCGGGGGTGCCCGCCAACCGGCGCAGCGCAATTCCTTCCCCCGCCGGATCTCAGGTGCCGGAGACTTCGGCAACCGGCGGGGGCGGGATTCACGCCAGCCCCCGGCGATTCTCCGACCCGGCAGGGGGTTGGAGAATCTCGCCCCAGGTGCGGGATTCTCCCCTACCTGGCGGGGCGGGTCGTACTGGCGCCGAGGAGTGGCGTGAACCACTCTGGCGTAGGGCCACCCGGAAGGTGCGGAATCCTCTGCACCTTCAGGGGCTAGGCCGGTGCCTGCGGGGTTGGCGCCGCGCCAGCCGGCACCGAAGGGCCTCCGCCGGCCGGCGCGAGTTGGCGCATGCGTGGGAGCATCAGCGTGTGCTGGCGTCATCCCAGCACATGCGCATTGGGGTTCTTCTCTGCGCCGGCCATGACGGAGGTTGACAGCAGCCGGCGCGGAGGGAAAGAGTGCCCCCACGGCACAGGCCCACCCGCGGATTGGTGGGCCCGATCGCGGGCCAGGCCACCGTGGGGGCACCCCCCCGGGGCCAGATCTCCCCCGCGTCCCCCGAGGACTCTGCAGGCTGCCGTAGAGCCAGGTCCCGCCGGTACGGACCTGGTTTAATTTACGCCGGCGGGACCCGCCAAAAACGGGCAGCCGCTCGGCCCATCGCGGGCCGGAGAATCGCCGGGGGGGCCGCTGCCAGCGGCCGTCGACCGGCGCGGTGCGATTCCCGCCCCCGCCAAAACCCCGGCGCCGGAGGATTCGGCAGCCAGCGGCGGGACGGGATTCACGCCGCCCCCCCGGTGATTCTCTGACCCGGCGGGGGCTCGGAGAATTCCGCCCCAGATCGTAGTGAGTGAGAGAGACCAAGAAATTATAGACCTGTTAGTATTACATCGGTTTTGGAGAAGTTACTGGAATCTATAATTAAGCACAGTGAGTGATCACTTAGAGAAATTTGAGCTGATTAGTGAGAGCCAACATGAGTTCGTAAAGGGAAGGTCATAACTAATGAACCTAATTGAATTTTCTGAAGAAGTAACTAAGTAGACTGGGATTTGTCTCCAGATGCAATTTAGACGGATTTCCACAAGGAATTCTATGAGGTTCCACATAAAAGACTGTTAGCTCAGTTGAAACTCGTGGAATTGAGGACAAATGATCGGGATGGTTAGGAGTTTGGTTAGGCAGTGGAAGGTGGAGTTCAGCGGTAATGGACGTATACTCGAGTTGGAAGTAAGTGACCAGTGGCATTCCACGAGGGACTGTGCTAAAGTCTCAACCATTCACGATAATTATTAAGGACTTGAGTAACACAATAGTGAGCCATATCCTGACACACAAAAACACAAGAGATAGGAGCAGGAATAGACCACCCAGTCCATTCAGCCTACTCCGCCATTCAATACGATCATAGCTAATCTTGGGTTTCAACTTCACCTTCCCACCCACTCTCCACATCCCTTGATTCCCAGAGAGACTAAAAGCCTCTTTCTCCCAGCCTTAAATGTATTCAACGATGGCACTTCCACAACCCTCGGGTAGATAATTCCAAAGATTCGCAACACTCTGACTAAGACAATTTCTTCTTACATTAGCCCTGAATGATTCCCTTATCCCGGGACTGTGTTTTAGATTCCCTGAAGACACAAAGATTCATGGCACAGTTAGTAGTATAGACAGTGGCATATAATTACAAAGCAACATTGATAGATTTAGTGAGTGGGGTTTTATTTGATTCATGGGGCATGGGCGTTGCTGGCAAGGCCAGCACTTGTTGCCCACCCCTAATTGCCCCTTAAACTGAATGCCTCTCTTTCTGAGGGCACCTAAGATCAGCCACACTGCAGTGGGTCTGGAGTCACATGTAGGCCAGACCGCGTAAGGTCGTCAGATTTCCTTCCCAAAAGGACATTAGTAAACCAGATATGTTTTTGCAACAATTGACAATGGTTTCATGGTCATCATTAGACTTTTAATTCCAGATGCTTTTATTTATTTAATTCAATTTATATTCAATCCCGTGGTGGGATTTGAACCTCAGTACCCAAAGCATTATCCTGCGCCTGCGGATTACTCGTCCATTGACAATACCACTTCGCCACTACCTCCCCAAAGCATGACAGATGGATTTCAACAGAGGTAAACGTGAGGTAATCTATTTCGGAATAGAAATAGATAGATGCAAATATTAATGGTGCAAAGTTGAAACTGTGGCGGTCCAAAGAGAATGAGGTGGCCATGGACATAAATCATTAAAATGTAATAGTCAGGTACAAAAACAAATGATAAGAATGCCGAATCCAATGTTAGTTTTAATGGCAAGAGGGCCAGAATATAAAAGGAAGGAAAGTTGACTATGGCTACAGAAAGCCCTGGTTGACCAATATCTGGAGTATTGTGTGCATTTCCGGGTACCACGGGTACCACGGACGGGATTCTCTCAGCCCGCGGCCAGGCCAGAGAATCCCCGCGACCGGCACGAATCGTGCCATGCCGCCTGATGCCGGCACGCGATTCTCCACAGAGCGGAGAATTGGCACCATTGCCACTGGCGTGGTTGGTGTGGCGCCGGTTGGGGGCCGCTCTACACAGCTGGCCTGCCGATTCCTGGCCTGGGATGGGCCGAGCGGCCATCGTAAAAACACCAAATCCCGCCACTGCCGTCCACACCTGCTCTCAGCCGGCGTGAACCCGGCGTGGAAGGGTCAGGGTCGGCCTTTGGGGGGTGGAGTCGGGATCCAACCCCGGGGGGGGCCTCCGATGTGGCCTGGCCCGCGATTGGGGCCCACCGATTGGCGGGCCGGCCTCTCTGGCTGGTGGCCTCCTTTCTTCTGCGCCAGCCCCATAGTCCTGCGCCATGTTGCGTCGGGGCTGGCACGTTGAAGGAAGCGACTGCGCAGGCGCGCGTTGGCGCCAGTGCCACTGGAGTGAACTGCTCCAGTGCCATGCTGGCTCCCTGTGGGGGCCAGAATTGCTGATCCTGAGGCCACGTTGACGCCGTCGAGAAACGTGATGGCGTTTCCGACGGCGTCAACACTTAGCCTCAGGATCACAGAATCCTGCTCCATATCTTGGGCGTCATTCTCCGACCCCACAGCGGGTCGGAGAATGGCCGTTGGCCGCCGTGAATCCCACCCCCGCCGGTTGCCGAAGTCTCCGGTACCAGATATTCGGCGGAGGCGGGAATCGGGCCGCGCCGGTTGGCGGGCCCCCCCGCTGGATTCTCCGGCCCGGATGGGCCGAAGTCCCGCCGATAAATCGCCTGTCCCGCCGGTGTGGATTAAACCACCTTTTGAACGGCGGGACAAGGCGGCGTGGGCGGGCTCCGGGGTCCTGGGGGGGGGCGCGGGGCGATCTGGCCCCGGGGGGTGCCCCCACGGTGGCCTGGCCCGCGATCGGGGCCCACCGATCCGCGGGCGGGCCTGTGCCGTGGGGGCACTCTTTCCCTTCCGCCTCCGCCACGGTGTCCACCATGGCGGAGGCGGAAGAGACTCCCTCCACTGCGCATGCGTGGGAAACTGTCAGCGGCCGCTGACGCTCCCGCGCATGCGCCGCCCGGAGATGTCATTTCCGCGCCAGCTGGCGGGACAACAAAGGCCGTTTCCGCCAGCTGGCGGGGCGGAAATCCCTCCGGCGTCGGCCTAGCCCCTCAATGTTGGGGCTCGGCCCCCAAAGATGCGGAGCATTCCGCACCTTTGGGGCGGCGCGATGCCCGTCTGATTGGCGTCGTTTTGGGCGCCAGTCGGCAGACATTGCGCAGTTTGGGGAGAATTTTGCCCCTTAGATCAGACACATCGGAAGGGATTCTCCGGCGTCCCAACCGCGAGTTTCTCGGTGGCGGGAGGCAGCATGCTGTTCGCTGGTGGTGGGATTCTCAGTTCCTGCCACTGTCATTGGAAATTCCCATTGAAGCCACCCCATGGCACTGGGAAACCCACAGGTGGGGGTGTGCTGCCAGTAGGAACAAAAAAATCCCACCGCCAGCTAACGGCTGGAGAATTCCGGTCATCAATTTTGGAAGGAGCGGAATATAGGGCGTCATTCTCCGACCCCCCGCCGGGTCGGAGAATGGCCGTTGGCCGCCGTGAATCCCGCCCCCGCCCCCGCCGAAGTCTCCGGTACCGGAGATTGGGCGGGGGCGGGAATCGGGCCGTGCCGGTTGGCGGGACCCCCCCGCTGGATTCTCCGGCCCGGATGGGCCGAAGTCCCGCCCAGGAATTGCCTGTCCCGCCGACGTCAATCAAACCTGGTATTTACCGGCGGGACCAGGCGGCGTGGGCGGGCTCCGGGGTCCTGGGGGGGGCACGGGGCGATCTGACCCCGGGGGGTGCCCTCACGGTGGCCTGGTCCGCGATCGGGGCCCACCGATCCGCAGGCGGGCCTGTGCCATGGGGGCACTCTTTCCCTTCCGCCTCCGCTACGGCCTCCACCATGGCGGAGGCGGAAGAGACTCTCCCCACTGCGCATGCGCGGGAAACTGGCAGCGGCCGCTGATGCTCCCGCGCATGCGCCGGGAAACTGACAGCGGCCGCTGACGCTCCCGCGCATGCGCCGCATTTCCGCGCCAGCTGGCGGGGCAACAAACGCCATTTCCGCCAGCTGGCGGGGCGGAAATCCCTCCGGCGTCGGCCTAGCCCCTCAATGTTGGGGCTAGGCCGCCAAAGATGCGGAGCATTCCGCACCTTTGGGCCGGCGCGATGCCCGTCTGATTGGCGCCGTCTTTGGCGCCAGTCGGCGGGCATCCCGCCGTTGGGGGAGAATTTCGCCCATAGATTCCCCAGCATGTTGTATGGCTCCGAGGGGTAAATGAGGAGGAGAGATCACAGAGATTGAGATTATATTCTCTGGAATAAACGGTATTGGAGTGATTTGGTTGAGGTATTTTAAAAAAAAGATTTGGCAGGAATTGGTAGAATAGATAAAGAGAATGTGTCCCCCTGGTGGGGGGAGCCTAGGGCAAGGGGTATCGTTAAAAAATCAGGCCATTCCGGAGAGAAGTGAGGAACACATTTTCATGTAAATGGTCATTGCAGTGTGGAATACTCTTTTACAAAAGTCCGAAAATCAGACCATAAGACGATGCTCCTTCTCCCGGCATACAAGCAGAAACCTAAGCCGGTGAATCCGGTTCAGAATGCCGCGCAATGCTGGTCCGAGGCAACAGAAGGGCCCATACGTGACTGCTTGGAGTCAGTGGACTGGTCCATATTTAAGAACTCAGCAACCAACCTAAACGAGTATGCCACTACCGTCGCAGGCGTTATCAGCAAATGTGTAGACGACTGCGAGCCAAAGAAAGTAGTACATACTTTCCTCAACCGGAAAGCATGGTTTAATCGATGGATTGACTCCCCACTGAAGGCCAGGTCGGAGGCGTTCAAGTCAGATGACCCTGATCTATACAAGAAATCCAGATACGAGCTCCGCAAAGTCATCAGGGATGCGAAGAGATAATATCAGACCAAGCTAGAGTCACAGACTAGCGTTACAGAGTCTCTTCAGTTGTGGCAAGGCTTAACAACATAACGGGCTACAAAGCAAAGCCAAACAGAATCTCCAGCAGCAGCGCACCCCTCCTCGATGAACTCAATACCGTCACAGTTTCCAAAGTCAGATCGGCCTTCTTGAAAGTGAACCCTCGGAAGGCGACGGGTCCAGATGGGGTCCCTGTTCGTGCACTCATATCCTGTGCAGACCAGCTGGCAGATGTGTTCACGGGCATCTTCAACCTCTCCCTACTCTGTACCGAGATCCCCACCTGCTTCAAGAAGATCACAATCAGACCAGTGCCAAAGATGAACCAAGCAACATGCTTCAATGACAATCGTCTGATGGACTTGACATCGATTATAACGAAGTACTTCAAGAGGTTGGTCATGAGGACATCAACTCCGTGGGCGGGATTCTCTCAGCCTGGGGCCGGGCCGGAGAATCCCCGCGACCGGCGCGAATCGTGCCATGTGATCATGTGATGGAGAATCAGCGGCATTGGCACCAGCGTGGTTGGCACGGGGCCGGTCGCAGGCCGCGTCATGCGCGCATTGGAGCCGGCGCCACTGCGCATGTGCGGATCCCGCGGCGCCCAGTTCACGCCGGGATCAACATCCGGAGCAGCGTTAGCCGCTCCAGTGCTGTGCTGGCGCCCTATAGGGGCCAGAATTAGTCATGGGGCCAGCTCGTTCATGCTGTCGTAAAATACGACGGCGTTTACGACGGCGTGGACACTGCCGCGGGATTAGAGAATCCCACCCCATATTCCCAGAATGCGTAGATCCACTGCAATTCGCATACCGCCACAACCGGTCCACAGTAGACGCCATCTCCCTGGCCCTTCCCTCATCACTGGAGCATCTCGACAACAAGGACTCCAGCCTCAGACTCCTATTTATTGCCTTCAACACCATAAACCCAGCAAAGTTCCAAAACCTGGGACTTGGGTGCTCACTCTGCAACTGGATTCTCGACTTTCTGACCCATTGACCACAATCAGTAAGAATAAACAACACCTCCTCGAAGCCAATCCTCAATACCGGGACTCTGCAAGGCTGCCTACTTAGCCCCTACTATACTCCCTATACACATGACTGCGTGCAAAATTTGGCTCCAACGCCATCTACAAGTTTCCTGCTGACACGACCGTAATGGGTCGGAGTTCGAACAACGACAAGTCAGAATACAGGAGGGAGATAGAGAACCTAGTGGAGTGGTGCAATGACAATAATCTCTCCCTCAATTCCAGCAAAACTAAATAGCTGGCCATTGACTTCAGGAAGCAAAGTACTGTACCACCCCTGTCAGCATCAACGGGGCCGAGGTGGAGATGGTTGGTAGCTTCAAATTCCTAGGTGTGCACATCACCAAAAATCTGGCCTGGTCCACCCACGTCGACGCTACAACCAAGAAAGCACAACAGCGCCTATACTTCCTCAGGAAACTAAGGATATTCGGCATGTCCACATTGATTCTTACCAACTTTTACAGGTGCACCATAGAAAGCATCCTATTCGTTTGCATCACAACTTGGTATGGCTACTGCTCGGCCTAAGACCAGAAGAAACTACAGAGAGTCGCGAACATCGCCCAGTCCATCACACGAACTTGCCTCCCATCCATCGACTCTGCCTACACCTCCCGCTGCCTTGGGAAAGCGGGCAGCATAATCCCTTCCCACCCGGCTTACTCACTCTTCCAACTTCTTCCATCGGGCAGGAGATACAAATGTCTGAGAACACGCACCAACATATTCAATATCAGCTTCTTCCCCGCTGTTACCAGACTCCTAAACGACCCTCTCATGGACTGATGGACTTATTGACTTATCTTTTCACATATCTTCTCTACTGAGTAGCATTAAACTCCTGTATGCTTCACCCGATGCTTGTGTCTATGTATTTACATTGTGTATTTTATGTTTACCCTATTATGTATTTTCTTTTCATGTACGGAATGATCTGTCTGAGCTGCATGCAGAACAAAACTATTCACTGTACCTCGGTACACGTGACAATAAACAAATCCAATCCAAACCAACTTTTAGCTGCTAGGTCAGTTAAAACTAAGACTGACAGATTTCTGCCAGTCAAGGACATAGAGGGATTTGGGGCAAAGGTGAGTGATGGAGTTAAGAAATAGATCAGCCAAGGCCACACTAAATGGTAGAACAGGTTGGGGGTTGAGGTGGATCTCTGACAATCATTCCTTTACTCCGACCTATCACTGACCTTCTATTTCAATAATAATAGCCTTTTATTGTCACAAGTATGAAGTTACTGTGAAAAGCCCCTAGTCGCCACATTCCGGCACCTGTTCGGGTAAGCTGGTACGGGAATTGAACCCGCACTACTGGCCTGCTTTGCCCCACCACCCCAGCAGCTGTATAAATCATTACATTTCTAACCCTTTGCAGCCCTGCAGAAGGATCATATGGACTCGAAACGTTAACTCTGTTTTTCTCTCTCCACAGATGCTGCCAGACCTGTTGGGTTTATCCAGCATTTTCTGTTTTTATTTCCCAGTTCCAGCATCTGCATTAATTTGTTTTTATTTGGTTGGGGGGGGGGGGGGGCAGGGAACACCTCGATCAAATCATGGACAGGGGGTAAACTTTGTGTGCCAGTGCACCTGGTGTGGATGTGGATCAGGTAGTTGGGTGTAGACTCTCAGTATGCCTGACTAATTTTAATAGCTAGATCATTGGGAGGATTATGAATCAGGTGGCCTTTAGTGGGGTAATCGCTCTGCACTGCAGTCATTAACTATCCAAATTAACTTCATGGTCATCATCCCATCACAACATTAAAGGTACTATGTAAACACACATTGTTGTTGTACACCACAAGGCTTGCTCCTGTGCTTTTAACTGCTCTGATTAAATATGGTTGATAACATTTGAAAAATAGATCAAGTGAGCTCATGAGTATAAGTGTTCATTTTTACTGCTCAGCCTAAGGCTTTTATCCATTTATAGGCCCGATTATGTCAGCGGTTATCAGTTCTTTGCCCAGGGCAATGTGCTGACATCCAAACAATACCTGGCATCTCGCACCGTCACTACATGTGGAACACCGGCCCCCATTTGGAATCCTTTCATTTACTTGCTGAGGCACAGAATATAAGAGCAGGAGGGTCATGCTGTAACTGTAAAAAACATGAGTCAGGCCACAACTTGAGTTGCAGTTCTGGTCACATCATTACAGAAAGGATGCAATTAGAGAGGAGACTGAGGCGATTTAGGAAGATGTTTCCAGGGCTGGAAAATTACAGCTCTGAGGAAAAGTTGGATAGGCTGGGGTTGTTCTCCTTGGAACAGAGGGGGCTGAGGGGAGACTTGATTGAGATGCACAAAATTGGGAGGGCCTGGATGGAGTGAGGTCAATGACAAGGGGGCACAGAACTAAAGTGAATTATGGAAGGATTAGAGGGGAGGGGAAGAAATTATTTTTCGCCCAGAGAGTTGCAGTGGTCTGGAACTCACCATCGGAAAGGATAGTAGAGGCAGAAACCCACAACTCATTTAAAAGGTGTCTGGATAAGCGCATGAAGTTCCATAGCCTCTAGGGCTACAGGCCAAACGCTGGAAAGTGGGATTAGGCTGGGTGGCTCATTGAATGGCCAGTGCAGACACGATGGGCCAAGTGGCCTCTTTCTATGGTGTAAACTAACTATGATCCTATAACTGTACAGGGAAGATCAATAACTCACGGAGAAGGAAGATTTTTCTGTTTTCTTCAAAAGAATGCGTGTCACAAAGGGAGTTTTGAGGGTTGAATTACCTCAGAGTATCTCTCACTGTACTGCTGGATTTTTGGCGGACATCACTTTGGTGCTTGATCCTGCCAAAGTGTCAGAAGGCAATTGTTTAGTCACACGTGTCTCGGCAATCCTTTTCAGATATTTATCACACTGCTGTTTGTGGGACCTTATTGACTTTATGGCATAAATGAGTCGATGGGTAAATGGGCAGCACGGTAGCATTGTGGATAGCACAATTGCTTCACAGCTCCAGGGTCCCAGGTTCGATTCCGGCTTGGGTCACTGTCTGTGCGGAGTCTGCACATCCTCCCCGTGTGTGCGTGGGTTTCCTCCGGGTGCTCCGGTTTCCTCCCACAGTCCAAAGATGTGCAGGTTAGGTGGATTAGCCATGCTAAATTGCCCTTAGTGTTGGGTGGGGTTACTGGGTTATGGGGATGGGGTGGAGGTGTTGACCTTGGGTAGGGTGCTCTTTCCAAGAGCCGGTGCAGACTCAATGGGCCGAATGGCATCCTTCTGCACTGTAAATTCTATGATTCTATGATGTATTTCCTACATTACAATGGTGGCTGTACTTCCAAAGAATTTTATTGATAAGAAAATGCTTTGGAACATTCTGAGATGGTGAAAATCCAAATACAAGTTTGTCTTTCGGCCTGGCTGTCTTCCTTTATTTCCTGCGTCTCTTGGAGTTCTGTTGGCAATCTATGTTCACACTGCTACATACAGTAGTGTTTCATTGCATCTAAAACCGCCACGCAGGGGTGGGGGTGGGATTATCGGCTCGGGACCATGGACAGCTCCAAACAAAGTACTAAAGGGTTCGGCTAAGCTGCTGGTGCAGGCTTGCACTGCGTTCGTAATTTCAAAATATGTCAATGTAGTTTGAGTTTATTAGAAAGGGAGCAGGGAAACAGGGCGAGATTGAGTTAATTGAGAACCACATTAACACCGAGTAACCTGGTTAATTTCATTAGCTGGGAATGACTGTGATGGTTGACGGAATGGTCTCCCTGGCAGTCTGCCAGTTTCACAATGAGCCTCAGTGCATTTCTAAGCTCCAGAAATCAGAATGAATGCTTTGCTCAATTGACAGTTCAAATAAACATTGCTCAGAAACATGCAGAAGCAGATTTAGTTAATCTCCCGGAGGGGGGATGTTGGAGGGCCTCGGCAATTTCTCAGCTCTGCCTGTCTGTTATTGTCAGTATAATGACAGTGCCTGTTACAGCTGGTTGTTTATGTAAAAAAGATCAATCCATTGTTAAGGGACTCTAGTAACTAACAAATGCCAGGCATATAAGGGGCAGCTTTTGAACTTTGTGTTTAAACCGCATAATACTTGATATTCAAATGTTAAAACGGAAAACCTGCTCCCATATGTCTAGGTTTTTATAATTCATGAGTTGATAACAAAATAAAAAAGGGAATTGGGTCTGTCAAGCAATTGCCCCCTCTGCCTTGCATTTCTTAGAAATGAAATCATAACTTGCCCACTGGACAAAGGCTTCATCAGGCCCAAGTGTTTGGTTAGAAAATGATTTGTTTACTTTTTTGAAATTATATTAAACTTTCGCCCCCTAATTTTTAATCGGTTGGAATGACTTAGGCTTATTCAAGTCTTCAGTTTGCAGTGGGGAGTTTTTATGGCCGTCCTTTATGTTTGTTGTGGAATCTGTTCGTAAAACTTGATTGGTCCTTGCTGACCATGTGATTGATCATACCGCATGGTTAGAATGGTTAGCCTGAAAGAAAGGGTTGGATTGTCCGAGCCCTCTGGGAGTAGGGTGGGAGACACGTGGAGCCCTAAAATGACATGGGAAAGTGGCTGTCCATCATCTTCCTGCCCTCAAGCCATCTTGCCAGTGAAGGAGACGATGGTGGATGGCCCTCCAACTCAGAGGCCCATTGAACTCCTTTAGTGGCCAATTAAGAAAATGAATGTTGCTGCACCGTACACAATCTGGAGGGGGGATTTAGTGTATTTGGTTAATGAAAAAAGCATGATCTAGAGTGGAGGGGGGCAGGGAGGGAAGAGGACCTCCTCATGGGCCTGCGCCTAGGCCTAGCCAAGGTACGTATTATTAGGCCCAGGCAGCAGGAAGTTGAGGGGGTCATCATCCCGACTGTCTGTCCCTCTTCCACAGCTATGCCTGCTGCTGGATGTCCCTGGAAAGGGAGCACACGTTGTCTGCCGACACCATCGAGGCCTTTCATGGCTGATGGGAAGGTGGGGACTGGGGTGTGTTATCAACTCCTTTAGTCAGATTTTGTTTTGATGTTTTAAATTTCCTTTGAGATTTGTTTACTTTGACACAGGGTCCCTTTAAGGAACTGCATTTTTAATTTATCCCAGTTTGTTGATTCAATTTATTTTCTTAACACAAAGAAGCACAATCTGGTTTGGGAAATGGTGGCCTAGCGGTAATATCACTGGACTAGTAATCCAGTGGCCCAGAATAATTGTCTCTGCACGGTGGGCACCGTAGGGACTGGGGTGTTTTGTTGACCCATTTAATCATATTTTGTTTTAATGCTTTAAGTTTCATTTGAGATGCTGTTTACTCTGATGTAATATCCCTTTAAGGGTCTGCCTTGTTTATTTGGTTACTCCCAAAGCACCACCATCTGGTTTATCTGTGACACCAGGCACACCGCGATGTAGTTGAATTTTACCTGCCCCTGAAATGGCCCAACAAACCATTCCATTGCATTCCTTCTTGAGGACAATTAGGGATGGGCAGTAAATACTGGCCTAGCCAGCAAGGCCTACATCCTGTGAATGAATAAACTGAAATGAACACACTGAACAGACCCTTGACAGTTTACTGCAAGTGACTGACTTGAAAAAAACATGCTAAACAAAATGGGGGAAGGTTTCTTAAATTTTACGTTAACAACTTATGCCATTTTATAGTTCATGATTCTTCTGAAGCTGAGTTCTGTCCATACGTCTGATCATGGAATAGCATTTAACTAGTGGCAGGGGCCGCCTTCATTTTGATTATTCTTTGCCCACAGAAACCCCCCCCCCCCCAACCTCCAGCCCCGGCAGAAATAGCCGCTCCTGTGATAACGACACCACCTGCCCTCAACGAACACTCCCCTCACCAGAGCCAGCCTGACTGGCCCTGGCATCACCAGGCACAACGTACCTGCTTGTCAAGCTGCATGTCCATCTCTGCTCGGTACTTGCAGCCTCAGAAGTGCCAGCTGCCAAACTGCTGGTCGTAGAGTAAGGGTTAACTCCAACACTGCTTGAATGAGAGCTACTGAGGATGTGTGGAAGGTGCTAAGTGATAACAATGTCACACAGAAGAGAATTAGGGTCATCTGAGAGAGGAGCAGTAGCTCTGACCAGATGCTTTGCAATCCTGTACATAGTTGAGTATGCAAATAAAATTTACTTCGTAAAAGCAACTTTACCTCCAGCCAGATCTTTTTCTAAATGTAAGACACCCAACGTCTTCCAAGACCACCCAACACCAACAGCGACAAAATGACCTACTGACTGACTGCAGCTCTTGGGGATGGGTGGCCGTCCTTAATAGAAATGCCCGCTCCAGCGTCCCGCCTACTGTCGAAGTAGGTTCAACTTGGATGTCGCATACCGGCACTAAATCCAGTCCAGGGACTTGCTAATCTTACATTCATACAGATCGTGCAAGATTACTGCGAAGGTTGACTACACACTGTCACTTGAATCACTCACCCCACAGATGTACCCACAATGGAGCGTTAACCTGCGCAGGGGAAGCACCTTTAGTGACTGTGTCAACTCCACATAATTTAATTCCACATCTTTTATTCACTCTCCTCAGCAGGAAATGCACCCCACCCCAGCCTCGCACTCCCCATCCACTTAGCCAGATATTAGGGTTTCGCAGTTTGATAAATTTTGGAGTCAGAGGGATTGGTGCTACATTTAGACTATGATAAGTATTTTTATGACTGAAACGGGTTAAATTGATGCAAACGCGGGCATGGCCTGGTTGGGCTAAACATGTCAGTTATCAGGAGACCCGAGAAGGTGAATCAAAATGGCGGTTTATTTTAAGCCTAAAGATAAAGGCCGCAACGCGGCATACAGCAGATAGGTCCCAACATGGGCTATTGATCATGCTGGTCCCAATCCGGGCTGGCTTTTAAGAGGTGATTCTATGGGCCCCACTTGATGGGCCTCCACCCATTAGTGGGGGAGCTCGTATTCCACGGGGCCCATGGGGAGGTCAATCGAGCCATCCCCGTGGGTCTCCTTAGGGTCATTACATTAGTAATTTCAAGATAATTTCATGTTTTACACGATTCTGTCTCTCACACCTGATCAGTTCAATTTATGTGAATGAAGCAACAAACTAAGAAAGGAATTAACAGTGGTTGATTGGGTTAAATACAGAGCCACAAACAGAACATTGTGCCTGTAATTTTGCCTCACAGTTCAATGAAGGATTCGAGAGAGGAACGGAGTGCCAAAGCGGCTTCCTATTGTCTTGTCTCAAATTCAGGCGCTAAGTTCAATCTTTTCCAGAATAATTATTAACCAGAAGACACAGAATTATAATTGCTGGCAAAAGAAAACAGGAGAGAATGTTTTTTTAAAAACTGATATTTAAATTTTCTTTCAGGGGATATGGGCATCGCTGGCTAGGCCAGCATATGTTGCCCATTCCCGGTTGTCTTGAGTAGGTGGTGGTGAGCTACCTTCTTGAACCGCTGCAGTCCATGTGGTGTAAATACACCCACAGTGCTGTTAACGAGGGAGTTGCAAGATTTTGACCCAGCGACAGTCAGGATGGTGTGCAGCCTGGAGGGGAACCAATAAATTGTTCTGGCTGCGCAGAAAAAGGAAATTAGATTCAACCTTCATCAGGGAACTGAAAGAAAAGTACGCAGGGCTAATGGAAAAGAACAGTACAACGTTCTCCTTCAGAGCCCCTTTAGGGTGGCACAGTGGTTAGCACTGCTGCCTCACAGCACCAGGGACCGGGGTTCAATTCCAAAGCATTGGGTGACTGTGTGGAGTTTGCATGTGCTCCCTGTCTCTGCATGGGTTTCCTCCGGGTGCTTCAGTTTCCTCCCACAGTCCAAAGATGTGAAGGTCAGGTAGGGTGACGGGGATAAGGTGGGGTGTGGACCTAGGAAAGATGCTCTTTCAGAGGGTTGGTGCAGACTCGGACCAAATGGCCTCCTTCTGCACTGTGAGAATTCTATGGATTGAATAATAATTTCAGCAACCCACCACAAGCATGATGGTCTGAATGGCATCCTTCTGTGCCCTTTCAATCCACTTCTGTACACATCCCAGATTAGTTCTATACATTATACTGATTTGCTTAAAACAGAATTGGCATATTGCTAGTCCATGGCTATGTTACTGGGATAGAAGCCTGGACTAAATCTAAAAGATGCACTACAGCAGCTCACACCTGCAAACTTTAACATGTGACAAAACAAGGGCAGCAGATGCATGGGAACACCACCACCACCTGCAAGTGTCCCTCCAAGCCACTCACCATCCTGACTTGGAAATATGTTGCTATTCCTTCTCCGTCGCTGGGTCAAAAGAGTGGAATTCCGTCGCTAACAGCACTGTGGGCTCACCATCTTCTCAAGGGCAATGAGGTTTGGGCAACAAATTTTGGCCAAGCCAGCGATGCCTGAATCCCAGGAATAGACTCAAAAAGAAGTGACAAAACCCTTCTGGAAACAAAAATCAGCAACAGGGGGAGTTAAATTTAATTAAATAAATTTGGAATAAAAACCTAGGGCAGGATTCTCCGCACCCCGAAGGCGAAATCACGTTCAGCGACAGGGCGGACAATCTGGTATCCTGCATGAAATCAGGACCGACGCCGGTTCCGCTATTCTCCGTCCCCCAAAAACGGTGCACTCGGGGAGTACGCCGTGCCGAGTAACCACCGCTTTAGGTCATTGCCTGAGGCCCGCCCCGCTATTCTCCGTCCCCGACTATCGGAATTCCCGGCGCGTGTTTCTAATATGGTCCTGCCGTTCGGGAACCTCGGGAGGCGACTGCAGACTCAGTCCGGGGCTGCCACAGTTGGGGGAGGGCCGATCGGAGGGCAGAGGGGGTCCTCATTCGGGACTGGGGGCTATGTGTGCGGGCGGTCCGGGTCGGGCGAGCAGCCGATGCGGGACACTATTTTGGCAGTTCGCGGACTGAGTCCCCAATGGAGCACAGCGCGGCCGCTGAAGGCCGCTACCGTGCGCCTGCGCAGCCTCTGACCCGGAAGTGCGGGGGCCAGGGGGGGGGGAGGAGTTCCACGACAACTGCCTGCTAGCCCCAGCGATATGGGGAATCTGTGAGCTTTTGACGGCAGTTTTCCTGGCGTCAAAGACCACAGTTATTCCGACGGCGTGGAGACATAGCCCCGAAAACGGAGAATCCAGCCTCTAATTTTAGTAATAGTGACAATAGCGGGAATTCTCTGGCCGTTGCGGTTCTCTGGCGGGTTTCCCGGCAGTGTGGGCTGGCTTCAATGGGACCGGAGAATCCTGCCCAATGAAGCTACTGGATTGTGGTAAAAACCCACCTGGTTCACGAATATTCTTTAGGAAAGGAACTTTGCTGAACTTACTCAGTTTGGTTTATTCATGACTCCAGGAGCACCGCAACGTGGATGACTTCTGACTGCTCTCTGAAGTGACCAACCCAACCATTCAGTTGCAGTCAAGCAGGCAGCCCGCCACCACGTTCTCAAGGGCGATTAGATATGGGCAATAAATGCTGGCCCAGCCAGCGCAGCCCACATCCTGGGAATGAACAAAAAGAAACAAATGCACTGATCAGGCCCTTGACAGTTTAATACAATTGATTGACCTGAAAAAAACCCCAACAGAACGCAATGTGGAAGGTTTCTCAAACACTGCCCTGAAAATTGTTCTATTTTACACTTGCTGTTTCTTCTGAAGTTCTGCTCTGTCTGTACGGCTTATGGTCGAGCAGCATGAATAATTGAGATTAAGTGAGTTTGCAGGGAGCGAACATGACCAGTGGAATAAAATATTGGAGTGGTCAAGGTGACTGTAAATGAACCCAACAATAATAATGCGCCCAAAGCCCTTTCTCATATCGAGCCAGCAATCAATAACATACATTTATAAAAGGAAGGACCAGCAGAATAAAATCAACATGCTATAGCCGTGCCTTAACAAACTCAAATTTCTGAAACACAGTGTGAATCATGACCTTTCAAGACCTATGAAAGGCTTTGTGCATCCAGGGGGTGGGGGGGGGGGGGGGGGGGGGGTCGCCAACAGCCAATGGGAAGGGCTGGAAAATCCCAGCCAGTGTCTTTGTCTGAGGTTAACATGTTCACCCCAGTTAAAAGTGGCATTGAGAGAAAACAATGTCCTAATCAGCATAATCTTCAAAACAATCTTTCCTTCCTACATAAAGTCGAGACCAATTGATACAATATATGGCACCGTCTGCCAAAATTCAACACGTGCCCAGCTTCTGGCTCATCTTCTCATGTATCAGGGATGCATCTAATATCCAACTCATGTCCAACCCCCACACTTACTTCGTACAACAACCTATATCTGTACAGTGCCTTTAACAGAATAAAATGTCCCATGTGTCTTCATAATAGCATTATAAAACAAAATGTGACACCCAGCCACATAAGGCAATATTACATCAGATGACCAAAAGTCTAGCTACAGCTTAAAGTCCAACAGGTTTGTTTCAATCACTAGCTAGTGATTCGAAACAAACCTGTTGGACTTTAACCTGGTGTTGTAAGACCTCTTACTGTGCTTACCCCAGTCCAACGCCGGCATCTACAGATCTTGAAGGAAGAAAGCAAGGTAGCGAGGTGAAGATGTTTAAGGAAGGGATTCCAGAGCGAAGGACTCAGACAACCGAAGGTATTTCCACCAATGGTGGAGTATTAAAATCGGTAGTGTCCAAGAGGCCAAAATTGAATGAAAGCAGATATCTCAAAGTGCTGTGGAGCTGGAGGGGAGGGTCATGGAGGAATTTGAAAACAGGGATGGGAATTTTAAAATCAAGATCTTGTCAGACTGGGAGCCATGGTCGGTCAGTGAGTACAGGCGGCCAGATTCTCCGTTCCTGAGACAAGCGTTGATGCCAGGGCAGGATTTGTGGACTTCTATAACGGCAAAACTGGAGCCGCACCTGGACCGATTCAGCAACTAAGGAGGGGCTAGCACCCGCACCATGTGGAACACAATCGATTCCAATGAAAACGGTGCTGGATTCACCGGGTTCATGATTGACACTCAGGAGGCTGACAAGCTGCACATACACACTTCCCTCCAACACACACCATCCCAGCCAACAAGTGGCAAGACACGACAAGGTTCACCGACGCAGAGCTGGAGACCATGCTAGACGCTGTGGAGGAGAGGTGGGTGACCCAATACCCCGGGGCGGGAAGGAGGCTGCCAGCGCTGACGTTCCCCGGGCCTGGATGCAGGTGGCAGAGGTGGTCAGCGCCTTGGGCAACACCGTTCGGACCGGCCAGCAGTGCCGGACAAAACTGCACGTCCTCAGGGCGACCAGGGTCAGCAGTCAGCACCAACCCATGGCCCCACACACCTGTAACCCTCCTTCCACCCCCGTCCTGCAACCAGAGGGCGGCCGAACACCCCCCCTACACCACATGTCAACACGAATGCCGGCCGCCATGGTAGGGGGCCCTGGCCATTGAACCCACCAGCTTACCCACACCCTGGGCTGCATGTAGCAGACTTTCTAACACTGTGCGCTTTCTGTGTCCGCCCCACCAGGAGAAGGCAGCTCATAACTACCAGGAGCGGTAGAAGGCTGGGAGGGGGATCTGCGGGATCTGCGGCCCTCACCGCAGGCAGAGCAGAGGTCACTGGAAGTGGTCAGCAGGCCCGAAGAAAGGACGGTCAACGGGTTGGAGGTCGATATCGGGCGAGGAAGCGAGACCCAGCTGAGTCACCCCCCCCCCCCCCACCACCACCACCACCTGCACACTGAGCACCACCCCACACCACCCTTGCCCCACCCTCACACCACCCCCAAACCCATCAATGCCCCCACACCACCCCCACTACCCTATGGACCCGCGGCCTAATCATGCTTCTTCTCTTGTGTCTTGCAAGGATCTGCTGGTGATGGGGTGGGTCCTTCTGGTGTCCCCCGCCCCGACTCCAGCTACAGCCACAGCCAGAATCCCCGGTGCTGACCAACGACGAAGATGACACTGACATGGATGGGAGCCCTCGACCCGAATCCCAGGACACCCTGGAGCTCGAGTCCGGGGATGACACAGATTTCCCGTTGCAGCAGTCGCCAACACCCTCCACCATCCCAGAGACACTCACCTCGGTTGGGCACTTTAGTGAAGAGGCTCCTGGGACACTCTCTGGTGCTCATCACACAGTTGATCCGGTACAGCAGGTGGAGGTAAGAACACCTAAGGTGGCGGAGGGTCAGGGGGCGGGCCGACCCCAGGGACTAGCTGCTCTACGGATGGGTTTCAGGCTTTTATTACGGATGGTCCCATCGATTGTGGAGATGCAGTTGCAGAACCAGGGGGTGTTGTCGGTGAGCATCCAGCACCTGTCGGTGCAGTTGGAGGAATCGAACCGTGTGCAGGAACTGGAGGTGATGCCGACCATGCCACCCAGGTCAACACCGCACGGTGGCGTGCACCATGGAGGCCTTGGGGGTGAAGGTTTTGGCCATGGGTCAACATGTCCAAGGCCTGGGGTAATCTGTGCAGGGCTGCCCTCTCACAGGCATCTATGTACCAAGGCCAGCTGGACATTGCAGCACTGCTCCTGAGTGTGACCCAGTCACAGTGGACCATGGCTGAGAGCTTCGACGGCATTGCCCAGGCCATGACCCAGTCCCAGGAGGAGATGGTGCAGTCACTGGCTGATTTGTCACAGACCCTGAAGGTGGTGGCACAGTTGCAGCATGATGTGGCGCAGTCCAGACGGAGGTGGTCCACTCCCTGTGCTCCATGGTCGCGGGCATACAGACCCTGGTCGAGACGGCAGCAGGCCTCCGGGATAGGAGTTGCCAGGAGGCAGGGGAGCATCCGGGGTTAGCTCCCCTCACACCCAGTCCCATGGAGTAGCCTGGATGTCATCAGGCACCCTGAGGAGGAGGAGACGATGGGGCCTGTGCTGGTGACTCCCGCAGGGGAGGTGCCGGACTACCACAGCACCTCGGGCTCCTGTCCCTGGTGCATCACTTGGGCAGCTGGCAGAAAACGGCGGCACCACACCACCTGCGACATCCAAGCAGAAGCCGGGTCCACCCAGGCTCGGTTGTCCTAGAAGACGCCTGCCAAAGGAGACCCAGGTTGCAAGGCAAGACGACAGCAGGCCACCTCCACTTCTGATGTACCGTCTGGGGATCCACCTAGGGCCCGTAAGGCCATAAAGGTAGACACCAGTTAAGATGGCATGGGTGCAGGGCACAGTGTAGCGATCGGGGCTAGGGCACTAATCTGTGCATATATATATTCACATTAAACACGTGTGCACAATGTTACAACCTGTCTTGGTGCTCTGTCAGAAGGGTGTGAGGCATGGGCTGGTCTGCGCTGGTCACAGAGGGGACGGGAGTATGTGTGGGCTTGGCCCAGGGAGCACAGTTCAGCCAGCGCTAAACACTCCTGTGCCTCACCCACCCCCCCACCCCATCGTCCCCACCTCTGCCATCCCGGAGTATTGATGAAACCGCGTGATAGAATGGCCAGCTCACATGCAGGGGTCTTCCAGGATTATGGTTGCAGGGGGTGCTAGTAGTGGTTGGGGGGGGGGAGGGGTGGTATGGGATGCGGCATCTGTACCCCTGGCCAGTTCCCTCCCCTAGTCGGTGAACCTGGAGATAATCAGGACGTCCCATGTGCATTGGCACTGGTGCACACGTTGCGGCCTCCTGTGCCTTCCCCGGATCCCATGTCCTGTCCATCCCCGCCCTCCCCCGCATTCCCCTCGTCAGACAAGGCCGGGCGTTCATCTTCCTCGTCCAGCACATCGCCGCTCTGCTGTGATGTTGTGGAGGGCACAGCAGGCCACCACGATGTGGGAGACCCTCCTCGCGCTACACTGGAGGCTCCCTCCAGAGCGGTCCAGGCACCTGAACCGCATCTTCAGGAGGCCGAAGCACCTTTCATCATGCCCCTGCATTGGCATCATTGTGGCCTCAGGATAGGTGTCATAAGCCACGACCGCAGTGGATAACCCCTGTCGCCCAGGAGCCAACCCCCCAGCCAGAGATGCACATCAAAGAGGTCAGGAACCGTGGTGTGTGCCAGGATGAAGGGATCGTGCACACTGCCCGGGGATTGGGCGCAGGCGTGTATGATGCACATCTCATGGTCATACAGCAGCTTCACATTCATCGAGTAGAACCACTTTTGTTTTGTATAGAGCAGCCTGTCATCTGCAGGTGTTGATAGAGCGACATGCATCGCGTTGGTCAGCCTCTTTAGCCGGGGCATCTTGACGATGGTGCTGATCCCCGTTGCCCAGGCATCCTGGTGGGCTCGGTCCACATTGAAGTGGATGAATTGCGCCAACTGGGCGTATAGGGCCTCCGTGATGGAGCGGTTTCACCTGTGTACCGAGCTCTGTGAGATCCTGCACAGTTCCCCACTTGGCACCAGGAAGGACCCCGTGGCGTGGAAGTTCAGGGCAACCATCACCTTGATAGCCACCAGGAGAGGGTGTCCTCCGCCATTTCCCGTGGTGCCAGTTATGCCATGATCTGGCCGGTACACACGAGGCCTCGTGCAGCGCCTCCTTGTCCTCCTCCTTCTCCTTGGCCTGATGGGCGGTCGGCTCTCCAACCTCACTGGCTGCCTCCTGTTCCTCTGGGACAGGCTCCACTGCTGCAGCATCCTCCTCCTCGAGCAGCTCCAGCTCATACGGCCACAGTGCATCCCTCAGAGCTGAGGTAATAGTGTTTGAGTTGTGTTATAACATTAACAACCAAAGACCATGAAATCAGTGCTCGTCCACTACCTCCCATTTCTTGGTCGATAATGAGGCAGAGATACTTTTCTACTGGAATGTTAATTGAGTAAAACAGGATGAGAAGCCACATGGTGACCAATTTTACCCAGGTAAATAATACTAGGTTCTGCATTACAGAGAGTTAGTTGGGGCCATGCCCCATTTAATTTTAAGATTTAAGGGAGATTTATTTTGGCCAAAGAGAGAACGAGGGTGCTAAAGCGACATCCGTTTGAAATCTGGGTTGAACACAAGTTTGCGTCCTAATTGCGTCCAAATGATCATAATTTGAACTTGGCTGGAGGAGCTAAGAAAAAAGCCTGCAGGTTAAGCAGTCAGATGATTCTCAGACCAGGGTCTCACTCACCCATCCTCACTGCGAGTGTGGAGCAGGATGACAAGCTCCCAGTGAAACGAGTCATTTTGGCATCAGTATCAACCCCTAAGGGGGGACGGGGTGGGGGGAGGGAGTGGGAAGAGAGGCTGTCAGTGTTTTACAGGCCGCCACAGAGAGAGGATCAAAGAGAGAATGCAGTGTGCTTGTGCAGGTGCGTATTACGTGCAAGCGAACTTCCAACATCACAAATACTAGGGAATGAAAAGCATTCCAGCCTCAAACAACCAGGGACATGGAACAAGCGGACCGATTAGGGAACAATCCCTTAAAATCCAGAACGGTAGGACGGCACGGTGGAGCAGTGGTTAGTACTGCTGCCTCACGGCGCTGAGGACCCGGGTTCGATTCCGGCCCTGGGTCACTGTCTGTGTGGAGTTTGCACATTCAAAATGAAAATTGCTTATTGTCACAAGTAGGCTTCAAATGAAGTTACTGTGAAAAGCCTCGTCGCCACATTCCGACGCCTGTTCGGGGAGGCCGGTATGGGAATTGAACCCGCGCTGCTGGCCTTGTTCTGCTTTACAAGTCAGCTGTTTATCCCACTGTGCTAAACCAGCCCCTATCTCCCCGCCTCTGCATGGGTCTCACCCCCACAACCGAGAAAGATGTGCAGGGTAGGTGGATTGGCCACGTTAAATTGCCCCTTAATTGGAAAAAGATAATCAGGTACTGTACATTAAAAAAAACAATCCAGAACGGGTATCTCGCCCAGGTATGGATTTCTCAGGTTGTAACACAGCAGCAGTCATCAGGGTGGCTGAGGGACCCAGAGAGAAGAGTTCTCAGACGCTGCACTGGAGGTGCCCAAGCGATGATGGGTGGCCATTCCCTCAAAGGGGCAAAGGTCATTACCTCAGCCCCCTGTCCATCTCTGCTGCAGCAGCTGGTGCTGCACTGTCTGGGTCTCACCTCCACCTCTCATTCTTCCTTCTTGCAAAGATTCCCAGGGCTAAGCCCTCCCTTTCTCCCGGTGACACCAATAAGGCAGAGAGAGTAACACAGCTCTCCCTCAGGTCATTTCCAGGATAGGTGTTGCTGCAGTGTGGGTGGTGTCTTGACCAGACTGTCCAGGGAAGCCTCCCAATGTGTTTCAAAAAAATCCTCTTCAATCGCCCAGCAGCAAGGGAGCAGTAAAAGGGGATCCACCATTAAGCAGCACTCAAAATCCTCAGCAACAACTTGTTCACTCCACTAATCGCCATTAGGATAGTGTGTTGGGCCACGTGCCTGCCACCCAAACTCTGCTCGGCCTTGCTGATGGAAGATTTCAGCGGAAATCAGCTGCTCAATGATCCTTGGAGTGGCCTGCCTTAGCCCGAGACACAGCCCTTTTACCAATATGGAGCCTGAGGCGAAAGCTGGCCTACCAGGCAACCCAGCTTAAGATCCAACATTGGTTGCCTCAGAAGCTCCTTTGTGCCTGAAATCTGGGGCTAAGAAATCACCCATCTCGTGCTTTTTAACCATCTTATATTTCGCAAGACATTTCGTCAACTATTCAAACACTTCGGAGGCAAAAATCTAACTGTGTTTAGGAGGACTGATGAGCTGTCACCACCTCCTAGAAGCTGGGAGACCCAACTAATCCGTCAAATAAATGGGAAGAATCCTGTTCTGTTCAATCTTCTTTAGTCGATGATTACAGAACCCGACCTGATTGGTCACATTCACTCAGTGAATTCACATTTTGCAATTGACTTTAAAATGGCCATTTAACACGATTCGAATTGAATCGATCATTGCTGCACAAACGTACCCAAGACCATCGAGTAATGATCATGTAGGAATATAAATTGTCCACTGAGGCAACAGAACATAGTAAGGCTAAATCGAGAAAACTCCTCCCCGTGTGGACTCTACTTGCCCCCCAGTGAAAATCTGATTGATTTGTTCAACGTGTCCAATTGGTTATAGTTCCAAGTGTTCTCTCTTCTCATTATTGCAAAGCCCACATCCCTGCCACTCATCTATAATTTCAGGAAGAAGAATTCAGTTTTATCCTGCCTCATTATTTTGCCACTCAATTCTTTGTTACAGGGGGCCATACGCTCTCCAGTACCTCACTACAGTGGCCAGTATTCAGGTGCAGTCTTTAGCGGTGTTTAGCGATGCAGGGTGAAATCAGAGACAAGCCCAATGCTATCCTTGTTCGGTTATCTTCTTCACTTCTGAGGCAATCCCTCGGGTTTGGGGATGACTTGCTCCCACTCAAGTTCGATGGATCCGGCGATGGCTGGTAAGTCCAGTGTATGATCTGCAGACTCTGCCATAGTATCTGCAGCGTTGGGTACGTGGGTTGGTTGGAGGTTCATGTGCTCCCTCTGATGCCTTTTCCTTGCTTCTACATGTGTGATGAATGTAGAAATTTCAGATATGTTGGGCTGGATTCTCCGATTCTGGAGCTATGTCTCCACGCCAGCGTGGGGATGGTGGCATTTTACGCCAGAGAAATTGGCGTAAAACAGCCACCGATTCCCCGTTTTGCTGGGGGTTAGCAGGATGGCGGCGTAGAGCACCCGGCTCTAGCTGCCATACGGCCCGGAGAATTGCCGGGTCCGTGGCCGCGCATGTACACAGTGGCGGCCTGCAGTCTGCAGTGGACCCGGCCCGTGCAATAGTCCCCGCCTTCGGTCAGCCCGCGCGCCCCGGACCACCCCCCCCCCACATTGCCCCCAGCCCCAAATAATGTAGCCCCCTGCCCGCGGATCGGCCCTCCCCCCCGCCTGTGGCGGCGCTGGACTGAGTCCTCAGTCGCCACGCCGAGTTCCCGACAGGTGAGACCATGAGGGAGTTTTTAAAATCCTGATTGGAAAGACAGCTTGGCTTTTAGGCTACAGAGGTGCAATTAGTGCATGGTAAAATATGAAATCATCATTTATTTCAACCATGTACATTGTTTACCTGAAGTTGGGTGAATGGAATTTTGTTTATATAAAATTCTTTTCCTGGGGAATTGATAATTAGAGACATTGGGCAAAATTCTCCATTTGGGAAACTAAATGTTGAAGCCAAGACTGAATTATGTGCGGTTCGTGTTCTCGTTGGGGCAATTCAGGACATGCAAATGAGCCAGCATTCTGCCGACGTGGACTCCGCGCAATTCCCAGCCCAGTGGGCATTCTAACTGCTGGGGCAAGAGTTAGCGCCAAAGAGCCTGGCAGCCGGAGTTGTTTTTAAGCGCGCCACTTACCACACGCTCACTGCAGCCACCAAGATGGCTCAGAGAAGACCTGCCTCCGAGGTCGGGTGTCCTAGGTGGACCCACAGCTCCATGCCAGTGAGGAGCGGAGGGACACCCTCTTCCCCAGCATGGGCCGTAGACTCAAGCCTGCCCTCCTGAACACTGCCTGGGAGGTGGTGGTAGAGGAAGTCAGCGCTGCCAGTCTCAACAGGAGGAGACAGCTGGTGATCTGGAGGAGTGTTGGTCACTGGTGAGAACCAGGGAGGGGTCCGTAGGCTGCGGTGCAGGTGTCCTCTGGTTGATGTGAGCTCTGCCTATCCCCTACTTCTTCTGCAGTGGGGCAGTGCTTCTGAGTAGTGCCAACACCTGATCGGCTCCTGATTAAGCTTGGCCTTCGAGGATACAGCTAGGTTATGAGGGTGTCTAGAGGGGCAGCCTGGTAGGCTCCCAGATAATTTAAAGGGCACAGGCAGCGCTCAGCAATGTGAGCAGCCAGGGGCCTGTAAGTAGCACCAAAGGGGTACATTTAAAAAGCAGACTGCAGAAATGGCGGACTGAGCCATGCCACCCTGATCTTGAAGGGGACACCCCAAGTCCAGGGACTTGGCACCAAGTCACTAACTGCTACTGCTCCCAGCCCGGGCAGCCATCCCCCAGGGAGCTGGATAGTTTTCAAAGATTTCTCAGTGATTCTTTTGGCCTCCCACTCCCCATCCGTAACCATGGTACTCTGTCCAAGTTTTGCGCATGACAGGAGCAGATCATTGCGAACGTGCGGAGCATGCTGTGTCCGACCCGGTAATCCCATTTAAATGCTTGCTGCCGCCAACGCGGGTTGCAAACTAGTTATCATCACCAGCAAGGGACCGGAGCATGGCGCCCTGATCAGCGCTGGGCACGGACCCCGATTTGGGCCAGGCGCCTGATTCTCTGCCCGATCTCATTTTGCGTTTGCGATGTTAACAAGCAGAGAATTTCACCCATTGTGTTTGGACTTATTAAGATGATAGAGTTGACAGGAGGAGCCAGGGGCTGAAGCAGTCGAGTGTTGAGCTTCAGTTTCTGCAAAAAAAACACAGTTTAGATTGGGAATGTGAACAGACAAGCAGCTTTTTGCCAATAGCTGGGAAGTTAAACACTAGTTTGACATGGACAAGAATCATCAGGCTCTTCCCTGAAGGATCTCGCTTCCTCAAAGCAGTTTATTCAAGACAATAACATTCCTGTGTTTGCTAACTGCATTTAAAAGTGGATTTTGACCTGAGATAGGTTTTGCCCGAGTGGAGATAAAAGATAGCAGTTAGGCGGTAGTGTTTCTTAGTCATTGTTAACCATTTTCTAATGGGTAAGCTATTTTCTTGTATGATGTTGAAGTTATTTTAATCCTGTATGAGCACTAAAGTTTGTTTTAATATAGCACATCCCTATTTGTGCTTGGATTCACTCCTGGGGTGAAGGATCCTTTCCTCACAGTCTTATAAATTAAATTAAATATTGGGGTTTCTGTCTGGTACCCTAGCAATGGTTTGGGTCTGATCCGGGATCGTAATATATGTTTCCATTGATGATTCTCAATGTGGTCAGGGCCTCCCTGTATAAACCTGTGGTCAGTCACAAACCAGGGTCCCCCATGATTGTACTCAGACACACACTTCCATCGAGGTTCCTGGACAGCGATAAGGAGTATTCTATCCACCCTCTTTCTTTCAAAACATGCTGAGATTTGTTAACCCAGCAGGGATCAAGGATTGAACCTGGTCCATTTCTGGACAGTGTGACTCAGATATTCACTGGATTGAGTCACTGAGGCATCAGGGGCATACATACTCAAGTCAAGGGTTTGGTTAAGGAAGGAGCAAAGGAACGCATTGGGTGGAATAAAGATCACAAGGCGAATGGAAAGCTGAAGCACAGATCAAAGTCCAAGGGACGATGGGCCTTGTAGTTTAGCTCCAGAAAGCTGCAGAGAAACACCTTCGAAGTCAGAAAAGAAAAGTAGAACTGAAAAATTAGAAGCGCACAGCCAGTCAACCAATACATGTTAGAAGGAGGCTAAAGTTTTCAGGGGATACCGTCATCAGGCCTGATATGGTCCATAGAAGTAATAGAATCATAGAAGTCGCAGAATCCCTACTGCACAGAAGGAGGCCATTTGACCCATCAAGTCTGCACCGACCCTCTGAAAGAGCCCCCTACTTCGGCCCACTGCTCTGCCCTATCCCCACTTAACCTGCACATCTTTGGACACCAAGGGGCAATTTTATCATGGCCAATCCACCTAACCTGCACATCTTTGGACTGTGGGAGGAAACCGGAGCACCCGGAGGAAACCCACGCACACACGGGAAGAACGTGCAGACTCCACACAGACAGTCACCCGAGTCCGGAATTGAACCCGGGTCTCTGGTGCTGTGAGGCAGCAGTGCTGACCACTGTGCCATCGTGCTGCCCTATCTGCCGAATTTCCTATGAAGGGCTGGCAGAGGCAAGTTTTAAATGTAGCATCAGTTTTAACCCTTCAATGGAAATGATGCATTATTTGTCTTGTGATAATTTTATTGGGTAGATATGTCTGTCAGTGACCTCCACCCTGTGCTTGTTAAAGAATTTTTGCGATCTGATTGACAGTTTTGATCAAAGGGCATGGTGCGTTTTCTGCTGCAATTTTTCTTTTTTGTCTTGACTCAAGTTGCTGAATTCTAATTTGCAACCTCCTCTGTTTCTCAGTCGTTATAATGTAATAACTCTGCTTCACATGGGCTGCTTGAACAATGTACTAACCCTTCTTATTATCTTTCCAGATGTTCTCCGCTATCAGGGTTTCCTCATTCCGTTTCAGTACTTCAAACAGCTTGATGCAAAGGCCAGGCAGCGTATCAGATTGGGAACGTGAGCACACTCGGAAGGTCGATACGGAAAGGGTGGATAAGCAACTCAAGTGGGACGCATCAAGAGCCGATCTTCTTTTGATTAAGCCACCTGAAACATTGAGCGATATTTTCTGGCCCCTCCCTCCCCCGCTGCCCTGGCGTGTTTTCCGGTCCATCATTAGCCGTTGTCGAGATCTTATGGTCCCGCCGATGCCTATGTTGTTTTGTGTGTGAGGCGGCTGAAGACATACACTAGAGGCTTCCTGTAGCTAACAAATGGGTTTGTTGATGAAAAGCAAAGGCAGTTAAGGAACAGGCACAGAACAGTACACAGCAGGTCTTTACACTTCAGCTCCCAGTCCACACTGGCTGGAGTCCTGCTTCCAGGTCCCTGCGCAAACTCCCCATTATTCGGGGTTCACACGGTCCCACTCGATTGATCCCCAGTCAGTCACATGGTCCCTGAAGCCCTCTCCCTTAAAGGAAGACACACTGAGGAACCCAGCTCGGGCTCGCCATCAGCAGGACCAGAAGGACCCTCCGGCGGGAAGCGCTGGAAAATTCAGCCTGTTAACTCAGTTTCTCTCTCCGCAGAGGCTGCCTGACCTGCTGAGTACTTCTGACATTCTCTGTACTTATAATGGATCTTCCTCTTCTTGTCCTGCTGTGTGAGGAATTTCTTGGGCACAGCACAGGGAGAACAGTGCATTATTCATGAAGATCCTCCCTCGTTAGTTTAAATGGATGGAAAATGGGTTCTATTACACAGTGCAAACCCATCTCATCAAACATTAATAGCACTGCAATGAAGTACAATTATTATTGTTCAAACGTAGCCTGTCATCACCTAATTATGTTTTAAGTGTTTGCATAACCATTTATATTCTAGATTTATACTATGCTGAGCTCCATCTCTCGCCGAGATGTGCCTTTCTTCCATTACTTCAAGTCAGTTAAATATTGGAGGAGATGTTTCTGAATGGAATAATTCTTTACATTCCCACAACGTTTGAGGGATGACTCTCTGACCCAAATGCTCGCCACCTGAAGGTTAGGGAGGAGTGACTCTCAGATAAATGATGGGGAGGCTGATTGGGAAGCAGTGGCTGTGGGGAGAGGCTGGTAGAAGCCGGGATGATGATTGACAGGACTGGCAGCCACCAGTGTCTGAGGGGCTGACGGGACCTGACACCAGCTGTCTCAAGGCAAATATCAGTCCTCCAGTTGGGACCTCAAATGGAGTTAGTCCCCTTAAGTTTAAATGCAAGGTCTTTTTGAGGCCAGTTGTGTGCAGTTTTACTACCCTGTGTTCACTTGGACATTAAAAGATTCAAATAAAAGGCACAAGGCTTTAAGTTACCATGAACACTCACTGGGACTGACTTTGATTTTCGGATGGCTGAATATTGGTCGTGACACTCTCACCTTCAGGTGAAACGTCACCCCATCCAGCGGTGTGGAAAACCACCATTACCTCAAGGACCCTGAACTCATTTACTTCTCACAGGTGAGCCACAAATAGACCTGGAAAACCGGGAAAGCTTCCTGCCCTTCTTCAAATCTTGATGTGGGATTTTCTTTTGTTTGCATCCACTTCTATACGTCAACAGGGCCAGACCCCAAAGACGGCACCTCCAACAAAGCAGCACTGCCTCAGTACTGCCCGAGAGCTTTGTGTACGTGGTGGCACAGTGATTAGCAGGGGAGCGGGATTCGATTCCGACCTTGGGTGACTGTCTGTGTAGAGTTTGCACGTTCTCCCCATGTCTGCTTGGGTTTCCTCCGGGTGCTCCGGTTTCCTCCCACAGTCCAAAACTGTACAGGTTTGGTGGATTGGCCATGATAAAATTGCCTCTTAGTGTTCAAAGGTTAGGTAGGGTTCCATTGATAGGGCGGAGGAATGGTCCTATGTAGGGTGCTCTATTAGAGGGTCAGTGCAGACTTGATGGGCCAAATGGCCTCCTTCTACACTGTAGGGATTCTATGATTCTATGAATGGGATCGCTGCCTGGCGCCGATCCCATTTCTAGCCTGAAGCTCGATTCTCTGCCGTCGATTCTGCTAACCTGTCCCTTAATGTTCAAAGAAGTGCAGGTTAGATGAGGTTAAGGCGATAGGGCAGGGGTATGGGCCTAGGTAGGGTGCTCTTTTGGAGGGTTGGTGCAGACTTGATGCGTTGAATGGCCTCCATCTACACTGTAGAGATTCTATGAAATTTTGGAGTGAGGTTTGAACTGGTTTAGCACACTGGGCTAAATCGCTGGCTTTTAAAGCAGACCAAGGCAGGCCAGCAGCACGGTTCAATTCCCGTACCAGCCTCCCCGAACAGGCGCCGGAATGTGGTGACTAGGGGCTTTTCACAGAAACTTCATTTGAAGCCGACTTGGGGCAATAAGCGATTTTCATTTTCATTTTCATTTCAATGACCTCCGGGCTCTAGAAGGAAGTGCACTCCCAGCTGGAGCGCTGGTGTCTAATCTGACCATCCATTGTTTCTGGTGGCTGCTCAGCTGTTGTTAAATTCCTTAGCAGGAAGCTATTTGAGAAATCGCTGCATTACTTTCTGAATTTGGTGAAATAGGAAGATTGATAGTGACGTTCTGTTGCCCTTGCAGCTTGCAATTTATGGGATGGTTTCACAGTAATTGATAATATACAATACTCCCTCAGGGGAAAATCTCACTAAGCACAACTTCCAAAATCAATCAGGAGCAAGAAAAATTACAACCACTCAGTGCTCATTATTTTAGTATCCATCGAGCTATAAAAATGACGGTCTCATTCTGCATGTGACATGATTGATGCTGTGGTCTGTGGCTATTGACTTTGTTTGGATCAATTTATTTTAGGCCTTGACTCAGGAATGTTTGTTCTACCAGCTTCCGGTGAGGCAGTTGTCTCCCAAGTTACTGCACAATGGTGAGCTCATTCAAGCAAACATTCTCGTGGTAAGCCGTCGGGACTATTGTAGAAAGAAGGAAGACTTGCATTTCGATAGCGCCTCTTGCAACTTCAAGAAGGGGCTTCATGGACAATTGGAAAGGATCACTGTTGGAGTTTGTTAGAGGAATGAGATCCTTGTGCTAGCATCGAGATGTTTTCGTGCAACAGGCAGCGCGGTGGCACAGTGGTTAGCACTGCAGCCTCACAGAACCAGGAAACCGGGTTTGATTCGGACCTTGGGTGACTGTCTGTGTGCAGTTTGCACTTTCTCCCCATGTCTGGGTGGGTTTCCTCCCGGATTTTCTGGTTTCCTCCCACAGTCCAAAGATGTGCAGGTTAGGTGGATTGGCCATGTTGGGTGGGTTACAGGAATAAGGCAGGGGATTGGGCCTAGGTAGGGTGGCCTTTTGAAATGTCGGTGCAGATCGATTGGCTGAAAGGCCCCCTTCTGCTCTGTCGGGATCCTATGAACAGTAATTTGCCAAAATCAGCAGATTTGTGAACACTTATTTCTTTTGGTGGTTTGAATGAATGGATGAGGATAGGAAAAAAGGCCAGGCATTGTGCTTTTAGCACTGGCACAGAATGGCTCTGGGCGAAGGGGAGCATGTGTTGGGAGTGATTGTAGAGCAAACCAGCTTGTTGCTGAGGGAATGCTTCCTTCTGAATGTTGAATGTGGGATGGAGTGGCGGGGTGGGGAGGGCGAGAGCAGGTGACATCACATGGAGGGTGGCCGGAATGGTAGGGGATAAGCGATGGAGTGTGGAGGTTGGTGGGGTAGTAGGTGAGGTGAGTTGGGCGGGTGAACTTGGTTCTGTGAGGGTGAGGAAGGGATGGGAGCAGGGAATGACACCAAGACAGTGATCAGTGCATCGGAGAAAACGGTGAGGGAGCTGACTGGAATAGGACTGCAACAAGGAATATTCCACCTATCCCATGAAAAGGCGAGGATCTGCATGGGTTTCCACAGCAATGCCTTTGTTTTGGAGGAAGTGAGTGGAGTCAAAGGAGAGGTTGTTCAATTTGAGGACAAGTGGGAGTGTGGTAATGGTGAAGAATGAGGCTGGCTTCCACTCAGAAGAAACAAAGTGCTCTTGGTTAGACTTGCTGATGGATGCAAGTGCGAAGAGTCTGGACATTCGTGGTGAAAAGCTAGTTTAGGTCCACAGCTGCGTGCTCTCATTTACTATTGCATCCAAATAGTGGTCAGCTGCTTGGATTCCAAGGGCGGCATTGCGGCACAGTGCTTAGCTCTGCTGCCTCACAGCACCAGGAACCTGTGTTCGATTCCAACCTTCGACTGTCTGTGCGGAGTCTGCACGTTCTCCCCGTGTGTGCGTGGGTTTTCTCCCTGTGCTCTGGTTTCCTCCCACAGTCCAAAGGTGTGCAGGTTCGTTGGATTGGCCGTGATAAATTCCCCTTCGTGTCCAAAGCTCAGGTGGGGTTACGGGGGAGTGAGCCTAATTAGGGTGCTCCTTTGGAGAGTCAGTGCAGACCCGATGGGCCGAATGGCCTCCTTATGCACTGTAGGGATTCTATGGTGCTATGATTCGGGGTGCTGAGCATTGCCAGGTGATTTAACTGTGCGACAACCGTTCCAGATCTCTACTCTGCTCCAATTCTGGCCTTCTGTGTATCCCCAATTTTCCCTTTCCCACCACCAGTGGCCATACCTTCATCTATCCAGGTCCCAAGCTCTTTGCCACCCTCCCTCTCTCTCCTCCATTAACATGTTCCTGAAATCCTACATTTTAGATCAAGTTTGTGGTCACTTTCTGACAAGGGGGTACCAGACTCGATGACTCGGATTAACTAATTCTCCCAGCGTAACCCAACACTCTTGAGGCCAGATGTAGCCCTCTCGTTTTAGCCTGGTTAAGAGTGATTGATCTTGTCTGGCAGTGACTGTAGACCTTTTACTCATCAACCCGAAGATTTGGTTTAGAGTTTACTCAGGAGAGTGAATGTCGCTGAGAGTGCAAAACTTAAAAACTAATTAGATTCAAGCCAAGAATTTATCATCGTTATATTATGACTTCCTAATGACTTCAGGCATTTGCAACGTCTTCTCTTGAAGATTTTTATGATGAATTACTGAGCAGTTTTGGTGTTTTACTGTGTTCTATTGGACAGCACTGTGAATCATTACTGGAATCAGACATTTCTTCAGGTGGTGTGAAGGTCTACAAACACGGCGGGGAGTGTTTCCCAGCTTCCTGCCTGCTGCACAGGGCCACATGGGAAGGAATCCAGCACCAGGAGTTACAAACAATCTAAAATGAAAAGTACAGAAAGCTGCACTTTGCAAAATACTTTGCCATTGTCCCGTCCATTCACTGCCCCTTCTGAGATAAGCTCCCGTGTGCATTCGCAACTTGGCGCCTCACCCGAGTGCCAAGCATGCTGCATGTGAGAGCTGACAACATTTGATGCCAGGCTGTCTGTCTGTACCAGGCAGAACAGCCGAGTTGTTGGCCTTTGATAGATAATGGTAGCAAGCTGCCCAAGGGTACGCCCTCTGTATTTGTTATCAAGCCTCATGGCCCTGCACTCACCCCTTTAGTTGCTCACCGAGCCTCACGTCTTCAATTTCAGATTGTCTAACATGGCCATTCCCTTTCTCCCTGATTGGCCTACAATGCACTGATCTTCCTTCCGTCACCCCTCCCTCGGCACGTCCTCATGCCTTAGGATATGGCCAATCCAGCCTTGTTTCCTTTTCCTTATGATCTGACAATATTTCCTCCTCCAATATCCACAGAACGTTTCCACTGTTCTTGACTTCTCTTCAACTGACCCGCTCCGGAACCACATTTCCCCACTTTCTGGTCTTTTGCTGTCCACTTTTCCCAATGCCCCATGCTGCCACCACCACACACCCCCACTCCCCCCCTACTCCCCTCCCCACTTGCCCCCCCACTCCCCCCTCCACTGCCCACAATCCCCACTATCCCCACTTCCCACACCCCATCACTCCCCCACACACTCCCACCCCACTCCCCCCCACTCTCCCGCCCACTCCCCCCCACTCCATGCCCCCCACGCCACCCCCCACTTCCCCCCACTCCTCCCCCTGCCTCTCCACACCCCCAGTCCCCCCTCACTCCTTCCCCCACACTCCCCCCCACACTCCCCCCCCACTCTATGCCCACTCCCCCCCCCACACCACACTCACTTGCCCCACTCCCCTGCCCACTCCCCCCCACACACCCCCACTCCCCCCCTCTCCCCCCAACTCCCCATGCCCAACTCCATGCCCCCCCACGCCACCCCCATTTCCCCCCCACTCTCCCCCCCCACTCCTCCCCTGCCTCTCCACACCCCCACTCCCCCCTCACTCCTTCCTCACACTCCCCCCACACTCCCCCCTCACACCTCCTCCACTCCCCCGGCCACTCCCTCCCACTCCCCTGCCCACTCCCCCCCACTCCCCCTCCACTCCCCCCTCTCTCCCCCAACTCCCCACACCCAATCCCACGACCCCCCATGACCCCCCCACGCCACCCCCCACTTCCTCACCCACTCTCCCCCACTCTCCCCCACACTCCTCCCCGCCTCTCCACACCTCCACTCCTCCCCCTCACTCCCCCCACTACCCCCCCACTCCACCCCCCCACTCCCCCCACTCCCCCACTCCCTTCTCTCCCCCCCACTCCTCACTACCCCCTCACTCCCCCCACAGTTCCCCCCCACTCTTCCCCCCACATCCCCCAAACTCCCCCGCCCACTCCCACCCACTCCCCCCACTCCCCGCCCACTCCCCCCTCTCCCCTCCACTCGCCCCACTCTCCCCCCAACTCCCCACTCCCCACGCCACCCCCCCATGACCCCCTCACGCCACCCCCCATTTCCCCCCCCACTCCCCCCACTCTCCTCTCTACCCTCCCCCCCAATCTTACCCCTGTCTCTCCACCCCCTCCACTCTCCCCTCCACTCCCCGACACCGCTCCACTCCCCCCTCCACTTACCCCCTCCGCTCACCCTCCACTCACCCTCCACTCCCTCTTAACTCGCTCCCCCTCCACTCCCCCCTCCACTCCCCCCTTAACTCGCTCCCACTCCACTCCCCCCACTGCTCCCCCTCCACTCCCCCCTTCACTCCCCCTCCACTCCCCCCTCCACTCCCCCCTCCACTCCCCACCTCCACTCCCCCCCTCCACCCCCCCACTACCCCCCTCCACTACCCCCACTCCTCCACTCCCCCCACTCCCCTGCATGTTCTTCCCGTGTCTGTGTGGGTTTCCTCCTGGTGCACCGGTTTCCTCCCACAAGTCCTGAAAGACGTGCTTGTTCGGTGAATTGGACATTCTGAATTCTCCCTCAGTGTACCCGAACAGGCGCCGTTGTGTGGCGACTATGGGATTTTCACAGTAACTTAATTGCAGTGTTAATGTAAGCCTACTTGTGACACTAATAAAGATTATCATTATTATTAAGAGTTATGGGGATAAGGCAGGAAAGTGGAGTTGAGGATTGTATCAGGTCAGCCATAATCTCAATGAGTGGCGGACCAGACTCGGTGGGCTGAATGGCCTACTTCTGCTCCTATGCCTTTCGATCTTGTGGTCACATTCCCTTGTGAAGGGTTACTTATCCATGGATTCAAGAACTTCACTACCATGCGGATCTAGTGAAGTCACGCAACACTAAAACTCAGTAGAAATTTGAGTTAAACGTCTCGGATGCAAATAAGAATCTTTTATTGCCTCTACTGATTAGAATTGAGAGAAACTTAAATCTATTCTCAATAAAGTCTTGCTAGCAAAAGACTTAAAGAGAAGTAATTTATAATACAATTTAACTTTCAAAATAATACAGAAATGGTTTCTTGCTTACGGCAAAACAGCTTGCGCGAACTTCAAGAATTAGAGTGGAAAAATGAAAATATGAAAATAAGGATAGCAAGTAGTTAGATCAAAGTGTAGAGTGATCCTGGATAGAAAATGGCTGTGCGGACCCCCATGTTTAAGGAGAATGTTATCAGTCTGAAGCCATCTGTCGATACCTCTATGTCATCCTAATTGGTTTGGGTGAGTTTAAAATACATTTGATTCGATGGTTAACTGTCAATCCTCAATGTGCAACATAAGTTTTAAATGTTTCATCTTTGAATATTTGTGTATGCTACGGAATGTGATTTTGTGCTGTCATCAAGTCTGGTTTTTACTGGTTTTCTGCTGACTTCACTTTATCCATATTTTGAACAATGGTGGTTTCATATTGCTATGGTGCTTATTTCGACCTTGATCTTGATTACTGGTACAGTTCATTTTTTAATATGAAACTTACTTTGAAGAACAATAGTCCATTCATATTGTCAGTAAAAATGTTGTTTTTATCTCCAATTAGTTTGTGGATGTGTCAGGCTTTTGAGCTTCTGTTTAAGTTATGTGTTTTGTCATGAGCTAAGGTTATGAATACTGAAATCCTTATTTTAAAAATGGGTATTAAAGACTGGGCTTTAATATTTACATTAAAATAGCTTTTTACCTAGCAGAAATAGTTGATTTCCTTCGCCAACCATATCAATACATTCAGTTGAGTGTGGACAAAGCAGAGAGACTGTCCATTGCGTTGTTGCTGATATGGAAGCCTGCTCTGCATGCATTAATGTGCAGGTAGTTATGAGCTAACATACAGACATTTTCAGGTAATTTGCTAAAATTCAATATGCCCTCAGGCCAGCTTGAGAACGGACAATATATTATTTTTAGTATGAGCAGTTTTATTTGAGCAAGAGTTTGAGAAACTGTCCTCTCTAATCCTTTGATTACTGGATCTCTTCCTATAGAGTGGCAAACAAACTTGGTTTCACAGGCTGGCAGGATTCCAGAATCCAGATTGAGAATGCAAGATCAAACTTTCATTTTAATAGTGTCTTTCACAACACCAAGACCCCTCAATGTGCTTCAGAGCTGATGACGTTGTTTGGTAATGTAATCACTGTTGAGTATGAATTGCGAAATGAGAGTTTGCGCCCAGCAGCAATTTGCAGAATCAGCTGGACTGTAAATACATTTTTATTTTTAAAATAATGGGAAAACCAGATTAAGGTGCAACAGTGGGAAGAAAAAATTTGAAAAACTATTGGTGGCACAATGCAGGGACCATTAGGGTGTCCATGAATGGCAAGTGCTGCTGTATTGTGGTGTCTTCACTGTGCACCATGTTGTGTTATGGGTTGGTTTATGGTATCAGTCATGAGACTTGTATATTTTGACATGAAACATTTATTGTTAATCTTTAACTATTTACAAATCCAAGATATTGCCGTGCATGGTCCTGCTCCATGTCGTTGCTTCCAGCATGTTGTCTCGGAGGCTCTACCATGTGACTCTATACGTCATACACCATGGACTGTGCTATTCGCCACTCACAAGATAACCCTTGCTCTGCTGAGCATCTTTTCATTACAATGGCACCCAGTCATGTAATACAATATCCCCCATTTCATCTCAATAGAAACCTCTACTCTCTTCCAATAGAATCTAACTATTTGCAATAGATTCTCTACTTGCTATAGGTTCTCCCCCTACCTCAAGTCTCTGATTTTACAAATTCAGACAGTTCTGAGTTTTGACAGTTCCTCCAGTCACATTTGGAAGAATGGTCCTCGTACTCTGTGCTTCTGGGACTTGGTTACCTCCATTTGGTTCACCTTTTGCGCTCCTTCGAGTTGCATTTCTCTTTATTAACAACTCATCCGTTTTTTTCAGACGCTGTGGGCTTGCCCTGCTCCTTTTGCAGGGAATGTGCTCTCTGTTCCGGGGGACTCAAATTTTCTTTACCCACGGTGTCCACCATGTTCCTTATGGACGTACACAGTTTTCAAATGGAACCCTCATTTCCTCTTGATTCACAGTCTCAGTCAGCCATCCGTTTGCTGTTTTACTTTCAAATCATTTTGAAAACTTATGAATGGCTTCATTCAGCTCAATAGTTCTCAGCATATCTGAGGCACCAAGAGCTTTTCCTTCTGCTCGTGCCTCGTGCTTCAGTGTCAGATTTACACGTTCCGACCTCCTTTCTGTCTCTTCTTTCTCTGCTTGCATCGGGGAAAGTTCCTTTCAATTATTCTGACCAGGACTTCCTGGCTTCCCCCTAAACGGGTTTTCCAATGCCGGAGGTGCCTTGACATTGGCTGCCGGCGGGACCTTCCAGTCCCGCTGAAGTCAATGGCCATTTGCTTTGCTTGATGGCGGTGCCACCGAAGGACCCACCGCAGGCGTTCGTGTGGGGCAGGACGAGAAGATCTCGCTGACAGGAAGGGCTGGAAAATCCCACCCTCCTTGTTTTGATTCAAATACTTCTTTGGCTCTTCAGTCATTTTTTTGTAGCTTCTGTCTGCGTCCCGGAACTTTGAATATTGCTGAATCTGCTCCGTCAACTGGTCCTTCAATTTGTTCAGAGTGATGTTAAATTCATTTTGTTTCGTTTGCCATTTTCCAGTGGAATTAACTTTGACCTGAAGGATACTTGTTATGTGTGAAGGTCTATTAACAGGTTTTCCTTTTCTTTGTGATCTCGTTTGCTTCATCTTGATATTTTCTGGAATTCAGTTGTCTCCTTCAGTTTCTTTTCCAGTGCTTCCATTCTGCTGCTTAAGACAGTCTTTATTTCTTCATGGTGCTGAATGGTTATGCATCCCTTTTGTATTTGGTCTTGAAGGACAATCACCTCTCCTTTCATTTTTTTATTTTCTTGATGACCTCTTGCCAACTCTCTCTGGGTTTCAGTGTATCGTTTCTTTGCTGCTGAGATTTCCAACACAGCTTTATCTGAAGTAACATTCAATGCCCATTTTAGCTTCTCATGTTTTTCGATGGCGACATATTGATTCTTGCAGGAGTCTTTCAGGGTCGTAATTTTTCTGCGTGTCTTTTCTGCCTGCTGTTTTATCCCCCCCCACTCCTGCTTTGATTTGCTTACTGTGGAAGTGAAGGTCTTTATTTCCTTGAGGTACCTTTGTGTCACCTCTGAAATCTGTTTGTTCTGATCTCGAACAATTTGGTTCATTGAAGAATTCAGCTTATTATGTGTTTTAAAAGGTATATACTCAGCTTGACACTTGTGCTTTATCTTCCAGTTCAGCTCTGATGTGAACATTTTCCTGTGGAAAAATGTAGTTTCATTTTTGCATGTTTTATTTATTGTGAGTTACCTTAGATAGCTTTCCTTCACTCACAGCCATCTACTCACTTTGCACTGCCATCTGTCTCCCTCGCTCTGGGGTCATTTGACTCCCTCTTTCTGGAGTTTTCTGTCATTCTTGCTCTGGGGAATTTTGTTTCCCCCAGTGCTTTATTGGGAGTTGCCCTCACTCTGGATCTCTTGTTCACCTCTCTCTGGGATCTCTTGTCCCCCTTTCTCAGAAATCTCTTGTTGCCCGCTGTCTGAGTCCTCTTGTATCCTTTGTCTGGAATCTCTTGTTTCCCTCTCTCTGGGGTTTCTTGTTCCCCTTTCTCTGGAATCTCTTGTTGCCCTCTCTCTGAGTCCTCTTGTACCCTTTCTATGGAATCTCTTGTACGCCTCTCTCTGGAATCTCTTGTTTCCCTCTCTCTGGAAACTCTTGTTTGCCTCTCTCTGGAATCTCTTGTTTCCCTCTCTCTGGAATCTTTTCTTCCCCTCTCTCTGGACTCACTTGTTCTCCTCTCTTTGGAATCTCTTGTTCCTCCCTCTGGAATTTCTTCTTCCCTTCTCTCTGGAATCTCTTGTTCCTCTCTCTGGAATCTCTTCTCCCCCTTTTCTCTGGAAACCCTTCTTCCCCTCTCTCTGGAATCGCCTGTTCCTCTCTCTGGAATCTCTTCTTCCCCTCTCTCTGGAATCTCTTGTTCACCTCTCTCTGGAATCTCTTCTTCCCCACTGGGATCTATTGTTTCCCTCTCTCTGGAATTTCTTCTTCCCCTCTCTCTGGAATCTCTTGTTCCTCTGTCTGGAATCTCTTCTTCCCCTCTCTCTGGGATCTCTTCTTCCTTTCTCTCTGGAATCTCTTCTTCCCCTCTCTCTTGAATCTCTCTTCCCATCACTCTGGAATCTCTTGTTTCCCTCTCTCTGGGGGTCTCTTGTTGCCCTCTCTCTGGGATCTCTTCTTCCTCTCTCTCTGGAATCTCTTCTTCCTCTCTCACTTGAATCTCTCTTCCCCTCTCTCTGGAATCTCTTGTTTCCCTCTCTCTGGAATCTCTCTTCCCCTCTCTCTGGAATCTCTTCTTCCCCTCTCTCTGGAATTTCTTCTTCCCCTCTCTCTTGAATCTCTCTTCCCCTCTCTCTGGAATCTCTTGTTTCCCTCTCTCTGGAATGTCTTCTTCCCCTCTCTCTGGAATCTCTTGTTTCCCTCTCTCTGGAATCTTTTCTTCCCCTCTCTCTGGACTCACTTGTTCTCCTCTCTTTGGAATCTCTTGTTCCTCCCTCTGGAATTTCTTCTTCCCTTCTCTCTGGAATCTCTTGTTCCTCTCTCTGGAATCTCTTCTCCCCCTTTTCTCTGGAAACCCTTCTTCCCCTCTCTCTGGAATCGCCTGTTCCTCTCCCTGGAATCTCTTCTTCCCCTCTCTCTGGAATCTCTTGTTCACCTCTCTCTGGAATCTCTTCTTCCCCACTGGGATCTATTGTTTCCCTCTCTCTGGAATTTCTTCTTCCCCTCTCTCTGGAATCTCTTGTTCCTCTGTCTGGAATCTCTTCTTCCCCTCTCTCTGGGATCTCTTCTTCCTTTCTCTCTGGAATCTCTTCTTCCTCTCTCTCTTGAATCTCTCTTCCCATCACTCTGGAATCTCTTGTTTCCCTCTCTCTGGGGGTCTCTTGTTGCCCTCTCTCTGGGATCTCTTCTTCCTCTCTCTCTGGAATCTCTTCTTCCTCTCTCACTTGAATCTCTCTTCCCCTCTCTCTGGAATCTCTTGTTTCCCTCTCTCTGGAATCTCTCTTCCCCTCTCTCTGGAATCTCTTCTTCCCCTCTCTCTGGAATTTCTTCTTCCCCTCTCTCTTGAATCTCTCTTCCCCTCTCTCTGGAATCTCTTGTTTCCCTCTCTCTGGAATGTCTTCTTCCCCTCTCTCTGGAATCTCTTGTTTCCCTCTCTCTGGGAACTCGTGTTTCCCTCTCTCTGGGATCTCTTCTTCCGCTCTCTCTGGAATCTCTTGTTCACCTCTCTCTGGAATCTCTTCTTCCCCTCTCTCTGGAATTTCTTCTTCACCTCTGTCTGGAATCTCTCTTTCCCTCTCTCTGGAATCTCTTCTTCCCCTCTCTCTGGAATTTCTTCTTCCCCTCTCTCTTGAATCTCTCTTCCTTTCTCTCTGGAATCTCTTGTTGCCCTCTCTCTGGAATCTCTTGTTGCCCTCTCTCTGGAATCCCTTGTTGCCCTCTCTCTGGAATCTTTTGTTGCCCTCTCTCTGGGATCTATTCTTTCCCTCTCTCTGGAATCTCTTGTTTCCCTCTCTCTGGGGTGTCCTGTTGCCCTCTCTCTGGGGTCTCTTGTTGCCCTCTCTCTGGAATCTCTTCTTCCTCTCTCTCTGGGATCTCCTGTTGCCCTCTCTCTGGAATCTCTTCTTTCCCTCTCTCTGGGATCTCTTCTTCCCCTCTCTCTGGAATCTCTCTTTCCCTCTCTCTGGAATCTCTTCTTCCCCTCTCTCTGGAATTTCTTCTTCACCTCTCTCTGGAATCTCTCTTTCCCTCTCTCTGGAATCTCTTCTTCCCCTCTCTCTGGAATTTCTTCTTCCCCTCTCTCTGGGGTGTCCTGTTGCCCTCTCTCTGGGGTCTCTTGTTGCCCTCTCTCTGGGATCTCTTCTTCCTCTCTCTCTGGGATCTCTTGTTGCCCTCTCTCTGGGATCTCTTCTTTCCCTTTCTCTGGAATCTCTTTTTTTCCTCTCTCTGGGATCTCTTCTTTCCCTCTCTCTGGGATCTCTTCTTTCCCTCTCTGTGGAATCTCTTGTTTCCCTCTCTCTGGGGCCACCTGAAGCCCTCTCTCTGGAATCTCTAGTTGCCCTTTCTCTGTGATCTCTTGTTGCACTCTCTCTTGGATCTCTTGTTGCCCTTCTCTGGGATCTCTTGTTGCCCTCTCTCTGGAATCTCCTGTTGCCCTCTCTCTGGGTCTCTTGTTGCCCTCTCTCTGGGATCTCTTCTTTCCCAGCTCTGGGATCTCCTGTTGCCCTCCCTCTGGGATCTCCTGTTGCCCTCTTTCTTGGATCTCCTGTTGCCCTCACTCTGGGATCTCCTGTTGTCCTCTCTCTGGGATCTCCTGTTTTCCTCTCTCTGGGGTCTCCTGTTGCCCTCTCTCTGGGGTCTCCTGTTGCCCTCTCTCTAGGATCTCCTGTTGCCCTCGGCACTTTATTGGGAGTTTCCCTCCCTCTGGTGTCTCTTCTAATTTTCTGTCCATGCCCGTTTGACGTTGTTGCAGCTTTAAATGGTGCTGCCCCTTTAAGGCTATCTGTGCAATATCTTTTTTAAAATTCAGCCTGTCTGCAGCTGTTAGTTTCTTCGTCTGTGTTTTTCACACAATTTTCAGATTTTGTTGGGATCCCTGTCTATCATGGGTCATACTTTCCAAAAAAAGATCTCTGCATCAATTCTCGCTGGGTTGTTCAAGGCAAGACTTTCTTCGTCTTTTCACCTTTGCAGGTGTTTTTTTTCCTCTCTATGCTTTGGGGGTTTTAGCAAGTGCACACTCCGACTGGGCCCTTTTCTGCAGCTTTTTAAAAACTTGCAGCTGTATCTCAGGTTCCAACGGAGCCCCTGGGACCATCACCTATTCTGTAATGTGAGTCAACACTCTTTACTATAATTATTGCTCGGCGTCTCATGAACAGGCCGAGATATTTCATTCTGTGTCACTGAGGCATCTTGCAAATTTATTTTTTAGTTTTGCTCACCTATTTTTGTGATCTGACAGGTTTCTTTTTACTCTGTGTTAGTCAGGGGCCTTGTCTTCCATTCACTGGTGCATTCCTCAACCTTCAAGTGTGTAGCAAAGCTTTTTAAACTTTTTCTTTAATTTTTCTTAGTTGCAAGTCTCTCTGGTCCAGCTTCAGCGCTTTAGCCTTTCATATCTTGGGATTCTGTTCCAGGATCATTGCTTAAAATGTTGTTTGAGTCCTTCCTTTCGATCTCCCTTTGTTTCCTTTTGTTTAATTTTATTATTTTTGGTCCGTGGCCTCATAATCGGAATGCTCCTTTAAGCAGCGGACTTAACCTGTGGCAGCCTGATAGTTTGGAGAAAGGTAATCTTAATAACCAGCTTGGGAGGAAGTTGGTTCGATTGGAAGTTGCTGGCTGGCAAAATGTGTGGTTTGGTCAGAGGCAATGTTCTGGCTGACAATGGGCAGCACAGTAGCACAGTGGGTTAGCACTGTTGCTTCACAGCGCCAGGGTTCCGGGTTCGATTCCCGGCTTGGGTCACTATCTGTGCGGAGTTTACACGTTCTCTCCGTGTCTGCATAGGTTTCTTCCGGGTGCTCCGGGTTCCTCCCACAAGTCCCAAAGGACGTGCTGTTAGGTGAATTGGACATTCTGAATTCTACCTCCGTGTACCCTAACAGGCGCCGGAATATGGCAACAAGGGGCTTTTCACGGTAACTTCATTACAATGCTGTCAAGCCTTCTTGTGCCAATAAAGATTATTATTATAAACAGTCAGTGATTGGTTTCTGCAGGATGCTTCTGAGAGAGCTGGGCAGACGTGATTAGACATTGAACAAAGAAGAATCTCTCTCTCGCTCTCTGCTGAAGTAAAAGAGTGCTTTCTTGTTATAAAACCAGACAGTGCCTGACACATCTTTACTCTATAGTTGAATCTACAAAGAAAGTAGACAGCCTGACCAGAGAAATCCCCCTCAAGCTTAGAAGGAATAAGCATTGAAGCAAAAGCTTGAACACCTGAAAGATTTTGTCTGGAAACCATCCAAGTGTATCGGAGAGCTTTTATCCTTTTTACTTTATCATCATTTTTCTTTCCCTCTCCACCACCCTTTCCCTATATGCTGTGTGTGTGTATGGAAAGGGGTATTAGGTAGTCTGTTACATTTTTCTTAGTTTACTTATTTTACTGTAAAATAATAAAAAGGTTATTTGTGTGTTAAGTTTACAAACCCGGGGCGTCATTCTCCGACCCCCCAGAGGGTCGGAGAATGGCCGTTGGCCGCCGTGAGTCCCGCCCCCGCCGGTTGCCGAAGTCTCCGAAGGGAGGAAGGTCGGCGGGGCGTTAATGGCGCCGCAGACGTCGGAGAATGGAACGGGTGTGCGCAAGGCAGCCGATTTTGGGCCTGCCGATATTCTCCCTTCCGGATGGGCCGAAGTCCCGTCGACGTGATGACGGGTCACGTCGACGTAAATCAAACCTCCTTTTCATCGGCGTGAACCTGTGCTCCAGGTTCACGCCGACCAGCGTGGAGGTGAGTGACGGCCTGGGGGGTTGGCCGCTGGGCAGGCGATGGCGTGGCCGTAGTCTGAATGTGTGGGGAGAGGTGTGTCTAGGGTTGTGTGGGTGTGTGTGCGGCGGGGGGGGGGGGTCGTTAGAGTGGGCTGGGCTCCGGGGGAGTGCCGGGAGGGGGGTACGTGCCGGGGAGGAGGATGGGAGGTCCGTGCCGGGGAGGGGGATGGGGGGGGGGGTCCGTGCCGGGGAGGAGGATGGGAGGTCCGTGCCGGGGAGGAGGATGGGGGGGTCCGTGCTGGGGAGGGGCATTGGGGGGGGGGGTCCGTGCCGGGGAGGAGGATGGGGATGGGGTTCCGTGCCGGGGAGGGGGATGGGAGGTCTGTACCGGGGAGGAGGATGGGAGGTCCATGCCGGGGAGGGGGGGGGGTCCGTGCCGGGGAGGAGGATGGGAGGTCCGTGCCGGGGAGGGGGATGGGAGGTCCGTGCCGGGGAGGGGGATGGGGGGGGGTCCGTGCCGGGGAGGGGGATGGGAGGTCCATGCCGGGGAGGAGGATGGGGGGGGTCCGTGCCGGGGAGGGGGATGGGGGGGGTCTGTGCCGGGGAGGGGGATGGGGGGTGTCCGTGCCGGGGAGGAGGATGGGGAGGGGGTTCCGTGCCGGGATGAGGCATGTATGAGGGACGCCATCCGAGGCATGTATGAGGGACGCCATCCCCGGCAGAGGGGCTGGTTGCTGGGCGACAGGGGCCATTGCGATCGTGGCTGATGACGCCTATACGGAGGCCACACAATGAGGCGGAGAACCGCTACAATGATGCCCATGTAGCGACAAGGGGAGTGATCGAGAGGTGCTTTGGCGTGCTGAAGATGCGTTTCAGGTGCCTGGACCTCTCTGGGGGCGCCCTCCAGTATCGGTCAGATAGGGTCGGCCGCATCATTGTGGTGTGCTGCGTCCTGCACAACATAGCCCAGCAGAGGGGCGATGTGCCGCAGGCAGAGGAGGACGGAGTGAAGGAGCAGCAGGAAGAGGTGCAGTCCTCCCCAGATGAGGGGGATGGGGGCAATGGTCAGGGCAGACGGGCTAGACACAGGCGGGTGGCTGTCCACCGTTACCGGCTGGCCCAGTGGGCATGGGACAGACTGATAGCCGCCCGCTTCACTGACTAGATGGGCGTGGGAATCGGGTAGTGTGGCCACAGACCGCACACCATGGCAACAGCCGACCACCCACACCCCCCACCCATCCACCCACCCAGCACCCTCACCCCCCTCCCCAACCCCACCCAACCCACCCGCATGCACACCACCCCCCCCATTGCCGATCCACCTGCGGCACAATGGCCGGGCTCACACAGTTGCGGGTGGACGCAGGCCATGGAGGATGATGACAACCCGCCCTGCGATGAGCATCTGGCTCCACATCATTGGACTATGTCTGACCCATGGCCACAGTACCACCATCCACCCGGACCATCCCTGCATACGGCTGTGACACTGCAGCGCACGGTCCCGTCCTCTGCCCGGGGGGTTGTTGATGGTGGCCCAGGGGGACGGGGGCAGACTCACCTGGGGCTGAGGTAAGACCACCCCTCACACACACACTTGCGCTCAACGTACATGACACCCCCACACGCTTTGGACAGAGCACAAAGGCAGCTTCTGTAGGTGTAACATTGACTTTAATAACCAAAGGAGTTCATGCACGTGCCCTAGCCCCTAAAACTCATCTGTGCCCTGCACCCGTGCAAACTTACTCAGTGTCTAATTGTTTGGCCTTACGGGCCCTTTGACTACATCTACGTGGTTCCCCAGACGGTACAGCAGAACTGGAGGTGGACTCCTGTGATTCCTGCCCTCTGACACGGGATCCCTTTGGCGGCCGTTTCCTGGGGCGTCCTGGCCTAGATGGGCCAGGCTGCGGCCCGGGCGACTGGGATGGCGAGCTGCCAGCCTGTCGTGCCCGTTGCCCACCCGATGCACCTGGGACGGAAGGGGGGGGGAGTCCGAGGTGTCGTGGTGTTCCGGGACCTCCCCTACAGGGGGAGCCGGGACGGACCACACCACCTCCTCCTCCCTCGGGGTGCCCGATGGCCCCCAGGCCTCTACATGGGTGGGGGTTGCGAACGGACTGGCCATCCGACGCCCCCCCCGACATCTGGTGCTGCCAGTCCTGGAGGCCCGTGCTGGTATCGACAGGGGTCTGCAAGTTTGCAGCCATGGAGCTCAGGGGGTTGGCAAACCCTGTCTGTGACTGTGCGACGCCGGCTCGCACATGGCCACTGGCGCCAATGCCCTCAGCGATGGCCTGATGAGACTGGGCCATGGCCTGCAGAGACTGGGCGATGGCCTGCTGAGACAGGGCCACGGAGTTGAGTGCCTCTGCCATCTGCCGCTGGCGCTGGCTCATGGCCTCCTGTGAGAGGGCAGCCATGTCCTGGGCCACAGACGCCGCCTGCATGGAAAGCCCCAGCCTCGCAAACCGTTCCCCATGTCCCGGGTAGGGGTGTCCTGGGTAGTGGTGTCCTGGGTAGTGGTGTCCTGGGTAGTGGTGACCTGGGTAGTGGTGTCCTGGCTCGGCTGTGACGGGGGCCTGTGGCTGCCCCCCTCGTTGCTGGGTGGCACACGCCTGCGTCGTCGCACCCGCACGTGACGGGGGCGTCGTCTCCCTGTTGCTCCAGGTCTCTCCGTCTCCCGTGGTCTCCAAGGGACATCCGACGGGCGTCGCATGCCGGAGGATCAGGGTCTCTCTGTCTCCCGTGGTGTGCGAGGGGCATCCTGCGGGCGTCGCATGCTGGAGGGTCCAGGTCTCTCTGTCTCCCGTGGTGTGCGAGGGGCATCCTGCGGGCGTCGCATGCTGGAGGGTCCGGGTCTCTCCGTCTCCCGTGGTGTGCGAGGGGCATCCTGCGGGCGTCGCATGCCGGAGGGCCCGGGTCTCTCCGTTTCCCGTGGCCTCCGAGGGGCATCCTGCGGGCGGTCTGCATCTGCGGGGATGGGTGCCTCGACGTTTGCTCCTGCGGTACACAATGAAGCATGCATGGTTAGACATCAGGCAGTGATCAGGTGGTATGGGGGAGGGGGGATATGGGGGAGGGGGGATATGGGGGAGGGGGGATATGTGTGACGGGGGATATGGGGGAGGGGGGATATGGGGGAGGGGGGATACAGGGGAGGGGGGATATGGGGGAGGGGGGATGTGGGGGAGGGGGGATATGGGGGAGGGGGGATATGGGGGACGGGGGATATGGGGGAGGGGGGATATGGGGAGGGGGGGATATGGGGGAGGGGGGATATGGATATCGGGCGGGGGTGGGAGGCTCGCCCTGCCTGCTCTGACGAGGTTGTTCACCTTCTTGTGGCACTGGGTGCCTGTCCGTGGCGTCAGGGCCGCAGCGGTGACGGCCTCTGCCACCTCCCTCCACAGACGCCGGCTGTGGCGTGGGGCAACTCTGCGGCCGTGCCCGGGATACAGGTCGTCCCTCCTCTGCTCCACCGCTTCCAGGAGCGCCTCCACATCCCGTGACTGGAACCTCGGGGCTGAGCGGCGGCCAGCCATCCAGTCGGGTGTTCCGGTCGGGTGTTCCGGTCGGGTGTTCCGGTCGGGTGGGGGGAGCAGCGCGTCCTTATGAGCCGTCACGCCGTGCGGCATGTATGACGCTGCACGGCATGAACCACGTGCGCAAGCGCGGATCCCGTCACGTCGCTGCTAGCCCATTTCGGGCCGGAGACTTTTCAACCATTTTTCCGACGCAAGTCGGATTTGTGCCGTTTTTTGCGCTGATCGGTGGACTTTGCGCCGATAACGGAGAATTCCGCCCCACGTGACTAGTTTATTGGCCTCAGCCAAGGTCCACGGGTATATTAAAATAACATCTAATTTCATTTGTGTTGTGACTGCAGGTCAAGTGGGGTTGAAATTGACTGTGCACTAGCCCAGTAGGTTGTGACAATTGATGTGTTGGGTGTTCTGGATCACATACAGGTCACCAACACTTGAAATAGTGCAACACTATTTTATTGAATCATTAACTGTTTAAACATACTCAGACTGTGGGTTAATAGGATACTAGCTTTAACTAAAGACCTTTGCCTTGTCCTAACCAGTCGATGCACTCAGCACATGGTGAATGTCTGTGTTACAGGCTGTGAGCTCTGTGCTCCTAGCTAGCTGCTACTCGAATGAGTGGGAACTCCAATGCCCCCTGTCTTTATAGTGCGTGTGCTCTCACTGGTGATTGGCTGTGGTGTTGTGTGTGTTGATTGGTCCCACTGTGTGTCCATCAGTGTGTGTCTGCACCATGATATACTGGTGTATATTACGACATCCCCCCTTTTATAAAAAATGTACCTGCGTGGCAATAAATAGTGTGTGGTGAATGTTCCTGACTACCTGTGTGCGAAATATTTACAGGACTGTGTACATGAAAACTAAGCTATTTAAATGGGAAGGTGCCTGGTGCAGAAAAACAGTGTGTCACAAGAATAACGAGATGAACACTATATACAAACCCCTTGGATGATTAAACGGAAGAACAGAACAAATCAGAAAGTCTATAAGTCCACAAAGTTCACAAATTAAGTCTCTGAGGTGGGCGACAAATTCTGGTTGACCGCCTCAAGGGTGGGTTGGGAGCCGCCGGCTGAGGAGCGGGCTGGACTGCGTCAGAGTGAGGAGGATGCAGAGTGACCGGAATCTCTGCATAGTGCAGGTCAGGGTCAACAGGAGGGTGTGGCAATGGTGGAGGATCACGTAGCGAGCGCGGAACGAGACGACGGGCACGTCGATTGCGGCGCAGAATGGAGCCACCCGGTAGACGAACCAGGAACAGCGGGGAGCCACCTGCCGAAGAACCACAGCAGTTGCAGACCAGCCACCGTCCGGAAGATGGATGCGGACGTTGTCATCTGGAGCCAGAGCAGGGAGATCAGCTGCACGGGAGTCATGAGCCGCCTTGTGCTGTGCACGTGACAGTTGCATTCGTTGAAGGACCGGAACGTGGTCGAGGTCTGGGACATGAATGGACGGCACCGTCGTCCTCAGGGTGCGACCCATGAGCAGCTGGGCTGGCGACAGGCCAGTGGACAGTGGGGCCGAGCGATAGGCCAGCAAGGCGAGGTAGAAATCAGTCCCAGCATCGGCAGCCTTGCAGAGAAGCCGTTTGACTATGTGGACGCCCTTCTCCGCTTTGCCGTTGGATTGGGGGTACAGGGGACTGGATGTCACATGCACAAAGTTATACTTCCTGGCAAAGTTGGACCATTCCTGGCTTGCGAAGCAGGGGCCATTGTCCGACATCACAGTGAGTGGGATGCCGTGTTGAGCAAAGGTGTCCTTACAGGCACGGATGACTGCAGACGATATGATGTCGTGTAAACGTACCACTTCCGGGTAGTTTGAAATGTAGTCTACAATCAGGACTTAGTCCCTGCCCAGCGCGTGGAACAGGTCGATGCCCACCTTGGTCCAAGGGGACGTGACCAACACATGGGGCTGTAGGGTCTCACGTGGTTGGGACGGCTGGAAGCGCTGACAAGTGCGGCAGTTGAGTACTGTGTTGGCTATGTCGTCATTGATGCCGGGCCAGTACACTGCCTCTCGGGCCCGTCGGCGGCACTTTTCCACGCCAAGGTGGCCCTCGTGTAGCTGTTCCAAGACGAGCTGGCGCATGCTATGCGGGATGACAATGCGGTCCAGCTTCAGGAGAACACCATCTACTACCGCCAGATCATCTCTGACGTTATAAAACTGCGGGCATTGGCCCTTGAGCCACCCGTCTGTTAGGTGGTGCGTGACACATTGTAGCAAAGGGTCAGCCGCCGTCTCGTGGCAAATTTGGACGAGGCGTTCATCCGTGGCAGGTAGATTGGAGGCCACGAAGGCCACATGGGCGTCAACCTGGCAGATGAATCCCGCTGGGTCATACGGAGTGTTGACAGCCCTGTAGAGAGCGTCGGCAATGGTGAGGTCTTTTCCTGGGATGTATACCAGCTGGAAGTCGTATCGCTGGAGCTTGAGAAGAATACGCTGGAGGCGAGGCATCATGTCGTTCAAGTCTTTCTGTATTATATTGACCTGTCGGTCTCGACGGTGAATTGAGGAAGGCCGTACACATAATTGTGAAACTTGATGACACCGGTCAGAAGGCCCAGGCACTCCTTTTCTATCTGCACATAGCGCTGTTCCGTGGAGGTCATGGCGCGTGACGCATATGCAACGGGGGCCCATGATGAGGCCTCATCGCGTTGCAGGAGTACTGCCCCAATGCCGGATTGGCTGGCATCAGTCAAAATTTTGGTCTCTTTTGCTGGATCAAAGAGAGCTAAGACCGGGACCGTGGTGAGTTTGGTTTTGAGTTCTCTCCATTCGCGCTCGTGGGCAGGGAGCCATTGGAAGCCTGTCATCTTCCTGACCAGGTTCCTGAGAGCTGTGGTATGAGAGGCGAGGTTAGGGATGAACTTCCCTAAAAAGTTGACCATGCCCAGAAATCGGAAGACCACCTTGTCCTCTGGCGTTTTCATAGCTGTGATAGCAGCCAACTTGTCCGCATCCGGCCGTGCACCCAACTGGGAGATGTGGTCCCCTAGGAACTTGAGTTCCGTCTGACCAAATGAGCATTTGGCTCTGTTGAGGCGTAGGCCCTGCTCACGTATGCGTTTGAACACGCGCTGGAGGTGACTGACATGCTCCTGCGGGGTGGTGGACCAAATGATTATGTTGTCGACATAGACGCGAACACCTTCAAAGCCTTCCATCATTTGTTCCATGATCCTGTGGAACTCTTCTGAAGCAGATATGATCCCTAACGGCATCCTGTTGTAACAATATCTGCCAAAGGGGGTATTGAATGTACACAGTTTCCTGCTGGATTTGTCGAGCTGGATTTGCCAGAATGCTTTTGAGGCGTCGAGTTTGGTGAAGAGCTTGGCGCGAGCCATCTTGCATGTGTTGTCTTCGCGCTTGGGAATTGGATAATGCTCCCTCATGATATTGAAATTCAGATCCTTGGGAACAATGCAAATTCTCAGCTCGCCGGAAGGCTTTTTTACACACACCATGGAACTGACCCAGTCGATTGGTTTCGTAACTCTGGAGATCACTCCTTGGACCTGGAGGTCCTGCAGCTGTTGCTTGAGGCGGTCCTTAAGGGGTGCTGGGACCCTGAGAGGTGAATGCACCACAGGCGCGGCGTTCTGTTTGAGTAGGATCTTGTAAATATATGGGAGCGTGCCATACCTTCGAAGACGTCGCGGTGCTGGTCGATGATGGCGTCGAGTTGCGCCCTGAAGTCAGTGTCCTGGAAGGCAGGCGTGTCATCAGGAGAGAGAGAGTGCACTCTCTGAATGAGGTTCAACAGCTTGCATGCCTGCGCGCCAAGCAGGGAGTCTTTCAAGGAGCCCACGATCTCGAAAGGAAGGATGGCTTTGCGTGACCTGTGCGTCACTTCAAGTTGGCATGAGCCGCTAGCAGGAATGATGTTGCCATTATAATCCAATAGCTGGTAGGCTGATGGACGGATGGCTGGTTTGACACGAAGGCTTTGGAGGTCAGACCACACCATGAGATTGGCGGAGGCACCGGTGTCCAGGCGGAATCGTCTTTGGGACCGGTTGACCGTCAGTGTGGCACACCACTCATCGTCTGGATCTATGCTGTATACCGACAGCGGCTGGTGTCTTTGCTTCGGGGACAGCCTGTTTTTCGTTACGACACCGACTCGAAAAGGCGCCTTTGGGTCCTCGGTGTCTCTGCTGTGTCAGATGTCAGCATCGGACTCGGTGACCATGGGTTGAATTGCCCGAACATTCCTGCGAGGCTGGCTGAAACGATATGAATTGTCAGGCTGAGCTGCTCAACATAAGGCAGCATAGTGGCAAAGTGTGCAACATCGCCAGCATTGGCGAGATTTTGCAGGGCATTGCCGCTTTAAATGGGCGGAGCCACAGTTGCCGCACGTCATGACATCAGCACGTTCGCTGCGCCACCGCGCATGCGCGGTGCGGTCATGCGTGGTGCGCACCTGCGCATTGCGTTCCTCAACGTCGCCGTCCCCTTGTTTGGTGCGCACAAGCGCGGGAGTCCGCGAAAAGCACACGAAATGGCCGGCCTCATCCAGGCTGAGGCCCTGGAGGTGCTCAATCACTTGGACCCGTTCCGCCTCGTGGGGACCTTGCCACACCGTTTCAGCCGCTTGTATATGGGAATACTGACTCGTGGCGTTTTCATGTAAGACACAGGTCTCGATGACGGTCGCTCGGGTGAGTTGCTTTACTTTGAGGAGCTGCTGACGTAGGGGGTCCGACTCAACACTGAAAATGATCTGGTCGCGTATCATGGAGTCAGAGGTGGGCCCGTAGCTGCAAGACTGCAAGATGGCATGGTCCCCAGCCGTGGAGAGGAGAAGAGCAATCTTTCTGGTATCCGAGGCGCCCTCCCTGTCTGTGGCTTCGAGGAAGAGCTGGAAGCGCTGTTTAAAAATCTTCCAGTTGGCCCCGAGGTTGCCGACGATGCGGAGCGGCGGCGGCGGGCTGATGTTGTCCATGTTGCAGGATGACGGAATGCTGGCGGAAGGCAGATCACTTGCAGGTAGGTCTAAGAAGTGCTAATATCCCTCAAATCCTGGTATCATGATGTGTTGGGTGTTCTGGTTCACATACAGGTCACCAACACTTGAAATAGTGCAACACTATTTTATTGAATCACTAACTGTTTAAACATACTCAGACTGTGAGTTAATACGATACTAGCTTTAACTAAAGACTTTGCCTTGTCCTAACCAGTCGATGCACTCAGCACATGGTGAATGTCTGTGTTACAGGCTGCGAGCTCCGTCCTCCTAGGTAGCTGCTACTCGAATGAGCGGGAACTCTGATGCCCCCTGTCTTTATAGTGCGTGTGCTCTCACTGGTGATTGGCTGCGGTGTTGTGTGTGTTGATTGGTCCCAGTGTGCGTCCATCAGTGTGTGTCTGCACCATGATATACTGGTGTATATTATGACAACAAAGTTGCCTTCCATCCCACTGCTGCCACAATATTGTGTTATGGAGTCAATACTGTGCAACATGTTGTGTCATGGGTTTGTCTGTGGTCTCTCGGTTATAAGGAACTTGAGACTTGTCTGGTCATTTGCTGTTCATCTTTAAATATTTACAGTTCCCAGAAATTGTCATGCATTGTGCTGCTCCATGCAAGCTGCTTTCAGAGTGTTCTCTCTGACTCTACACCATGTGACTCAAAACATCATACCATTGGTGGTGCTATTCTTCAGTCCCACATTAGTCCTTGCTCTCCCGAGCACATTTTCATTACAATAGCATGCTGGCACATCATATGAGTGCAAGAATGGCATTCCACCCCCACATTCATTATTTTATCCTTTCGTTGAAGTGGATAGTGTAAGAAAGGAAATAGTTTGCATTTATATAGTGCCTTTCACAAGCCAAAGCCAAAGAACTGAAAACACTTTGTCAATGTGGCAGCCAATCCGCAACCAGCAAAATCTCATGAACAGCAAAGAGCCAAATGGCCAGAGAATCTGCTTCATCAGTTGTTGATTGGCGGATAAAGGTTGGCCAAGCCACCAATGGTAACATGTGGTCTGAGGGGGGTGGACGGGGCCTCAATTTAAAGTCTCAACTAAAAGTTGTTGTCTCTCAAAGTTCAGCACTGATCGTATCAACCCGGGCGAGGTGCTCGAACCTCTGGCATGGAGCTGGAACTCAAAATCTCAAAATAGTTTGATTATTGTTTTATCCATTTGCAGAGTGAGGGGGCGTCGCAGGTGGAGGTCACCATTTATTGCCCATCCTTTTTTTTTATATTAAGGGACAATTTAGCGTGGCCAATTCACCTACCTTGCACATCTTTGTTGGTTGTGGGGGTGGGGCCTATGCAGACACGGAGAGAATGTGCAAACTCCACACGGACAGTGACCCGGGGCCGGGACGAACCCGGGTCCTCGGCGCCGTGAGGCAGCAGTGCTACCCACTGCGCCACAGTGGCACACTTATGTTGCCCATCCTTAACCTCCCTTTAAGATACAGCTGAGTGGCTTGCCAGACCATTGGAGAGGACAGTTAAAGGTCAGTCATATCTTTATAGATCTGCAGGTAACGATGGCCGCTATCCTTCCTTGTTGGACATGAGTGAACAAGCTGGGCTGTCATGACATCCTGTGGGAACTTTTCTATTCCAGGTTACTGAACTTAAATTCCCGAACCATTATGGTAGTCTGGATTAGTAATCCAATAAACTGCACACCATATTTAAATCCAAATGTGCGAATGCTACCATTGAGCAACTGCGGACAACGGGAGACTGGACTTTCACCATGGAGGCGGATAACAGGAGCTGGGTCCGTTTCTGGATCAGGAACCTGTAACCAGTGGAAACTGATGAAATGCCAGATTTTCATGGGGGTGAGCCCTTTATCGATGTAGAGATGGGTCTCCCGTCCACTTTGAGGCAGCGGTGGGTCTGATGAAGTGTAGGACTCGTTTGGACTCCTCGCAGTCACCATTACTGATGCTGCTGGCTGTGCAGAGGGAGAGAGCTATGATTTGTGCCAAAGTCTTCCGGTGCACCAGCGGGAATGCGGTGGCACAGGGGGCTGAGGGTCAGGCACGTGAAGCCGCTTACTTCATTGATGCTGACCTGGATCGAATGCTGGAGGCCATGAAGGAGAAGAGGAAGGTTCTCTTCCTGGAAGGTGGCAGGAGGAAGTCACCTCATGATGGAGCAGGGGCTGTTTAACGTCACCTCCCTCTGTCTCCTCTTCCTCCTCTTCTCCCACCTCCTCTAGTGAGCTGTTTCCTTTCGGGCCCTCATCGTCCTCAAGATCCATATGTCTCTGGAGCACCCAGTTATAGAGAGTGCAGCAGGCCTCCGCAATGAACCAAGAGCTTGGCAGCCTGTTTCTGCAGGACACTACCTTACAGGCTGTGCAACTGCATTTTCAGAGGCCCGATACCTCACACAGTGGCTGTCCTGGTGGTCAGATGGCATTAGTGCCAATGTGTCTCTGTCCAGGGTTCTCATAGAGCGGTCAGTAGCCATCTCTTCAAGTATCCATCCAAACACTTTGGGGATTGGAGTGAAGATCTGAGGTGGCCTGTACCGGACGGTGGTGAAGGAATTACGGAGCTGTCAGAAAAGCGAGTGTACAAATGGAGGAAGATCATGTTGTGGTTACAGTGCAGTCGAAAGTTGAGGCAGTGGAAGCCCTTTCCTGTGGATGGATCTCACTGGATGGTCACTTCATGTCTTTACGGCAAAATTGGTGCAGTGCACAATGTCCTGTACCTGAGGAGGTCCAACAGTGGTGGCAAAACCCTATGACCTCTGAGCCTCATAAAGTTGTGAATCTGCTGTTTTTTCCAGTCTTGGCAAAGATGGCATCTGTCACCTGGCTGATGAACTGGTGTCCAGCTGCCTCTGAGATGCCACAGAGGGCCGCATGACAAGGCACAGATGCCTGGGACCACCTGACTAGAGAGTGGCAGTCTCCTTTGCCACAGTTCCAGGTAGTTTCACCTCTGCTAGTAGATCCTGTTCTCAGGGTGGTGCCTTTTCTTCATTGCGTCTTCTCTGGCCTCCTGATGCCCAGCGCTACCCTTCCCATGCAGGCTGCTGCTTCTAATCTCTAATGGCCTGCATTTTGGAGGGTGTAGCACCATTTGCAGTTGCACCCTTCCTGGTGCTCATATGGAGTCAAAACAGCCTTTCCCACTTCCTCAATGCCCACCCCATGTCAGGAGGGTAATGGTCCCCCTGAATTGGCAAAGTTCTTAATGTCGGTTCCTCCTCTAACCTGTGATGGGCTGCTAACTCTCCAGCTTCAAAGGACCAGCTGACTTGCACCACGCCTGCCTTCAGCTGGTCGGAGGCAGTCAACTCCTGAACACTGGCCACCTGCACAAAATGTTCATGAGGCTTGTAAGTACCTTAATTGGCCTAAACACGAGTGTGAGCCAGTTCACAGGCCCGGGTTTCCAACCCCCCCCCCACAAAAATTTCGGACATCAAGAACAGAGGTGGGACACTGATGCCAATTTTCATGGACTCCCACCTGCATTCCAACACGAGTCAGCCTGTAAAACCACAGCCCACGGTGCCAAGATATTTTGACAGGGGTGGGGGGAGAGGTGGAGGGGGGAAGAATCATTCTAGTTATTCTGGGAAACACCATCATAAATTAATTCATGAAGATTTACTCTGGTTAGTATATTTCATGAAATCATAAGTGCTGTCACGCTTTGGTATAAAGAGCTATCGGAGCAAATCTTCTTGAACCCTTTGCCATTTGGATACAATTAGCACCCAAGCCTATTCTTACTCCTAAGCGTTCTCTGTGAGATAGCTTCACAAATGCAGGATATTGTGGCAGATCATCACAGGGGACTTATCTTGGCATGTTTTGCATTGACAAACAGCTAGATTTAATCTGCCAGACAGTAATTACAATAATTAGCAGAGTGGAACAGAGCTGGTTATGAAGAATGTCTCAATGAAATCAATGCACGGTTCGAATTCCAATTAGAAATATAAGATTATCAGTGAAACTCAAAGACTTGGCTTTTTTAAGACCTTCAGTGAACTGAAACACTGGGGATTTTTTTTTTTTTAACAAACAATTTTATTGAGGTATTTTTTTGGCATTGTAAACAGTTACAGCTAACAGAAATGTGCAAACATCAATATAAAACCATCAATATAAAACCACTACTTCAATCAAACTATACTGCACATGCCCGCTCCTCTCCCCTAGACACTACCCGCCTATTTATCCCTCCTACTCTACCCTAATCTCCCCCCCCCCCCCCCCCCCCCGCCCGCTGACGTTCACTCTCCCGCGAAGAAGTTGATGAATGGTTGTCACCTTCGGGCGAACCCCAGTACAGATCCCCTCAAGCCCTCATGGCAAACTTAATTTTTTTCCATACCCAGAAAACCTGACATGTCCGAAAGCCATAGTTCGGTCTTTGGGGGTTTTGAGTCCCTCCATGCCAGCAGTATTCGCAGCCGGGCTATTAGGGAAGCAAAGGCCAGAACATCTGCTTCTTTCTCCCCCTGGACTCCCGGGTCTTCCAAAACCCCGAAAATTGCCGCCTCTGGACTCATCACCATCCTTGTTTTCAGCACCCGGGACATGACCCCCGCAAGTCCCTCCCAGTACCCCCTAAGCTTAGGGCATGCCCAAAACATGTGAACATGGTTCACTGGTCCTCCCGCGCATCTAGCGCATTTGGCCTCTACCCCAAAGAATTTGCTCATCCGAGCTACCGTTAGGTGGGCCCGGTGAACGACCTTAAATTGAATCAGGCCGAGCCTGGCACATGTTGCGGTTGAATTTACCCTACTCAGGGCTTCCGCCCACAGCCCGTCCTCCGTCTCCCAGACAAACCCCTCTTCCCATTTGAGTTTCAGTTCCTCCGTTTGGGACTCTTCCCCCCTCATGAGCACCTTGTAAATATCTAAGACTCTACCCTCTCCTCTTTCTCCTCTGGAGACTATTCTGTCCTGGATCCCTATTGGCGGGAGGTGTGGGAAAGATGGGACCTGTCTGTGTACAAAGTCCCGCACCTGTAAGTACCTAAAGTAATTTCCCCTTACCAGCCCAAATTTCTCCTCCAAGCCCCTCAAACTCACAAAGCTCCCTCCAGGAACATATCGCCCACCCTCCCCACCCCCGCCCGCCGCCATGTTCGAAACCCTCCATCCATGTTCCCGGGGAGAATCGATGGTTATCACTTATTGGAGCCCAAACAGACGCACCCCCCCCCCCCCCCCCGCACCCCCCACATGCCTCCTCCACTGGCCCCATATCCGCAGGGCCGCCCCCACTGCCGGGCTGGTGGAGTACCTGGCCGGCGACAGCGGTAGGGGAGCCGTGACCAGGGCTGCCAAACTGGTGCCCCTGCACGAAGCCGCCTCCACCCGCTCCCAGATAGACCCCGTACCCACCATCCACTTCCTTATCTTGGCTATGTTAGCCGCCCAGTAGTAGTTGATTAGACTCGGCAATGCCAGTCCCCCCTTGCTGCGGCTCCTTTCGAGCATCGCCTTCCTCACCCGCGGGGATTTTCCCGCCCAGACAAAGCTCATGATCATTTTGCCAGTCCTTTTGAAGAAGGACCGTGGGATAAAGATCGGGTGGCACTGGAAGATGAACAGGAATCTAGGGAGGATTGTCACCTTTACAGTCTGCACCCTCCCCGCCAGTGACAGCGGGAGTGCATCCCATCTCCGAAATTCCCTCTTCATTTGTTCCACCACCCTAGTCAAATTTAACTTATGTAACCTGCCCCAGTCTCGTGCCACCTGTATCCCCAAGTACCGGAAACTTTCCTGCACCAGCCTAAATGGCAGCTCCTTCAGTCTATTCTCCTGGCCCCGTGCCTGCACCACAAACATCTCACTCTTGGCCATATTTAATTTGTACCCTGAAAACCGGCCGAACTTCCTCAATGTTTCCAGTATATTTTCCATCCTGGCCAGTGGGGCCGACACGTACAGGAGCAGGTCGTCCGCATAGAGAGAGACCCTATGCTCCACCCCCCCCGCCCCTTTTCATTCCCTTCCACCCCTTCGCAGCTCTCAACGCCATCGCCAACGGCTCTATGGCCAGCGCGAACAGCAACGGGGAGAGTGGGCACCCCTGTCTGGTCCCACGGTGTAGTCTGAAATAATCTGACATTATCCTGTTCATCCTAATTCTAGCTTTTGGGGCCTGGTACAATAGTCTGACCCAATTAACCAGTCCCTCCCCGAACCCAAACCGTCCAAGCACCTTCCACAAATAGCCCCACTCCACCCGGTCGAAGGCCTTCTCAGCGTCCATTGCCACCACTACCTCCACCTCCTTGCCCGTCGGGGGCATCATGATCACATTAAGCAATCTTCTCAAGTTAGCTGTCAGCTGCCAGCCTTTCACAAACCCTGTCTGATTGTCCCCAATCACCTCCGGTACGCAGTCCTCAATTCTAATCGCCAGGACCTTGGCCAGGAGCTTGGCATCCACATTGATCAGGGAGACTGGCCTGTATGACCCGCAGGATTTCGGGTCCTTGTCCCGCTTTAGTATCAGCGAGTTGGTGGCTTGCGACATCATCGGTGGCAGGCTCCCTCTGTCCCTTGCCTCATTAAAAATCCTTGTCAGGACCGGTCCCACTATCTCCGAGAACTTCTTGTAAAACTCTACTGGGTATCCATCTGGTCCCGGGGCTTTCCCCGACTGCATGGCCTTTAGGCCCCCCAATACCTCCTCCGCTCTAATCGGGGCCCCCAGCCCGTCCACTAGTCCCCTGCCTACTTTTGGGAAGATTAGTCCATCCAGGAACCTTTTCATTTCCTCCGGCTCTTCCGGGGGTTCTGAAGTGTACAGCTTACTATAGAATTCCCGAAATACCTTATTCAGTCCTGACGGGTCCTCCACTCTGCTCCCCTTCCCGTCCACCACTCTACTTATTTCCCTGGCCGCCTCCCTCTTCCTGAGTTGCTGCGCTAGCAATCTGCTGGCCTTCTCCCCATGCTCATACACCACTCCCCTCGCCTTCCTAAGTTGTTCCACGGCCCTACTCGTGGATAGCACCCCCAGTACCGCCACACATTGGAGATTCTTGTTGATCCTTGTGACTGTAGAGTTTAAAAAGATATGTGGTTTTTTTTCTATAAATTTTAGTGTACCCAATTCATTTTTTCCAATTAAGGGGCAATTTAGCATGGCCAATCCACCTACCCTGCACATCTTTGGGTTGTGGGGGTGAAACCCACGCAGACACGGGGAGAATGTGCAAACTCCACACGGACAGTGACCAAGAGCCAGGATCGAACCTGGGACCCCGGCGCAATATATTTTAAACTCTCTCTTATCCCTTATGGTAATCCAGGGACAAGACAACATTTGTGCTTTGGGAAAAGCATGGGCTGGATTCTCCAATAATGGGGCTATGTCCCTACGCCAGAGTAAAAACGCTGGCGTTTCACTCTGGACTTTCCTTAAGAAAGTCCTGAGTAATTCGCCCATCTGCAGGGGGCTGGAAGGGCTCCGGAGTGGTTCTCGCAGCTCTGGCCCCGCACTTCCGGTCGGGAATCTGCGCATGTGCCCAGCGGCGGCCGCCCCGTGCGACATGGCGGTATCGCATCGCGGACCGTGATGGAAGAAGTAGGTCCCCTGAGATCGTACATGCCTGCGGATCGGTGACGCCCGATCACTTGCTTGGCCGCCCCCCCCCCCCCCCCCCCCCCCGGTGCGGTGAACGATCACCCCGCCCCCCACCAGGGCGGCCTGGGACTGAGTCCGCAGCAGCCAACCGACATTCCCGACGGCCGATATGTAGTTAGACCCACGCCATTGGGAACTTGGCCAGTTACAAGCGGAGAATCGTGGGGGGCCCTCTGTCAATGGCCCCCTACCTGCACGCACGATTCTCGAGCGATTCTCCGGCGATTTTGGCACAGAGGCTCGGAGAATCCAGCTCCATGTATTTGCTTTTTGTGCAATGTCCTCTTTAAGACCAGGATTAATTGGGAAGTATTCTGAAAGTAGGTTAATTGGTTTCCATGATCATGACATCATTAAGTTCCAAGAAATACCATGTGACCAAAGGTTGCCATGGGGATGGATAGCTAAGAAGCAAAGGGTAAATAGGAATTAAGTGCATTGGAATTGGGTCAGTCTGGTTTCTTTTCTGTTTGGTAGCTCCGAACACACTGAACATTCACACAGAGAGGAAATAAGCAAGGTCCTCTCTGAATGGAACAATTTTCTATTTGGTAGTTGTTAGACTCGAAAAAGTAGTCACGGATCAGGCATAGGTCGTTCTGTTAATTAGCTTTATTGGAGATCTTTTACAGCCAGGAGAGCAGCTTGCCAGTCCTCCACTCTAAGAATAGGCCAGTCTCGTCTCAGCTTACAAGCGTAAAAGCAGAGGCCATATATCTTTTAAGATCTTCATTACCCCTCCCAATGTTCTGTCTCCCTGTCCTAATCCAACAAGTAATCTTTGTTCAGACTCTCAGACTGATGACGTTATTATTCAAAATGTTCGAGGAATCTCCTGGGACCATTAGAAATGATAACAGGTCCCATACATCTGTTAACATGATGCTCCTTCAAAACTGCTGAGGGAGAATGTATGGCTGCTAACCCCCCTTAACCGGCTGAGAACAGCAACCTAGGTTTAGGAAAACACAGAACACCAGTTTCCCTTATCAGCTATCTCGCTGTGAGGTCCCAGGTCTTTTCACTGTGGGCGTTGAAACTTGGAATGGGTCACTTTAGAACAAAGGATTTGTGTGGTAAAAGCTTATAACTTACAGAATATTACACAGTACTAGTACAGAAAGATTACAATGCAAGTTACACTTAAAATTATACAGAGTGAGTATATAGTATGAGTGGTCACTGTTTAAAATGTGACATTCAAAACATTTAGTTAACACAGAGTATTGAATATAATGATCTAAAGAACTGTACCATTACAACTAATCACATACTGTTACAAAGTCTTTTCTATTACAAGGTTAAAAGTAATTATTTCTTCTTAACTCTTATGAGGTAAATTAATATAATTAAATCTGTGGTTACGCTTTACTCCCTGGCACCCGCAGTCTCCTGTTGATTATTCCGTCCGCTGATAACAAATGTGAGAAGTCCAGTCACCTTGAAGGATTGAAACTCCTGTGGTGATTCTTTGTACTTCATTAGCCAAGTCTCAGGCCTTAAATCAATGATTATCACAACCGGTATTTCTGTTTTGAGGAGGCTTAATTTAGCTGAGCCATTTGAAGAATGGGCAGCACGGTAGCATTGTGGATAGCACAATTGCTTCACAGCTCCAGGGTCCCAGGTTCGATTCCGGCTTGGGTCACTGTCTGTGCGGATTCTGCACATCCTCCCCGTGTGTGCGTGGGTTTCCTCCGGGTGCTCCGGTTTCGTCCCACAGTCCAAATGTGCAGGTTAGGTGGATTGGCCGTGATAAATTGCCCTTAGTGTCCAAAATTGCCCTTAGTGTTGGGTGGGGTTACTGGGTTATGGGGATAGGGTGGAGGTGTTGACCTTGGGTAGGGTGCTCTTTCCAAGAGCCGGTGCAGACTCGATGGGCCGAATGGCCTCCTTCTGCACTGTAAATTCTATGATAAGAACGTGTTTCACGCAGACCCTGTGGTTTCTGTTATTCCAGGTGAGGGCTTATGTCCGTTGTCTATGAGCAGAAGTTAATAAAGTTTATGTCTGGGAGTGAGCATGGCAGATAAGGGGTTATATTTGGTTTTCATGTGTTGTCCAAGATGGAGTTTTGCTGAATCCACAGACCTTCAGTCTGTTCTGACTAGTCCAAGGGGAAGGGAGCTTAAACTTTAAACTTCAAATCCTTCACAGTCTTTGAACAGATCCTGGTGTTGAAACGGGTCTCTGAGTACAGCAAAGACAGTGTTACTGTTTGTGTTGCACAGTTGGAAAGAGCAGAGAGCTGGAGAACAGAAGGGCAAGGGTTTGTGGCTTGGAAAAGACCCAGTGATGCTCTTTCAGTGTGCCAGGGCCCATTAGGCCATTTAAAGGGGCCGGAAAAGGAGGTTTCTAAGGATTCAGCATCATCAGGACTGCCGTGACCCCTGTGAGGGAGGATTCATAGATGGTTGGTAGCAATTATATTTGACGCTTTGGATGGAACACAGCTCCAGCTCCCTGCTCTTTCCAACTGTGTAACACACACAGTAACACTGTCTCTGCTGTACTCAGAGACCTGTTTCAACACTAGGATCTGCTGATGAATGTGATTCAATGACCAAAGCGATTGAGTGGGCAAGTTAAAGACCCTTCATGGCAGAGATCGAGTTAGAAAGACTGTGTGGGGATAGTAAGGCAAGTGCTTCTAACTATGTAAGGCGTTTGTTTGTTCTATTGACCATTTCAAGTGAACTTTACCTCTTGTTTGAAATATCCTTAGCTTGTTAATTTTGTTGATTTGTTACAGTAAAAGTTTTAAAAAGTGCAATTTCGTCCAACGGTTTTCTTTACTTTGACTTGGTGGTGATTCCATTCTTTTAAAATTTATTGACCTCCGTAGGAAGGCAACAAATTAAATGTAATAGTTTCACAACTTGAAACACAGAATGGTCAATTTTAGCTGCATCAGGAGACCGAGGTATTCATCCCTCAGTGACATCCTCCATTTGTCCTTCTAGCTTGTCTCATAAACTGTCTAAAATTGGTTACTTTGATACCTTTCTCTGCTGATACAAAAACAAGCTACTGGTTGTTTTTTTTGTCCATTCTCTCTCTTTCCCAAGCTTCTCGCTAGCTACTGCCACATAAAATGCTTCTTCTCATTGGGTGCGAGCACCATCCCCACCTGCACTTTGGTCGGTGACGGGATCTTTCAACCTCACCACTATAACTGGGTTTTCTAGTGTTCCACACCCTCCGCTGCTGGGGAACCCATGGCAACGGGAGATCCGGGAAATTTTGGCCACTGTTTCTGAGGCTTAACTAGAACTTACAGTGCAGAACGAGGTGACTCGGCCCATTGTGTCTGCACCGACCCCCCCTAAAAGAGCACCTACCTAGGCCCACTCCCGCGCCCTATTCCTGTAACCCCACCTAACCTGCACATCTTTGGACTCTGGGAGGAAACCGGCACACCAGGAGGAAACCCATGCAGATACGGGGAGACCGTACAAACTCCACACAGATAGTCACCCAAGGCTGGAATTGAATCCAGATCCCTGGCGTTGTGAGGCTGCAGTGCTAACCATTGTGCCGCCTCACTCCTTAACTAACAGAACATTATAGTTTGCTTTACAAACAGTCTGAAGCAATCATAATGCCTTTTGAAAGAAGAACAGAAAATGCTGGAAATAATCTGCATTTCAAGCAACATAAGAACCAGTTTGACGAATATCTATAGACCTGAAACGTAGGGGGAAACTTTGTTATTTTTTCGCAAAGTGTCAGCCCAGGTGGGAAAACCGGAGAGTAGCTCACCGGCCGCGATGCTAGTTTTTCCCGCCATATTTCTAAGTTCATTGACAAGAAAAAAACGGAAGGGGTGGGTGCCGCAATGTCACACTGGAGGGGTGAGCTCAATCGCCAGCAACTTAGGTCTTTAAAAGAACAGGGTGCCTTTTTTAAAAAGTAAAAATGGGAAAATCCCTCCACCCCCACCTCAGAGCTTCCACAGCACCTCCCGATTGGAACCCACTGGCAGCTCCCACACGGGACCTACCTCCTTTCCCGCCTCCCCACCACGGATCTACCCCAGGACCTCCCCATGGAACCCCCCCACACCTTCTCCATGGAACTCCCCCCCCCCCCCCCCGCCCTACCCTCCCCCAACACCCACACCATGGAACTCTCCCAACACCTGCCGAATGGAAACCCCTGTCATCTCCCACTCAGGTCCCATTCCCCCTATCGCCCTCCACCCCAGGAAATCCCCCAGCACCTCCTCCATGGTACACTCTGGCAACTCCTGCACAGAGCTCCCCCCTCCACGGAATGCCCTTTACTCCGGGCACTGCTCTCTGCACTGACCTCCAAGGGGGGGGGGGGGAAGGAGTGCCAGGACACAGTATCAGGGTCAGTGCCCGGGCATTGCCTGGGCATGACCCACTCCGCCTTGGAGGCTGTACTCACCTGTGCCCTTTGGTTCTGCTCAGCAGGTGCATGAGATAGGGGACCTGTTGTGATTCTGAACGGACAATCTAACAGGGGGAACTATCAGATGTAGTGTCTTGATAATATTGATGCAAATTGGGAACTCACCTATTCTCCCCACCCCCAACGCTGATATTTACAAAATTGGGGAGGGGGGGTGGCAGTCGATCAGTGAAATCCCGCTGGTGTTAAAGCCGCTTTGGGACTCACATGTGCTTCCGCGCCCCCTCCACCAGTCCCGTCCCCTGAATAAAGGGGGACGGAAAATGCCCCTTCCCCGTTAACTCTATTTCTCCTTCCACAGATGCTGCCTGACCTGCTGAGTATTTCCAGAGATTCAGCATTTCATGGTATTATTTCTGATTTGCTGTGTTTGCAGTATTTTTCTTCTGCAATAAAATCTTTCAAACATGGTCAAACGTGCTATTTTGCACAGTCACGGTTCGTAAATCTGTGCTTCATTCATTTTTTGTTAATACTTGAAACTAAAACCTGCCCTTTAGTGAGTGATTAATCCAGGATTTGTAGCCTACTATTTTAGTTTCCTGACTGCATTTATTAGAATTCCTCATTGCAAAATCCTCAATCCTTTTTATTCTGCTGTCTCCTGACTGCATTCTCCTGGTAAAGGCCTTGGTGAGAATTTTGCTCTTGATCCAATCTGTGCCTCCTCAAGGCATGGAGCGGTGGATGGGTAGATGCCCGTTTCGGTTGGGAGGGTGGGGTGGGGGAGGGACGGGGGGGGTAGGAAGTTCAACAGTTAAATGGCTGTTGCCGCTGAAGTGATCAGAAACACAGCAGGTTATTTAGTCGGGGAGCGGGAATGGGGGTAGGCGTCACATAATCCAGCCTGACACTCCAGCGCAGTATTCAGGGAGCGCTGCTATGTTGGAGTCTTTTGTGTTTTGGCTGAGTTATTGACCAAAATTTTCCAGGCCCTGTGGTAGCTCGGCATTGGCCACTGGTGAGATTTTCCAGTCCCGCCCAGGTTAATGGCAATTTGCATCGCTCGTCCCATCCTTCCCCCATGCCTCAACAGGCAGGGTGGGAAAATGCCGCTCATTAAGAGTACTCTTTTGAAATGATTTATTCTGATGGTGGAGCCATTGATATTTCTCAATATTACCATTGCTCTATTTTCAAGAAGTACAAGGAAGCCCTCCCCAGTCTGCTGGACAATGTTTGCCTCTCAGCCAAATCGGTCTCATGAATATTATAGAGAACCCACCTCCCCCTCACTAATAATGATGTAATCTGCGAATATCAGAGGGTCAAACTGGTCTCTTCCATTTCATAGATTATCATAGAATTTACAGTGCAGAAGGAGGCCATTCGGCCCATCGAGTCTGCACCGGCTCTTGGAAAGAGCACCCCACCCAAGGTCAACACCTCCACCCTATCCCCATAACCCAGTAATCCCACCCAACACTAAGGGTTGTACTTGTACTTCAGATCAATCCTTTATATGTGCTGTTCGAATCCTGAAAAAAACCATGTAAACTGGTTTGCTTCTGATGGGTTATGACTGGGAATTCCATCTTGCACAGTGATTACAGCTTCCGTAAAACCATAGGATAATCCGAGGACATGAAACACTAGCCTGGGTTCCTGTAGAGGAAGGTCTCAGCACTCTTCGTTAACAAGACAAATCACGTTTTGGTTTGCGTTCTTGTTATTGAATGATCTAATGTGCTAAGTAAGTGTATCAACTCTGTCCATTGCCAAGACCTACCCACAATCTCTAGGCAAGCGATCAGCAAATATGTGTGGTTCAAGTCTGAGAGGCTATTGGCTTAAAATTGGAATACCCCTTTAAGAAGTTAAGCTAAACATCGCTAATTCAGTGGTTAGCCACCAGTTGGTGCTTTATGTTCAATTTTGGGCCCCATGCTGTAGAAAGAATGTCAGATTTAATAAGAAAGGTTTTGACAGAGTGCCGAAGGAGGAATTGTTTGCAATAACAGATGGATCAGTAACCAAAATATACAGATTTAAAGCAATTGACAAATGAGTCCGTGAGAAGACGATGTTTTTGTTTCCCTGCGGTGTTACGGTTTGGAAGACGCTGCCTGAAGGGGATGTGCACACTCAGTAATAACTTTCAAAAGGCATCTGGATAAATACTCGAAGAACAAAAATGTGCTGGGATTTGGCGTTAGGGCAGGAGAGCGGGACTAAATGGACAGAGCCGGCGCAGGCGTGATGGTCTAATTGACCCTTCCGAGCTTTATCATTCTATCATAGAATCATAGAATCCCTACATAGAAACATAGAAACTAGGTGCAGGATTAGGCCATTCAGCCCTACGAGCCTGCACCATCATTCAATATGATCATGGCTGATCATGCAAATTCTACGTCCCATCCCCGCTTTCTCTCCATATTCCTTGATCCCTTTAGCTGAAAGGGCCACATCCAGCTCCCTCTTGAATGTATCAATGCAGAAGGAGGCCATTCAACCCACTAAGTCTGCACCGACCCTCCGAAAGAGCATCTGACCTAGGCCCAATACCCCACCCTATCTCTGTAACCTTGTAATGTGCACCTGACACTTGGACACTAAGGGACATCTTAGCATGGCCAATCCTCCTAACCTGCACATCTTTGGACTGTGGGAGGAAACTGGAGCACACGGAGGTAATATGCAGTCACGTTAAAGCAGCCGCAAGAGACTATTCCCACACTTTTGTCATTTCTACCAGGACCAAACTGGTTTTGTGAATTCAAACACAGCACAGCACATTAACATGTTCCTAGCTTGACAAACGCTAAATAACACTGAAGGTGTGCACAGTTTTATCCTCCCCGCCATATCAAGGTGCCACTAAGACAGCAGAACACGATGAAGCCTCGATTCCCTGATCTTATTATCTTAAATAGGTTAACGTCAATGTTGAAATACCACTGTTTGGAAAATCTAGGTCACAGTGGTACTAGAAAATGACATTTTTAGTTCCTTTTCACTCCTCGCTGCACTCACTCACCTCTTATCTCATTTCTACATTTTCATTGCATCTTTTGCAGCTCCTTTGAGAAGAAACCTAAGTGGAGCTTCATTCAAATTTACACTTTTGAAGATGGAGTCAGAATTGGCAAATGGATGTAAAGGTTCCCATAGTATTGTTAAGATGAAGAGCTGGATGTAGAGGTGGCCCCAATGTCCTATCACTATTTATCTCTCAACCAACCACCCATAAAATAAATGATCTGATCTTGCTGCTTTGGGGAGCATGCTGTGCACAAAATGGCTGCCACCATTCCTGCATTCCCACAGTTACAAAATCTGCATTGACTGTGAAATGCTTTGGGCCTTCTGAGGTACAGATAAATGCAATTCTTTCATTTTCTTTTGGCTTTCCACCAGGCACAGAGGGTCCGATTTTATCATAGAATCGTAGAATTTACAGTGCAGAAGGAGGCCACTCGGCCCATCGAGTTTGCACCGGCCTTTGGAAAGAGCACCCTACCTGAGTCCACGTCCCCACCCCATCCCCGCAAAGCCCCCCATCCTTCCCGGACATCAAGGGCAATTGACCATGGCCAATCCATCTATCCTGCACATCTTTGGACTTGTGGGAGAAAACCGGAGCAAACGGAGGAAACCCATGCAGACACGGGGAGAACATGCAGACTCCACACAGACAGTGACTCAAGCAGGGAATCGAACCTGGGACCATGTGGGTGAGTTAAAATCTCGCCCTGCACTCAATTTGCTATTGCTATTGATAGATGGATGCCTTTTTCAGATCCTGGACCTATACTCTGTAGATCGTTGTAGAAGTTACCACTGACTGATGGGTCTTCAATGGATGTTATGGTTGACACACAACTTGTTGAAGTATCCTGTTTATGCAACATTTATGGAAGGTATAAGTCGATCTCATTTTAACCAAACTTACAAAGGTTGAGGTCAAGCAAATAGAATAGATTTTCTTTTCTTGCAAGGTTACATTTGTTTGAAAAACCTGACAGCAAATCAATGAATTCTAACAGAATGCTCAAGGATTGCTGCATGTTCTGAAGTGTATCACAATGCTGTGTCCAAAGTAAATGCCACAGATTTTTAAAATCTTAATTGCTTAAAATCGTTCACAAACGTTGACAGCTTGGCTGTTGCTGTCACCGTTAACCTTTAATTGTAAATTTGCGACTTCCCAACATTTGACACTCCAAGAAAGGAGAAGGTGAGCTTTGACTTAAACATCCAACAATGTTGTTACATGCCATGTTGACGTTTCTGAGCTGAATCCAATGGAATTTTAACCCTTTGATTTCAAGGATAAATCGAAGGGCTTGCTGTGAATCTGCAAACTGTTGATCGAGCATATACTAATTCTTCTCAATTCTTGGCCAAACTACAGGCATGAATATTGCACAATAGTGGGCGAGCTAAAGAGACAGGCCAACAGACTAAACTAACGTCAAACTAGGTAATTAATCACTATATATCTGCATTTTCTTAATCAAAGCGATCTCTCTCTGAGCTAAAGAAGGATACAGATGTGGGCCTTACCTTCATAGGGGCATGAGAGTGGGAGAAGACCCTCGCACTGAGCAAGCCTTTTATAGATCATGTACAAGCTACCCATATGGACTCTCAACTAATTCCTGAGTGACAATTCTGCTTAGTTTCTCCATGCCTTGAAGATGAGCAAAACCCCTGTTTTTATAAAATTTATTTCATGAAAGGTGAGTATTTCCAGTAAGCCCACCATTTTTTGTGCATCACTTAATTGGCCTTGTGAAGGTGGTTTTGAGCTGCCTTCTTGACCCGCTGCAGTCTAAGGGCGTGATCTACCAACCGCGTCCCGCCAGAAATGGAGCGGGACTTGGCTGGTAAATGCTGGGTGAGGCTTCCCCTGGGATCCCGATAGCCATTATGCTTTGCGAGATCTAACTGGGCAGCATGGTGACACTGCTGCCTCAGAGTGCCAGCGACACGGGTTTAATTCCAGCCTTGGGTGATTGTCTGTGTGGAGTTTGCACGTTCTCCCTGTGACGGCACGGGTTTCCTCCGGGTGCTCCGGTTTCCTCTCACAGTCCAAAGATGTAGAGTAAGAAGTCTTACAACACCAGGTTAAAGTCCAACAGGTTTGTTTCAAACGCTAGCTTTCAGAGCACTGCTCCTTCCTCAGGTGAATGAGGTCAATGACCTCGACCTTCATTCACCTGAGGAAGGAGCAGCGCTCCGAAAGCTAGTTTGAAACAAACCTGTTGGACTTTAACCTGGTGTTGTAAGACTTCTTACTGTGCTCACCCCAGTCCAACGCCGGCATCTCCACATCATCAGTTCCAAGATGAGCAGGTTAGGTGGATCGGCCATGGTAAATTGCCCCTTAGTGTCCAGGGATGTGTAGGTTACGTGAAGGGGTTATAGGGATAGGGCAGGAAAGTGGGCTTGGGTGAGTGCTCTTTCAGAGGGTACGTTGATTCGATGGGGGGACTGTCCTCCTTTTGCACTGTAAGGATTCTATAAAATCTCTCGAGGCATTGCGATCTGGGTCCCGCCCATTCCATGGTTAAGTTGGTTTAAGTATCCACTTAACCGTGCTGACGCTGGATCTAACTGGATCGCGGCTTCTATCGGCCTCCCCAGGGAGACCCCAGCTGGATGCTGATTAGTACTGGTCCACACAAACGTGGACAAGGGGGGGGGGTCTCCAAGGCCATTGGAGGCTCATGGGTAGTCAGGGACAGGGCGGGGAGGCATCCTGGCCCTCCCCCAGGCAATTGGGCACCTTGGCACTGCTAAGTTGGCACTGCCCCGGCACTGCCAAGGTGCCTGGGTGCCACTGTCAGGTTGGCAGGAGCACTCCCAGGGTGCCAAGGTGGCAGTGCAAGGGTGCCTGGGTGGAAATTCCAAGGACCAGGGCCTGAGAGGGGCCATGCTTATGAAAGGGGGAATTAGGGGGTATGAGGGGGGGGGTGAAGGGGGGGGGGGGGGTGAAGGGCCGGTATGTAGGAGCCTCCGGAAGGATTGAAGGGTGGGAGTCCTGGAAGGAAGGTTTAATAAGCACATGTGGAGTCCACACCGAGTAAAAATAAGAACAAGGAACCATGTTTATTTATAAACAATATATATACACTTCCCTGTAGATCGCTCCGGGATTCCTTCTGGTCGGTGCCGTACTGGAGGACCTGATACACGCTGGGTAATTGAAATACCCCGCCCCTAGCGGGGCAGCTCATACTCCGCAAGGAGCATGAGGACGACAAGCATTCTGACCCGAAGGTCCCATATAGGATATTTGATTCTTCTGCCCCAAAGTCTGAAGACCCCCTCAACAAACCATGAGACGGAGAAGGAGGAGCAGGTGGAAGATGTTGAAGTCTCTTTGGTTCTGGTAAGTCCTCATGGAGCTGATGCACCGGATCAGTCGGCATATACCATGCTGGTGAACATCGCCTGTGGCAGGAACAATGTGGCTGAGCCACAGAGTTGGTGTCTGAGGCCTCCGAGGTCTGTGTCGCCATCTCAGAGGCAGAAAACACACCATCGGGCATGTCAGCATTGAGAAGGTCTGGAGGCTTCACAGCAGGCTGGTTCGGAGGTGGAGGATCCAGGACACACGCTTCTTTTGTGGCAGTTCACGAGGAGCAACCTCCATGAGCGAATGTGATCCAGGTGTCATTTCATTGGTTGCCCTCGGACCCGAATGTGATAAGAGACTGTTCCCGTTTGACAATCCCAGAGAGTCAGCGAGCACTGTCCTTGAAGTTATGAACAAACATCGTATCGTCAGGTGCGAAGCAGTGATGAAGTCAACGTCAAACTGTACAACACCCTTGCAAATCTTGGTTACGACACACCTTTGCGTTGATGTCCGATAGAATCAAACTCTGTCATGGACGAAGTCTACAACCCATTATCATCTCAGGGCTACTCCAGTTATTGCATGTGGTGTGGTCCTGAACAAGAATAAAAATCGTGCCAGTATTGTTCCCATTGAGCCAGATGTCTGTTTCTTGAGCCCCTGTTTAACCATCTGCACAGCTATCTCTGCCAAACCATTCGATGCCGGATGGTAGGGTGCGGTGTGGACATGGTGGATCCCGTTGCTCTTCACAAACATGGCAAACTCTTCACTTGGGAAAGAGGTCCCGTTATCGGTCACGAGTACCTCCGGAATTCCGTGGGTGCAAAAAGAGATGCGCAACCACTCGATGCTCGCTTGGAAGATAATCAAAGCCATCTTGTGGACATCCAGCCACTTTCAGTGGGTGTCCACCACGATGAGAAACATGGAACCCAAGAAGGTATCGATGAAACTGGCATGGGCATGGGCCAAAGGGCCCACAGAACTGCCCCAATGCCATGCAGTGAAGCATAACATGTGATGTACAATGGTTTTGAGGAGTCAAAATGTGTCAGCAGCCCTGAAGAAGACAACCGCCGCTTCAACTTTTTAAATGGCGCATCCTGGGCCTTATCCCAAGAACGAGGCTGGCACTTCTTCAAGAGCAAGTGAAGGGGGGCGAGGATGGTGGCCGAATTCAGAATAAAGTGCCCGTAATAATTCATTAATCCAAGAAAAGATTGTAGTTTTGTGGAGTCTCGTGGAGCGGAGGCCATTTTGATTGCATATACCTTGTCGGCGACTGGGTGCAGGCCGTCTCTGGCCACCCGATATCCCAAACACACCACTTCTTTTACGTGAAACACGCACTTTGCACGGTGCAGGCAGACCCCATATTTGGAAAACTGCTTCAACACCACCTCGAGGTTCTGCAAATATACTTGTTCCGTGGCCCCTGTGACTAAGTAAACCGCAATGCGCGGCAAACCATGCAGGATGTCCTTCAGGACGCGCTGGAAGACTGCGCATGCCGAGGAGATTTCAAACGGAAGTCTGGTGTACTCATAGAGCCCTTTGTGCATATTAATCTTGACGTACTTCCGTGAGGATTCATCAAGCTCCAGCTGTAGATCGGCATTGCTCAAGTCCAATTTTGTGAAAGTCTAGCCACCTGCCAATGTTGCATGCAAATCCTCGATGTGTGGCAAGCCGTGTTCACCATCAATTTATAGTCACCGCAGAGGTCGGATCTGGCTTCATATCGGGAACCACCGGCGCCATCCAATCAGCGAAGCGCACAGGCTGCATAATGCCCAAACTTTCTAAACGCCAAAGTTCGGTCTCAACCTTCTCCACTAGAGGGTAGGGAACCGGCCGGGCACGAAAATGTCGAGGCTGGGCTTCCAGTCCATCCGATTTTGTCCACGGCCACTTTAATGGTACCCAAACCAGGCTGGAAAACCTCCGGGAAATTTGCTCAGCAGTGTACACAAACCGCCAGACCCCACTGGCAGGATGTGCTGCCAATCCAATTGCAGCTGGTGTAGCCAATCGCAGCCCAACAGGCTAGCGCCACTTCCATGCACAACAATGAGGGGAAGGCGCACTGACTGACCCTTAAACCACCGGAGCGAGGGTGGACCCCTGTATAAGTAGCCAAAGGAGCCGCCGTGCCAGCCAAAGACAGTGTATGCACGCCTCGTTTGGTCAGATCAAAAGTGCTCTGTGCCACCACTGAAACGGCCACTCCCGTATCCAGCTCCATGTGGAGCATACGATCATTCACTTGTACAGGAACACGAATAGGGGTCACACGGGGAGCTGACAAATTGTTCAGCTGTATCTCAGCCTCATCCTCTGCCTCTTCTGGGTCATCCAGGTGCAAGGCCCGGGGCTGACGTCTACATCGACCGGGGCCCCTGGAGCGCTGGCCCTCCTGCTGCCTGCGGGTACGCCTAGACCGGTGTCCATACGTCGCACATGGTCCAGAATCACCTTCCGCCAAATGCTTGGACATTGCACGTCTCGGAGGCCGGCTCTTCGCCCAGAAGCCAGAGTCGCAGCAGATTTCGGTCTGGGCGGCGGGGAATCCACTTGAGGGGTGACGCCCCAAAATGTTCATCTCCATCCCTTGTATCTCTTGGGTGCCGCGTTCTGTACTTTGCTGAGATGGGGAAATCTTCTGCACCTGCTGAAACGTTAGGGAGATTTCACCCAAAAGCTTTTCCTGAGTTTCCATATTATTGATACCGCAGACCAAGCGATCGTGGGGCATATCGTATAAAACAGTTCTATGCTCACAAAACATGGCCAAAACACATGCTCAGTGACAGATTCACCAGTGGACCTTTCCTCCCTATTATCTTCTTTTTTTTTTCCTTTTTCTCCCTATTAAACCGATAACTTTGAACAATTATCAGTTGGGGTTGGAACAAGGTGCTGCAACATAAGTGTCACGAACTGGTGAACTGTCTGAATATCTGGCGTCGCTGAGTATGTGAGACTCCGGATCACCCAGAATATATGTGACCCACAGACTGTCAACAGAATGACCATTTGCCGCTCGTTCTCCATGATATTGTTGGCCCAGAGGAAATAACATATTTGTTCAGTGTCTTGGTTCCAGTCTTCAACACCGTTGTCAGTTACGTCTAATCACCATAGCGAGGCAAAGAAATCCAAAACTGGGTCCAGAAAATCAGGGAGGTGGCCCAGCTGAGTAGGTCACAGCATTGACAGCAAACCAGTTTATTCCTCGTCGCCAGTTTAATAAGGACACGGGGAGTCCACACCGAGTAAAAACATGCACAAAGTTTTATTCATACAAAGATATATACACTACCCGGTAGATCCCTACCGGGTTCGTTCTGGTCGGTGCTTTACTGGCCAACCTTATATACACTGGGTAATTGAGATACCCCGGCCCTAACGGGGGAACTCGTACACCGCAAGGAGCATGGGGAAGACAAACATTCCCACTCCGTAGGTCCCGTGTGGAATATTACAGGGGGGCCTGAAAGGGTGCGTGGGAAAGCCTGAAAAGGGAGGCCCTCTGCGATCCCGGGCAGGGTGCCCTCACTTGTGGAGTAATGCCCATGTGTGTGGGGGTGACATTGCCCATGGCTGGGGGCTGTGGGGGACCCTCAACTCACTTAGAGATCGGGGCACCCTTTCAAAATGGTGGTCCGATCCCCAAGGAGCCGGTCTGCCCAATGAGTTCAGCTCCCCAGTGATGGAAAACATTGTAAGTGTGGGCTAGCCCAGAGAGATACTCCCCAGAGCTGGAAAAAGTGATCAAGTGTGGTTAGATAGTGGTGAGGAATGCACGAACAGAACCGGGGAGAAACTCCCAGCCAAACCCGCCTGAAATGACACTTAGAAACTTTTCCATTAAATCGTGCCCCACGTCTTTTCACAGTAACTTCATTGAAGCCTACTTGTGGCAATAAGCGATTTTCATTTCATTTCATTTCTTGTATGTACACCCACAGTGCTGTTAGATTTGATTTGATTTGATTTATTGTCACATGCACCGAAGTACAGTGAAAAGTATTTTTCTGCCGCCGTGGAATGTACACAGTACGTACATAATAGATACAAGAATAATCAACAGGGAACATTGACAAATGGTACATCGACAAACAGTGATTGGTTACAGTGCGGAACAAGGGGCCAAACAAAGCAAATACATGAGCAAGAGCAGCCTAGGGCGTCATGAATAGTGTTCTTACAGGGAACAGATCAGTCCGAGGGGGAGTCGTTGAGGAGTCTTTTAGATGTGGGGAAGAAGATGTTCCTATGTCTGGATGTGTGAGTCGTCAGACTTCTGTACCTTCTGCCTGATGGAAGGGTCTGGAAGAAGGCAATGCCTGGGTGGGAGGGAGTTTTGGGATTTTGACCCAATGACAGGGAAGGAACGGTGACATATTTCCATGTCAGAGTGGTGAATGGCTTGGAGGGAAACCTCCAGGTGGTTTGCAACCCCATGCACTGCTGTCCTTGTCCTTCTTGATGGTGGAGGTTACGGGTTTGGAAGATGTTGTCGGAGCGGGTTAGTGAGATGTCGCTGTACATCTTATCTCTGCCACACACTGCGACTGTGCACTGGTGGTGGACGGAGGGAATGTTTAAGGTGGCGGATGGGGTTTCCATCAGTGGGATGCTTTATCCTGGAAGTTGTCAAGCTTCTTAAGTGTTTTTGGAGCTGTACCAATCTAGACAAGGGGGGAGGATTCCATCACATTCCTGCCTCCTGCCTCATGGATGATCAACAGACTTTGGGGATTTGGGGAGTCAGGAGGTGAGTTCCTTGCTGCAGATCCCCTAGCCTCTAACCTGCTCTTATAGCCATTGTACTTATAAGGCCAGTCCAGGTTAGTTTTTTGGTCAATGGTAACCCCACAGGATGTTGAGAGTTGGGAATTCAGTGATGGAAATGCTCTTGAATTTCAATAGATGATGGTTAGGTTCTCTCTTCCTGTAGATGGTCAATTTCCTGCCATTTAGGCGATGTGCTGTAAATCTTAAGTCCTGCCCCAAATTCGACCTGTTCCATTTTTGCGAGGGTGGAGCTGGAATCGGACTCTCAGTGTGGCGAGGCAGCTGACCATTTAAGTCATAAGCTGCCACCGTTGAAGAAGGAATTTGGAAGGCCAGGAGTGTAAAACCTGCAGCGTGTAGATTAGAACAGGTAAGAGGAGATCTGAACTTGATGGGTTTTTTAGAGAACCAGGGCATTCCTTTGATTATGGTATCAAAGCACCTTTTGGGAGGTAAAATATCCTCTTGGATTGTTAAAAGTGAACAAGATTTTTATGCACAAATTCATTGGAACTGTCAAGCGGTCAAAGAACTGTCAAATCTGTCAAGGAACTGTCAACGAATACCAGGTGAGTTGGCATGAAGGGGTGAGGGCAAGCGGTGGTGGGTAGGAGTGATGAGTTAGCTTGGGGTGGCACTAAGTTGGCATGTGGCCATAAGGGACCATGGCAGAGGGATATGGGTTGTTCTCAGGGGGGCCATGGGAAGTAGGTGTGCATCATGAGCTAGCATAGGTTAGCATGAATGGGACAAGGGTACTGAGTGTATGGGAGCGGTGTTGGTGCAGTAAGGTTGAATGCTGGAGAGATGTTTTTTGCTTTATGATGTGTTTTATTTCAACGAAGTGCTGGAGCTCAGAGGCAGGACTTCCACCCAGCCTGCCTTCATGCCCGACAGCCTTCCCACTCATTCTGAGAATGACAGGTCTAACCTTTACCTCCAAAATGGACATCTGACTTTGGACGGCCATTGTTAAATGTTGGGTTCACAGGACCAGGAATCCTTCCGTACAGCAAGCTCCCACAAGCAGCAGTAAATAGTGGCATTGTTTAGGGGATTAATCTGGGTCATGATTGTGGTAAACCACTGTTGCACCTATATTAGGTGATGTATGGTAGGTCCTGTACTACAGGTACGACGGTAGTCCCTGCCTGCTGGCTCTGCCCAGTAGGCGGAGTATAAATATGTGTGTCCTCCGTGCAGCAGCCATTTCGCCAGCTGCTGTGGGAGGCCACACATATTAGAGCAATAAAGCCTCTGTTGTATTCAACTCTCGTCTTTGTGCAATTGATTGTGCATCAATGATATTTGGAATAACTCCCTCTGTAGTCAGTTGATTCTATGGCGTTGATAATTCAGAGATAGGGGTGTTCTCAACTGAGACAAGGTTGACACCTGTTAAGCATTTGAAATGGAAGTTTGGATACAGCACAATGAATGCTAATGGCAGAATAGTTCGGCAAGGCTCTTGTGTTGAAGGCTTGAGGCATTATTGAGGCCCTGAGGATGCGTCATACAGAATTGAATCATTAACTCTGTTCCTCTCTTCACAGATGCTGCCAGACCTCATGTGCTGTTTTTATTTCAGATTTCCAGCATCTGCAGTATTTTTCTTTTATAGAAGTACAGTGACCGGGCCTAAGTTCTGCATCACTTGAATATTCGGTGGGCCAATAGCAGATTTAGTCTCACCTCATTGGCAACATTTAGAGTGGCAATGTTATTTTCCGAAAGTTGATGAATATCTCAATAGAATTTCTCCCTTTCCCAAACGACTCTGGTGCACTGATCCCAAATGTGTGTGAGGCGGCATCCATCTTCTAATGTCTATCGAGCTGCAGGCCTTTAAGCCACACAGTTCAATCCTTGCACAACCCATCTCCTTAACCAACTGCCTATGCAGGAAATCCGAGTCTAGCTCAGCAGGTGAAACTCTGTAAAGCCTCCCCTGTATGGGAACTGGAAGCGTTGTGTCAAATGATTTCATTCCCATTCATAATATCATTCTATTTAAAACCGAAATCGCCACTTAATGCTCTTGCTCGAGTATAAAAATTGGCAAGTCATTCTTTGGTTGTATAGAACCTTGGTAAGGCCGCACTTGGAATATTGCACACAATTCTGCTCGCCATACTACCGGAAGGATGTGGAGGCTTTGGAGAGGGTACAGAGGAGGTTTACCAGGATGTTGCCTGGTCTGGAAGGTGTTAGCTATGTGGAGAGCTGAATAGACTCGGACTGTTTTCATTAGAACGACAGAGGTTGAGGGGTGACCTGATGAAAGTCTACAAGATTATGAGGGGCTTGGATACAGTGGATGGGCAGGCATTCTTTCCCAGGGGGCATTGGTTTAAGGTCCGTGGGGCAAAGTTTAGAGGAGATGTGCAAGGCAGGTTTTTTTACACGGAGGGTGATGCGTGCCTGGAACGCATTGCCAGGGGAGGTTGTGGAAGCAGATAGATTAATGGCATTCAAAAGGCATCTCAACAAACACATGGATAGGATGGGTGTGGAGGGATACGGCACAAAGAAGTGCTGAGGGGTTTGGCCAAGGTTGGTATCATGACCGGTACAGGCTTGGAGGGCCAAAGGGTCTGTTCCTGTATTGTTCTTTGTTCTGTATTGTTCTTTGTTCTCCTTGCCAATTGTTAAATTGCAGCTCTTATTGTGAACCTATATATTAACTTGAGGTTGAGCTTATCTGCAGGGCACATTTGGCTGGGATTATGAGAGAAATTGGTCTTGAGGTGTTGATGAATTCTAATAGGCCCCTGCTATAACTCGCGGTGCTTTCATTTTATGTGTGGTCTCCCAGCTTCTCTCCGGTGTCATTTATTGATGTTGCGCATATGTTACCGGCACAGCTTAGAAGTGTCTTAAACAGATAGTTCTTCGGCTGTTGGGATTCTCTCTTCCCGCCGGCAGTGTATCCTCGCCCTTGCCTTTCCTGGCGACGTGGAGTAGACAATCCCACCGCCAGCGAACGGTGGGTCACCGGGAAATGGGCGGCTGGGAACAAAGGAATATAAAGAACAGGAGTGGATCATTCAGCCTTTCGAGCCGTTTCCACAGTACCACATTCCTGCCTTTGCTCCATTTTTCTTGATGTCTTCGCTTAACTCGACACATCTTAATTCTGAAAGCTACCCAACCATTTGGGGTGAGAATTTCAAACTCCTATCACCATTTGGGGTGAGAAAGTGCTTTGCGATCTTGTTCCTGGCTGGCCCGGCGCTAATTTTAAGATTGTGCTCCATGGCCCTGGATTCCTCACACCACAGGAACTCATTCCTCTCTTTCTACCTCTGCCAAATCCTTTTAAACCTCTCGAGCACATTGATCTCTCCATCTTCTAAACTCTGGGCACTGCAAGCTCGCCCTTTATAGTTTACCTCTCTCAGCTTTTGTGAATCTGCACTTCATCCCCTCTAAGGCCAATCTATGCTTGCTGAGGTGTGCTTCTCGAAGCTGAATGCAGATAGTGACTGACCGAGTCTCTCTACAACTGGAGCACAGCCTTCCTGCCCTTTGTATTCCCCTGCTGAGTGTCAATGTTCACCTATTAATTCAAAATCAGGTCAATTCACCCTAGAGGTTTCCAGCATTTGCAGACATCAGTCGAGCATCTTTTAAGGGAGCTGTGACAGAAATATAATGCAACATTTCACATAGCAGAGATTCAGCGATCTAGCTTAGCTACATGGAGACTTATAATGAAGAGTTAGTAGGAGACATTTCCCTATCTGGACCATGTTGTAAGTGTCATGTTAAAGTGTCAGGCAGACTTGTCTGGTTGATCATGGACAGTTTATTGTCAACTCACAGCTATATACATATCTCCAAGGTAGAGAGAGCTCTGTCCAGGTGCTACCGTCATGCTGATTTCTCTCAGACTCTCTCTACATGGCACGGTGGTTAGCACTGCTGCTTCACAGCGCTAGGGACCCCAGTCCAATTCTGGACTTGGGTGACGGCCTGTGTAGAGTTTGCACGTTCTTCCCGTGTCTGCGTGGGTTTCCTCTGGATCGTCCGGTTTCTTTCCACTGTCCAAGAATGTGCAGATTAGATGGATTGGCGATGATAAATATTCCCTTAGTGTCCAAAGATGTGGAAGTTAGATGGGGTTACGGAGTAGGTCTGGTGCCGAGGCACAGTGATGTTTGGAGGGTCTGTGCAGACTTGGGAGGCTGAATGGCCTCCTTCTGCACTGTATGGACTTGTGCATTCTACTATCATACAAGGGTCGGTGTGAGTGGAGGGTTGGAGTGAATGGAGGGTTGGTGTGAGTGGAGGCTTGGTGTGAGTGGAGAGTTGGTGTGAGTGGAGGCTTGGTGTGAGTGGAGGGTTGGTGTGAGTAGAGGGTTGGTGTGAGTGGAGGGTCGGTGTGAGTGGAGGGTTGGTGTGAGTGGAGGGTCGGTGTGAATGGAGGGTTGGTGTGAGTGGAGGGTCGGTGTGAATGGAGGGTTCATGTGAGTGGAGGGTCGGTGTGAGTGGAGGGTTTGTGTGAGTGGAGGGTTGGTGTAGGTGGAGGGTTGGTGTGAGTGGAGGGATTGTGTGAGTGGAGGGTTGGTGTGAGTGGAGGGTTTGTGTGAGTGGAGGGTTGGTGTAGGTGGAGGGTTGGTGTGAGTGGAGGGTTGGTGTGAGTGGAGGGTTGGTGTGAGTGGAGAGTCGGTGTGAGTGGAGAGTCGGTGTGAGTGGAGGGTCGGTGTGAGTGGATGGTTGGTGTGAGTGGAGAATTGGTGTGACTGGAGGGTTGGTGTAGTGGAGGGTTGGTGTGAGTGGAGGGTTGGTGTGAGTGGAGGGTTGGTGTGAGTGGACGGTTGGTGTGAGTGGATGGTTGGTGTGAGTGGAGAATTGGTGTGAGTGGAGGGTTGGTGTGAGTGGAGGGTCGGAGTGAGTGGAGAGTCGGTGTGAGTGGAGGGTCGGTGTGAGTGGAGGGTCGGTGTGAGTGGAGGGTCGGTGTGATTGGAGGGTTGGTGTGACTGGAGTGTCGGTGTGAGTGGAAGGTTGGTGTGAGTGGAGGGTTGGTGTGATTGGAGGGTCGGTGTGAGTGGAGGGTCGGTGGGAGTGGAAGGTTGGTGTGAGTGGAGGGTTGGTGTGAGTGGAGGGTTGGTGTGAGTGGAGGGTTGGTGTGACTGGAGTGTCGGTGTGAGTGGAAGGTTGGTGTGAGTGGAGGGTTGGTGTGAGTGGAGGGTTGGTGTGAGTGGAGGGTCGGTGTGAGTGGAGGGTCGGTGTGAGTGGAGGGTCGGTGTGAGTGGAGGGTGGGTGTGAGTGGAGTGTTGGTGTGAGTGGAGGGTCGGTGTGATTGGAGGGTTGGTGTGAGTGGAGGGTCGGTGTGAATGGAGTGTTCGTGTGAGTGGAGGGTTGGTGTGAGTGGAGGGTTGGTGTGAGTGCGGGGTTGGTGTGAGTGGAGGGTTGGTGTGAGTGGAGGGTTGGTGTGAGTGGAGGGTTGGTGTGAGTGGAGGGTCGGTGTGAGTGGAGGGTTGGTGTGAGTGGAGGGTTGGTGTAGGTGGAGGGTTGGTGTGAGTGGAGGGTTGGTGTGAGTGGAAGGTTGGTGTGAGTGGAGGGTTGGTGTGAGTGGAGGGTTGGTGTGAGTGGAGGGTTGGTGTGAGGGGAGGGTCGGTGTGAGTGGAGTGTTGGTGTGAGTGGAGGGTTGGTGTGAGTGGAGGGTTGGTGTGAGTGGAGGGTTGGTGTGAGTGGAGGGTTGGTGTGAGGGGAGGGTCGGTGTGAGTGGAGTGTTGGTGTGAGTGGAGGGTTGGTGTGAGTGGAGGGTTGGTGTGAGGGGAGGGTCGATGTGAGTGGAGGGTTGGTGTGAGTGGAGGGTTGGTGTGAGTGGAGGGTTGGTGTGAGGGGAGGGTCGGTGTGAGTGGAGTGTTGGTGTGAGTGGAGGGTTGGTGTGAGTGGAGGGTTGGTGTGAGGGGAGGGTCGATGTGAGTGGAGGGTTGGTGTGAGTGGAGGGTTGGTGTGAGTGGAGAATTGGTGTGACTGGAGGGTTGGTGTAGTGGAGTGTCGGTGTGAGTGGAGGGTTGGTGTGACTGGAGTGTCGGTGTGAGTGGAAGGTTGGTGTGAGTGGAGGGTTGGTGTGAGTGGATGGTTGGTGTGAGTGGAGAATTGGTGTGACTGGAGGGTTGGTGTAGTGGAGTGTCGGTGTGAGTGGAGGGTTGGTGTGAGTGGAGGGTTGGTGTGAGCAGAGGGTTGGTGTGAGTGGGCGGTTGGTGTGAGTGGAGGGTCGGTGTGAGTGGAAGGTTGGTGTGAGTGGAGGGTTGGTGTGAGTGGAAGGTTGGTGTGAGTGGAGGGTTGGTGTGAGTGGAGGGTTGGTGTGATTGGAGTGTCGGTGTGAGTGGAAGGTTGGTGTGAGTGGAGGGTTGGTGTGAGTGGAGGGTTGGTGTGATTGGAGGGTTGGTGTGATTGGAGTGTCGGTGTGAGTGGAAGGTTGGTGTGAGTGGAAGGTTGGTGTGAGTGGAGGGTTGGTGTGAGTGGAGGGTTGGTGTGAGTGGAAGGTTGGTGTGAGTGGAGGGTTGGTGTGAGTGGAGGGTTGGTGTGAGTGGAGGGTCGGTGTGAGTGGAGGGTTGGTGTGAGTGGAGGGTTGGTGTGATTGGAGGGTTGGTGTGACTGGAGTGTCGGTGTGAGTGGAAGGTTGGTGTGAGTGGAGGGTCGGTGTGAGTGGAGGGTTGGTGTGAGTGGAGGGTCGGTGTGAGTGGAGGGTGGGTGTGAGTGGAGAGTCGGTGTGAGTGGAGTTCGGTGTGAGTGGAGGGTTGGTGTGAGTGGAGGGTCGGTGTGAGTGGAGGGTCGGTGTGAGTGGAGGGTTGGTGTGAGTGGAGGGTCGGTGTGAGTGGAGGGTTGGTGTGAGTGGAGGGTCGGTGTGAGTGGAGGGTCGGTGTGAGTGGAGTTCGGTGTGAGTGGAGGGTTGGTGTGAGTGGAGGGTCGGTGTGAGTGGAGGGTTGGTGTGAGTGGAGGGTTGGTGTGAGTGGAGGGTTGGTGTGAGTGGAGGGTCGGTGTGAGTGGAGGGTTGGTGTGAGTGGAGGGTCGGTGTGAGTGGAGGGTCGGTGTGAGTGGAGGGTTGGTGTGAGTGGAGGGTCGGTGTGAGTGGAGGGTCGGTGTGAGTGGAGGGTCGGTGTGAGTGGAGGGTTGGTGTGAGTGGAGGGTCGGTGTGAGTGGAGTTCAGTGTGAGTGGAGGGTTGGTGTCAGTGGAGGGTTGGTGTGAGTGGAGGGTCGGTGTGAGTAGAGGGTTGGTGTGAGTGGAGGGTTGGTGTGAGTGCGGGGTTGGTGTGAGTGTAGGGTTGGTGTGAGTGGAGGGTCGGTGTGAGTGGAGGGTTGGTGTGAGTGGAGGGTCGGTGTGAGTGGAGGGTCGGTGTGAGTGGAGTGTTGGTGTGAGTGCGGGGTTGGTGTGAGTGGAAGGTTTGTGTGCGTGGAGGGTTGGTGTGAGTGGAGGGTTGGAGTGAATGGAGGGTTGGTGTGAGTGGAGGGTTGGTGTGAGTGGAGGGTTGGTGTGAGTGGAGTGTTGGTGTGAGTGCGGGGTTGGTGTGAGTGGAAGGTTTGTGTGCGTGGAGGGTTGGTGTGAGTGGAGGGTTGGTGTGAGTGGAGGGTTGGTGTAGGTGGAGGGTTGGTGTGAGTGGAGGGTTGGTGTGAGTGGAAGGTTGGTGTGAGTGGAGGGTTGGTGTGAGTGGAGGGTTGGTTTGAGTGGAGGGTTGGTGTGAGTGGATGGTTGGTGTGAGCAGAGGGTTGGTGTGATTGGAGGGTCGGTGTGACTGGAGGGTTGGTGTGAGTGGAGGTTTGGTGTGACTTGAGTGTCGGTGTGAGTGGAAGGTTGGTGTGAGTGGAGGGTTGGTGTGAGTGGAGGGTTGATGTGAGTGGAGGGTCGGTATGAGTGGAGGGTTGATGTGATTGGAGGCTTGGTGTGAGTGGAGGGTCGGTGTGAGTGGAGGGTTGATGTGATTGGAGGGTTGGTGTGATTGGAGGGTCGGTGGGAGTGGAGGGTTTGAGTGAATGGAGGGTCGGTGTGAGTGGAGGGTTGGTGTGTGTGGAGGGTTGATGTCATTGGAGGGTTGGTGTGATTGGAGGGTCGGTGGGAGTGGAAGGTTGGTGTGAGTGGAGGGTTGGTGTGAGTGGTGGGTTGGTGTGAGTGGAGGGTTGGTGTGAGTGGAGGGTTGGTGTGAGTGGAGGGTTGGTGTGAGTGGAGGGTTGGTGTGAGTGGAGGGTCGGTGTGAGTGGAGGGTTGATGTGTGTGGAGGGTCGGTGTGAGTGGAGGGTTGGTGTGAGTGGAGGGTTGGTGTGAGTGGAGGGTTGGTGTGAGTGGAGGGTTTGAGTGAATGGAGGGTTGGTGTGAGTGGAGGGTCGGTGTGAGTGGAGGGTTGGTGTGAGTGGAGGGTGGGCGTGAGTGGAGGGTTGGTGTGAGTGGAGGGTCGGTGTGAGTGGAGGGTCGGTGTGAGTGGAGGGTTGGTGTGAGTGGAGGGTTGGTGTGAGTGGAGGGTTGGTGTGAGTGGAGGGTCGGTGTGAGTGGAGGGTCGGTGTGAGTGGAGGGTGGGCGTGAGTGGAGGGTTGGTGTGAGTGGAGGGTTGGTGTGAGTGGAGGGTTGGTGTGAGTGGAGGGTTGGTGTGAGTGGAGGGTTGGTGTGAGTGGAGGGTCGGTGTGAGTGTTGGGTTGATGTGTGTGGAGGGTCGGTGTGAGTGGAGGGTTGATGTGTGTGGAGGGTCGGTGTGAGTGGAGGGTTGGTGTGAGTGGAGGGTTGATGTGTGTGGAGGGTCGGTGTGAGTGGAGGGTTGGTGTGAGTGGAGGGTTGGTGTGAGTGGAGGATTCGTGTGAGTGGAGGGTTGGTGTGAGTGGAGGGTTGGTGTGAGTGGAGGGTTGGTGTGAGTGGAGGGTCGGTGTGAGTGGAGAGTCGGTGTGAGTGGAGGGTTGATGTGTGTGGAGGGTCGGTGTGAGTGGAGGATTCGTGTGAGTGGAGGGTTGGTGTGAGTGGAGTGTCGGTGTGAGTGGAGGGTGGGCGTGAGTGGAGGGTTGGTGTGAGTGGAGGGTTGATGTGTGTGGAGGGTCGGTGTGAGTGGAGGATTCGTGTGAGTGGAGGGTCGGTGTGAGTGGAGGATTCGTGTGAGTGGAGGGTCGGTGTGAGTGGAGTGTCGGTGTGAGTGGAGGGTGGGTGTGAGTGGAGAGTCGGTGTGAGTGGAGGGTTGATGTGTGTGGAGGGTCGGTGTGAGTGGAGGATTCGTGTGAGTGGAGGGTCGGTGTGAGTGGAGTGTCGGTGTGAGTGGAGGGTTGGTGTGAGTGGAGGGTCGGTGTGAGTGGAGGGTGGGCGTGAGTGGAGGGTTGGTGTGAGTGGAGGGTTGGTGTGAGTGGAGGGTCGGTGTGAGTGGAGGGTTGGTGTGAGTGGAGGGTTGGTGTGAGTGGAGGGTCGGTGTGAGTGGAGGGTCGGTGTGAGTGGAGGGTCGGTGTGAGTGGAGGGTCGGTGTGAGTGGAGGGTTGGTGTGAGTGGAGGGTTGGTGTGAGTGGAGAGTCGGTGTGAGTGGAGGGTTGGTGTGAGTGGAGGGTTGGTGTGAGTGGAGGGTTGGTGTGAGTGGAGAGTCGGTGTGAGTGGAGGGTCGGTGTGAGTGGAGGGTCGGTGTGAGTGGAGGGTCGGTGTGAGTGGAGGGTCGGTGTGAGTGGAGGGTCGGTGTGAGTGGAGGGTCGGTGTGAGTGGAGGGTTGGTGTGAGTGGAGGGTCGGTGTGAGTGGAGGGTCGGTGTGAGTGGAGGGTCGGTGTGAGTGGAGGGTTGGTGTGAGTGGAGGGTCGGTGTGAGTGGAGGGTCGGTGTGAGTGGAGGGTTGGTGTGAGTGGAGAGTCGGTGTGAGTGGAGGGTCGGTGTGAGTGGAGGGTTGGTGTGAGTGGAGAGTCGGTGTGAGTGGAGGGTCGGTGTGAGTGGAGGGTCGGTGTGAGTGGAGGGTTGGTGTGAGTGGAGAGTCGGTGTGAGTGGAGGGTCGGTGTGAGTGGAGGGTCGGTGTGAGTGGAGGGTCGGTGTGAGTGGAGGGTCGGTGTGAGTGGAGGGTTGGTGTGAGTGGAGAGTCGGTGTGAGTGGAGGGTTGGTGTGAGTGGAGGGTCGGTGTGAGTGGAGGGTTGGTGTGACTGGAGGGTTAGTGTGAATGGAGGGTTGGTGTGAGTGGAGAGTCGGTGTGAGTGGAGGGTCGGTGTGAGTGGAGGGTTGGTGTGACTGGAGGGTCGGTGTGACTGGAGGGTTAGTGTGAATGGAGGGTTGGTGTGAGTGGAGGGTTGGTGTGAATGGAGGGTTGGTGTGACTGGAGGGTTAGTGTGAATGGAGGGTTGGTGTGAGTGGAGAGTCGGTGTGAGTGGAGGGTTGGTGTGAGTGGAGGGTCGGTGTGAGTGGAGGGTCGGTGTGAGTGGAGGGTTGGTGTGAGTGGAGGGTCGGTGTGAGTGGAGGGTCGGTGTGAGTGGAGGGTTGGTGTGAGTGGAGGGTTGGAGTGAATGGAGGGTTGGTGTGAGTGGAGGGTCGGTGTGAGTGGAGAGTCGGTGTGAGTGGAGGGTCGGTGTGAGTGGAGGGTCGGTGTGAGTGGAGAGTCGGTGTGAGTGGAGGGTTGGTGTGAGTGGAGGGTCGGTGTGAGTGGAGGGTCGGTGTGAGTGGAGGGTTGGTGTGAGTGGAGGGTTGGTGTGAGTGGAGTTCGGTGTGAATGGAGGGTCGGTGTGAGTGTAGGGTTGGTGTGAGTGGAGGGTCGGTGTGAGTGGAGGGTCGGTGTGAGTGGAGGGTCGGAGTGAGTGGAGTTCGGTGTGAGTGGAGGGTCGGTGTGAGTGGAGGGTCGGTGTGAGTGGAGGGTTGGTGTGAGTGGAGGGTTGGTGTGAGTGGAGGGTTGGTTTGAGTGGAGGGTTGGTGTGAGTGGATGGTTGGTGTGAGCAGAGGGTTGGTGTGAGTGGAGGGTTGGAGTGAATGGAGGGTTGGTGTGAGTGCGGGGTTGGTGTGAGTGGAAGGTTTGTGTGCGTGGAGGGTTGGTGTGAGTGGAGGGTTGGAGTGAATGGAGGGTTGGTGTGAGTGGAGGGTTGGTGTGAGTGGAGGGTTGGTGTGAGTGGAGTGTTGGTGTGAGTGCGGGGTTGGTGTGAGTGGAAGGTTTGTGTGCGTGGAGGGTTGGTGTGAGTGGAGGGTTGGTGTGAGTGGAGGGTTGGTGTAGGTGGAGGGTTGGTGTGAGTGGAGGGTTGGTGTGAGTGGAAGGTTGGTGTGAGTGGAGGGTTGGTGTGAGTGGAGGGTTGGTTTGAGTGGAGGGTTGGTGTGAGTGGATGGTTGGTGTGAGCAGAGGGTTGGTGTGATTGGAGGGTCGGTGTGACTGGAGGGTTGGTGTGAGTGGAGGTTTGGTGTGACTTGAGTGTCGGTGTGAGTGGAAGGTTGGTGTGAGTGGAGGGTTGGTGTGATTGGAGGGTCGGTGTGATTGGAGGGTTGGTGTGTGTGGAGGGTCGGTGTGAGTGGAGGGTTGGTGTGAGTGGAGGGTTGGTGTGAGTGGTGGGTTGGTGTGAGTGGAGGGTTGGTGTGACTGGAGGGTTCGTGTGTGTGGAGGGTTGGTGTGTGTGGTGTGTTGGTGTGAGTGGAGGGTTGGTGTGAGTGGAGGGTTGGTGTGAGTGGAGTGTTGGTGTGAGTGGAGGGTTGGTGTGAGTGGAGGGTCGGTGTGAGTGGAGGGTTGATGTGTGTGGAGGGTCGGTGTGAGTGGAGGGTTGGTGTGAGTGGAGGGTTGGTGTGAGTGGAGGGTTGGTGTGAGTGGAGGGTTTGAGTGAATGGAGGGTTGGTGTGAGTGGAGGGTCGGTGTGAGTGGAGGGTTGGTGTGAGTGGAGGGTCGGTGTGAGTGGAGGGTCGGTGTGAGTGGAGGGTTGGTGTGAGTGGAGGGTTGGTGTGAGTGGAGGGTTGGTGTGAGTGGAGGGTCGGTGTGAGTGGAGGGTTGATGTGTGTGGAGGGTCGGTGTGAGTGGAGGGTTGGTGTGAGTGGAGGGTTGGTGTGAGTGGAGGGTTGGTGTGAGTGGAGGGTTGATGTGTGTGGAGGGTCGGTGTGAGTGGAGGGTTGATGTGTGTGGAGGGTCGGTGTGAGTGGAGGGTTGGTGTGAGTGGAGGGTTGGTGTGAGTGGAGGGTTGGTGTGAGTGGAGGATTCGTGTGAGTGGAGGGTTGGTGTGAGTGGAGGGTTGGTGTGAGTGGAGGGTTGGTGTGAGTGGAGGATTCGTGTGAGTGGAGGGTTGGTGTGAGTGGAGGGTTGGTGTGAGTGGAGGGTCGGTGTGAGTGGAGGGTGGGCGTGAGTGGAGGGTTGGTGTGAGTGGAGGGTTGGTGTGAGTGGAGGGTCGGTGTGAGTGGAGGGTTGGTGTGAGTGGAGGGTTGGTGTGAGTGGAGTGTCGGTGTGAGTGGAGGGTGGGCGTGAGTGGAGGGTTGGTGTGAGTGGAGGGTTGGTGTGAGTGGAGGGTTGGTGTGAGTGGAGGGTTGGTGTGAGTGGAGGGTTGGTGTGAGTGGAGGGTTGGTGTGAGTGGAGGGTTGGTGTGAGTGGAGTGTCGGTGTGAGTGGAGGGTTGGTGTGAGTGGAGAGTCGGTGTGAGTGGAGGGTCGGTGTGAGTGGAGGGTCGGTGTGAGTGGAGGGTTGGTGTGAGTGGAGTTTCGGTGTGAGTGGAGGGTCGGTGTGAGTGGAGGGTTAGTGTGAGTGGAGGGTCGGTGTGAGTGGAGGGTTGGTGTGAGTGGAGGGTCGGTGTGAGTGGAGGGTCGGTGTGAGTGGAGGGTTGGTGTGAGTGGAGGGTTGGTGTGACTGGAGGGTCGGTGTGAGTGGAGGGTTGGTGTGAGTGGAGTTTCGGTGTGAGTGGAGGGTCGGTGTGACTGGAGGGTCGGTGTGAGTGGAGGGTCGGTGTGAGTGGAGGGTCGGTGTGAGTGGAGGGTCGGTGTGAGTGGAGGGTCGGTGTGAGTGGAGGGTTGGTGTGAGTGGAGTTTCGGTGTGAGTGGAGGGTCGGTGTGAGTGGAGGGTTGGTGTGAGTGGAGGGTTGGTGTGAGTGGAGGGTTGGTGTGAGTGGAGGGTTGGTGTGAGTGGAGGGTCGGTGTGAGTGGAGGGTTGGAGTGAGTGGAGAGTCGGTGTGAGTGGAGGGTCGGTGTGAGTGGAGGGTCGGTGTGAGTGGAGGGTCGGTGTGAGTGGAGGTTCGGTGTGAGTGGATGGTTGGTGTGAGTGGAGGGTTGGTGTGAGTGGAGGGTTGGTGTGAGTGGAGGGTTGGTGTGAGTGGAGGGTCGGTGTGAGTGGAGGGTCGGTGTGAGTGGACGGTTGGTGTGAGTGGAGGGTTGGTGTGAGTGGAGGGTTGGTGTGAGTGGAGGGTTGGTGTGAGTGGAGGGTTGGTGTGAGTGGAGGGTTGGTGTGAGTGGAGGGTTGGTATGAGTGGAGGGTCGGTGTGAGTGGAGGGTTGGTGTGAGTGGAGGGTTGGTATGAGTGGAGGGTCGGTGTGAGTGGAGGGTTGGTGTGAGTGGAGGGTCGGTGTGAGTGGAGGGTTGGTGTGAGTGGAGGGTCGGTGTGAGTGGAGTTCGGTGTGAGTGGAGGGTTGGTGTGAGTGGAGGGTTGGTGTGAGTGGAGGGTTGGTGAGAGTGGAGGGTTGGTGTGAGTGGAGGGTCGGTGGGAGTGGAGGGTCGGTGTGAGTGGAGGGTCGGTGTGAGTGGAGGGTTGGTGTGAGTGGAGGGTTGGTGTGAGTGGAGGGTTGGTGTGAGTGGAGGGTCGGTGTGAGTGGAGGGTCGGTGTGAGTGGAGGGTTGGTGTGAGTGGAGGGTTGGTGTGAGTGGAGGGTTGGTGTGAGTGGAGGGTTGGTGTGACTGGAGGGTTGGTGTGAGTGGAGAGTCGGTGTGAGTGGAGGGTTGGTGTGAGTGGAGGGTCGGTGTGAGTGGAGGGTTGGTGTGACTGGAGGGTTGGTGTGAGTGGAGGGTCGGTGTGAGTGGAGAGTCGGTGTGAGTGGAGGGTTGGTGTGAGTGGAGGGTTGGTGTGAGTGGAGGGTCGGTGTGAGTGGAGGGTTGGTGTGAGTGGAGGGTTGGTGTGACTGGAGGGTTGGTGTGAGTGGAGGGTTGGTGTGAGTGGAGGGTTGGTGTGAGTGGAGAGTCGGTGTGAGTGGAGGGTCGGTGTGAATGGAGGGTTGGTGTGAGTGGAGGGTCGGTGTGAGTGGAGGGTTGGTGTGAGTGGAGGGTGGGCGTGAGTGGAGGGTTGGTGTGAGTGGAGGGTTGGTGTGAGTGGAGAGTCGGTGTGAGTGGAGGGTTGGTGTGAGTGGAGGGTTGGTGTGAGTGGAGAGTCGGTGTGAGTGGAGGGTCGGTGTGAATGGAGGGTTGGTGTGAGTGGAGGGTCGGTGTGAGTGGAGGGTCGGTGTGAGTGGAGGGTTGGTGTGAGTGGAGGGTTAGTGTGAGTGGAGGGTTGGTGTGAGTGGAGGGTCGGTGTGAGTGGAGGGTTGGTGTGAGTGGAGGGTTGGTGTGAGTGGAGAGTCGGTGTGAGTGGAGGGTCGGTGTGAATGGAGGGTTGGTGTGAGTGGAGGGTTGGTGTGAGTGGAGGGTTGGTGTGAGTGGAGAGTTGGTGTGAGTGGAGGGTCGGTGTGAGTGGAGAGTCGGTGTGAGTGGAGGGTTGGTGTGAGTGGAGGGTTGGTGTGAGTGGAGGGCCGGTGTGAGTGGAGGGTTGGTGTGAGTGGAGAGTCGGTGTGAGTGGAGGGTTGGTGTGAGTGGAGGGTTGATGTGAGTGGAGGGTTGGTGTGAGTGGAGGGTCGATGTGAGTGGAGTTCGGTGTGAGTGGAGGGTTGGTGTGAGTGGAGGGTCGGTGTGAGTGGAGGGTCGGTGTGAGTGGAGGGTCGGTGTGAGTGGAGGGTCGGTGTGAGTGGAGGGTCGGTGTGAGTGGAGGGTCGGTGTGAGTGGAGGGTCGGTGTGAGTGGAGGGTCGATGTGAGTGGAGGGTTGGTGTGAGTGGAGGGTTGGTGTGAGTGGAGGGTCGGTGTGAGTGGAGGGTCGGTGTGAGTGGAGGGTTGGTGTGAGTGGAGGGTTGGTGTGAGTGGAGGGTTGGTGTGAGTGGAGGGTTGGTGTGAGTGGAGGGTTGGTGTGAGTGGAGGGTTGGTGTGAGTGGAGGGTTGGTGTGAGTGGAGGGTTGGTGTGAGTGGAGGGTTGGTGTGAGTGGAGGGTCGGTGTGAGTGGAGGGTTGGTGTGAGTGGAGGGTTGGTGTGAGTGGAGGGTTGGTGTGACTGGAGGGTCGGTGTGAGTGGAGGGTCGGTGTGAGTGGAGGGTCGATGTGAGTGGAGGGTCGATGTGAGTGGAGTTCGGTGTGAGTGGAGGGTTGGTGTGAGTGGAGGGTCGGTGTGAGTGGAGGGTCGGTGTGAGTGGAGGGTCGATGTGAGTGGAGTTCGGTGTGAGTGGAGGGTGGGTGTGAGCTGAGGGTTGGTGTGAGTGGAGGGTCGGTGTGAGTGGAGGGTCGGTGTGAGTGGAGGGTGGGTGTGAGCAGAGGGTTGATGTGAGTGGAGGGTTGGTGTGAGTGGAGGGTCGATGTGAGTGGAGGGTTGGTGTGAGTGGAGGGTCGATGTGAGTGGAGGGTCGATGTGAGTGGAGTTCGGTGTGAGTGGAGGGTTGGTGTGAGTGGACGGTCGGTGTGAGTGGAGGGTTGGTGTGAGTGGAGGGTCGGTGTGAGTGGAGGGTTGGTGTGAGTGGAGGGTCGGTGTGAGTGGAGGGTTGGTGTGAGTGGAAGGTTGGTGTGAGTGGAGGGTTGGTGTGAGTGGAGAGTCGGTGTGAGTGGAGGGTTGGTGTGAGTGGACGGTCGGTGTGAGTGGAGGGTTGGTGTGAGTGGAGGGTCGGTGTGAGTGGAGGGTCGGTGTGAGTGGAGGGTCGGTGTGAGTGGAGGGTCGGTGTGAGTGGAGGGTCGGTGTGAGTGGAGTTCGGTGTGAGTGGAGGGTCGGTGTGAGTGGAGGGTCGGTGTGAGTGGAGGGTCGGTGTGAGTGGAGGGTCGGTGTGAGTGGAGTTCGGTGTGAGTGGAGGGTCGGTGTGAGTGGAGGGTTGGTGTGAGTGGAGGGTCGGTGTGAGTGGAGTTCGGTGTGAGTGGAGGGTTGGTGTGAGTGGAGAGTTGGTGTGAGTGGAGTTCGGTGTGATTGGAGGGTAGGTGTGAGTGGAGAGTTGGTGTGAGTGGAGAGTTGGTGTGAGTGGAGGGTTGGTGTGAGTGGAGTTCGGTGTGATTGGAGGGTAGGTGTGAGTGGAGGGTTGGTGTGAGTGGAGAGTTGGTGTGAGTGGAGTGTCGGTGTGAGTGGAGGGTTGGTGTGAGTGGAGGGTTGGTGTGAGTGGAGGGTTGGTGTGAGTGGAGAGTTGGTGTGAGTGGAGTTCGGTGTGATTGGAGGGTAGGTGTGAGTGGAGAGTTGGTGTGAGTGGAGAGTTGGTGTGAGTGGAGGGTTGGTGTGAGTGGAGTTCGGTGTGATTGGAGGGTAGGTGTGAGTGGAGAGTTGGTGTGAGTGGAGGGTCGGTGTGAGTGGAGGGTTGGTGTGAGTGGAGAGTTGGTGTGAGTGGAGGGTCGGTGTGATTGGAGGGTAGGTGTGAGTGGAGAGTTGGTGTGAGTGGAGGGTCGGTGTGAGTGGAGGGTTGGTGTGAGTGGAGTTCGGTGTGAGTGGAGGGTCGGTGTGAGTGGAGAGTTGGTGTGAGTGGAGGGTTGGTGTGAGTGGAGGGTCGGTGTGAGTGGAGTTCGGTGTGAGTGGAGGGTCGGTGTGAGTGGAGGGTGGGTGTGAGTGGAGGGTTGGTGTGAGTGGAGGGTAGGTGTGAGTGGAGGGTCGGTGTCAGTGGAGGGTTGGTGTGAGTGGAGGGTTGGTGTGAGTGGAGGGTTGGTGTGAGTGGAGAGTTGGTGTGAGTGGAGGGTTGGTGTGAGTGGAGGGTTGGTGTGAGTGGAGTTCGGTGTGAGTGGAGGGTTGGTGTGAGTGGAGGGTTGGTGTGAGTGGAGTTCGGTGTGAGTGGAGGGTTGGTGTGAGTGGAGGGTTGGTGTGAGTGGAGAGTTGGTGTGAGTGGAGTTCGGTGTGATTGGAGGGTAGGTGTGAGTGGAGGGTCGGTGTGAGTGGAGGGTTGGTGTGAGTGGAGTTCGGTGTGAGTGGAGGGTTGGTGTGAGTGGAGGGTTGGTGTGAGTGGAGGGTTGGTGTGAGTGGAGAGTTGGTGTGAGTGGAGGGTCGGTGTGAGTGGAGGGTCGGTGTGAGTGGAGGGTCGGTGTGAGTGGAGGGTTGGTGTGAGTGGAGGGTCGGTGTGAGTGGAGGGTTGGTGTGAGTGGAGGGTCGGTGTGAGTGGAGGGTTGGTGTGAGTGGAGGGTCGGTGTGAGTGGAGGGTCGGTGTGAGTGGAGGGTCGGTGTGAGTGGAGGGTTGGTGTGAGTGGAGGGTCGGTGTGAGTGGAGGGTTGGTGTGAGTGGAGGGTCGGTGTGAGTGGAGGGTTGGTGTGAGTGGAGGGTCGGTGTGAGTGGAGGGTTGGTGTGAGTGGAGGGTTGGTGTGAGTGGAGGGTCGGTGTGAGTGGAGGGTCGGTGTGAGTGGAGAGTTGGTGTGAGTGGAGGGTCGGTGTGAGTGGAGGGTTGGTGTGAGTGGAGGGTTAGTGTGAGTGGAGGGTTGGTGTGAGTGGAGAGTCGGTGTGAGTGGAGGGTCGGTGTGAGTGGAGAGTCGGTGTGAGTGGAGGGTTAGTGTGAGTGGAGGGTTGGTGTGAGTGGAGGGTTGGTGTGAGTGGAGGGTCGGTGTGAGTGGAGGGTTGGTGTGAGTGGAGGGTTGGTGTGAGTGGAGGGTTGGTGTGAGTGGAGGGTCGGTGTGAGTGGAGGGTTGGTGTGACTGGAGGGTCGGTGTGAGTGGAGGGTTGGTGTGAGTGGAGGGTCGGTGTGAGTGGAGGGTTGGTGTGAGTGGAGGGTTGGTGTGAGTGGAGGGTTGGTGTGAGTGGAGGGTCGGTGTGAGTGGAGGGTTGGTGTGAGTGGAGGGTTGGTGTGAGTGGAGGGTCGGTGTGAGTGGAGGGTTGGTGTGAGTGGAGGGTTGGTGTGAGTGGAGGGTTGGTGTGAGTGGAGGGTTGGTGTGAGTGGAGGGTCGGTGTGAGTGGAGGGTTGGTGTGAGTGGAGGGTTGGTGTGAGTGGAGGGTCGGTGTGAGTGGAGGGTTGGTGTGAGTGGAGAGTTGGTGTGAGTGGAGGGTCGGTGTGAGTGGAGGGTTGGTGTGAGTGGAGGGTCGGTGTGACTGGAGGGTCGGTGTGAGTGGAGTGTTGGTGTGAGTGGAGTTTCGGTGTGAGTGGAGGGTTGGTGTGAGTGGAGGGTCGGTGTGAGTGGAGGGTTGGTGTGACTGGAGGGTCGGTGTGAGTGGAGGGTTGGTGTGACTGGAGGGTCGGTGTGAGTGGAGGGTCGGTGTGACTGGAGGGTCGGTGTGAGTGGAGGGTCGGTGTGAGTGGAGGGTTGGTGTGAGTGGAGGGTCGGTGTGAGTGGAGGGTTGGTGTGAGTGGAGGGTTGGTGTGAGTGGAGGGTTAGTGTGAGTGGAGGGTCGGTGTGAGTGGAGGGTTGGTGTGAGTGGAGGGTTGGTGTGAGTGGAGAGTCGGTGTGAGTGGAGGGTTGGTGTGAGTGGAGGGTTGGTGTGAGTGGAGTTTCGGTGTGAGTGGAGGTTTGGTGTGAGTGGAGGGTTGGTGTGAGTGGAGGGTCGGTGTGAGTGGAGGGTTGGTGTGACTGGAGGGTTGGTGTGAGTGGAGGGTCGGTGTGAGTGGAGGGTTGGTGTGAGTGGAGGGTCGGTGTGACTGGAGGGTCGGTGTGAGTGGAGGGTCGGTGTGACTGGAGGGTCGGTGTGAGTGGAGTGTTGGTGTGAGTGGAGGGTTGGTGTGAGTGGAGGGTTGGTGTGAGTGGAGGGTTGGTGTGAGTGGAGTTTCGGTGTGAGTGGAGGGTCGGTGTGAGTGGAGGGTTGGTGTGAGTGGAGGGTTGGTGTGCGTGGAGGGTTGGTGTGAGTGGAGGGTTGGTGTGAGTGGAGGGTTGGTGTGAGTGGAGTTTCGGTGTGAGTGGAGGGTCGGTGTGAGTGGAGGGTTGGTGTGAGTGGAGGGTCGGTGTGAGTGGAGGGTCCGTGTGAGTGGAGGGTTGGTGTGAGTGGAGGGTCGGTGTGAGTGGAGAGTCGGTGTGAGTGGAGAGTCGGTGTGAGTGGAGGGTTGGTGTGAGTGGAGGGTCGGTGTGAGTGGAGGGTCGGTGTGAGTGGAGGGTTGGAGTGAGTGGAGGGTTGGTGTGAGTGGAGGGTTGGTGTGAGTGGAGGGTTGGTGTGAGTGGAGGGTTGGTGTGAGTGGAGGGTCGGTGTGAGTGGAGGGTTGGTGTGAGTGGAGGGTCGGTGTGAGTGGAGGGTCGGTGTGAGTGGAGGGTTGGTGTGAGTGGAGGGTCGGTGTGAGTGGAGGGTCGTGTGAGTGGAGGGTCGGTGTGAGTGGAGGGTTGGTGTGAGTGGAGGGTTGGTGTGAGTGGACGGTTGGTGTGAATGGAGGGTTGGTGTGAGTGGAGGGTTGGTGTGAGTGGAGGGTTGGTGTGAGTGGAGGGTTGGTGTGAGTGGAGGGTTGGTGTGAGTGGAGGGTCGGTGTGAGTGGAGGGTTGGTGTGAGTGGAGGGTTGGTGTGAGTGGAGGGTTGGTGTGAGTGGAGGGTCGGTGTGAGTGGAGGGTCGGTGTGAGTGGAGGGTTGGTGTGAGTGGAGGGTTGGTGTGAGTGGAGGGTCGGTGTGAGTGGAGGGTTGGTGTGAGTGGAGTTCGGTGTGAGTGGATGGTCGGTGTGAGTGGAGGGTTGGTGTGAGTGGAGGGTTGGTGTGAGTGGAGGGTTGGTGTGAGTGGAGGGTTGGTGTGAGTGGAGGGTTGGTGTGAGTGGAGGGTTGGTGTGAGTGGAGGGTCGGTGTGAGTGGAGGGTTGGTGTGAGTGGAGGGTTGGTGTGAGTGGAGGGTTGGTGTGAGTGGAGGGTTGGTGTGAGTGGAGGGTTGGTGTGAGTGGAGGGTCGGTGTGAGTGGAGGGTTGGTGTGAGTGGAGGGTTGGTGTGAGTGGAGGGTTGGTGTGAGTGGAGGGTCGGTGTGAGTGGAGGGTCGGTGTGAGTGGAGAGTCGGTGTGAGTGGAGGGTTGGTGTGAGTGGAGGGTTGATGTGAGTGGAGGGTTGGTGTGAGTGGAGGGTCGATGTGAGTGGAGTTCGGTGTGAGTGGAGGGTTGGTGTGAGTGGAGGGTCGGTGTGAGTGGAGGGTCGGTGTGAGTGGAGGGTCGGTGTGAGTGGAGGGTCGGTGTGAGTGGAGGGTCGGTGTGAGTGGAGGGTCGGTGTGAGTGGAGGGTCGGTGTGAGTGGAGGGTCGATGTGAGTGGAGGGTTGGTGTGAGTGGAGGGTTGGTGTGAGTGGAGTGTCGGTGTGAGTGGAGGGTTGGTGTGAGTGGAGGGTTGGTGTGAGTGGAGGGTCGGTGTGAGTGGAGGGTCGGTGTGAGTGGAGGGTTGGTGTGAGTGGAGGGTCGGTGTGAGTGGAGGGTCGGTGTGAGTGGAGGGTTGGTGTGAGTGGAGGGTCGGTGTGAGTGGAGGGTTGGTGTGAGTGGAGGGTTGGTGTGAGTGGAGGGTTGGTGTGAGTGGAGGGTCGGTGTGAGTGGAGGGTCGGTGTGAGTGGAGGGTCGGTGTGAGTGGAGGGTCGGTGTGAGTGGAGGGTCGGTGGGAGTGGAGGGTCGGTGTGAGTGGAGGGTCGGTGTGAGTGGAGGGTTGGTGTGAGTGGAGGGTCGGTGTGAGTGGAGGGTCGGTGTGAGTGGAGGGTTGGTGTGAGTGGAGGGTCGGTGTGAGTGGAGGGTTGGTGTGAGTGGAGGGTTGGTGTGAGTGGAGGGTTGGTGTGAGTGGAGGGTCGGTGTGAGTGGAGGGTTGGTGTGAGTGGAGGGTCGGTGTGAGTGGAGGGTCGGTGTGAGTGGAGGGTCGGTGTGAGTGGAGGGTTGGTGTGAGTGGAGGGTTGGTGTGAGTGGAGGGTTGGTGTGAGTGGAGGGTTGGTGTGACTGGAGGGTTGGTGTGAGTGGAGAGTCGGTGTGAGTGGAGGGTTGGTGTGAGTGGAGGGTGGGCGTGAGTGGAGGGTTGGTGTGAGTGGAGGGTTGGTGTGACTGGAGGGTTGGTGTGAGTGGAGGGTTGGTGTGAGTGGAGGGTGGGCGTGAGTGGAGGGTTGGTGTGAGTGGAGAGTTGGTGTGAGTGGAGAGTCGGTGTGAGTGGAGGGTTGGTGTGAGTGGAGGGTTGGTGTGAGTGGAGGGTCGGTGTGAGTGGAGGGTTGGTGTGAGTGGAGGGTTGGTGTGTGTGGAGAGTTGGTGTGAGTGGAGAGTCGGTGTGAGTGGAGGGTCGGAGTGAATGGAGGGTTGGTGTGAGTGGAGGGTTGGTGTGAGTGGAGGGTCGGTGTGAGTGGAGGGTCGGAGTGAATGGAGGGTTGGTGTGAGTGGAGGGTTGGTGTGAGTGGAGGGTTGGTGTGAGTGGAGGGTTGGTGTGAGTGGAGGGTTGGTGTGAGTGGAGGGTTGGTGTGAGTGGAGGGTTGGTGTGAATGGAGGGTTGGTGTGAGTGGAGGGTCGGTGTGAGTGGAGGGTCGGTGTGAGTGGAGGGTCGGTGTGAGTGGAGGGTCGGTGTGAGTGGAGGGTCGGTGTGAGTGGAGGGTTGGTGTGAGTGGAGGGTCGGTGTGAGTGGAGGGTCGGTGTTAGTGGAGTTCGGTGAGAGTGGAGGGTTGGTGTGAGTGGAGGGTTGGTGTGAGTGGAGGGTTGGTGTGAGTGGAGGGTCGGTGTGAGTGGAGGGTTGGTGTGAGTGGAGGGTCGGTGTGAGTGGAGGGTTGGTGTGAGTGGAGGGTTGGTGTGAGTGGAGTTCGGTGTGAGTGGAGGGTTGGTGTGAGTGGAGGGTTGGTGTGAGTGGAGGGTCGGTGTGAGTGGAGGGTTGGTGTGAGTGGAGTTCTGTGTGAGTGGAGGGTTGGTGTGAGTGGAGGGTTGGTGTGACTGGAGGGTTGGTGTGAGTGGAGGGTTGGTGTGAGTGGAGGGTCGGTGTGAGTGGAGGGTTGGTGTGAGTGGAGTTCGGTGTGAGTGGAGGGTTGGTGTGAGTGGAGGGTTGGTGTGACTGGAGGGTTGGTGTGAGTGGAGGGTCGGTGTGAGTGGAGGGTTGGTGTGAGTGGAGGGTCGGTGTGAGTGGAGGGTCGGTGTGAGTGGAGGGTCGGTGTGAGTGGAGGGTCGGTGTGAGTGGAGGGTCGGTGTGAGTGGAGGGTCGGTGTGAGTGGAGGGTCGGTGTGAGTGGAGGGTTGGTGTGAGTGGAGGGTTGGTGTGAGTGGAGGGTCGGTGTGAGTGGAGGGTTGGTGTGAGTGGAGGGTTGGTGTGAGTGGAGGGTCGGTGTGAGTGGAGGGTCGGTGTGAGTGGAGGGTTGGTGTGAGTGGAGGGTTGGTGTGAGTGGAGGGTTGGTGTGAGTGGAGGGTCGGTGTGAGTGGAGGGTTGGTGTGAGTGGAGGGTCGGTGGGAGTGGAGGGTCGGTGTGAGTGGAGGGTCGGTGTGAGTGGAGGGTTGGTGTGAGTGGAGGGTTGGTGTGAGTGGAGGGTTGGTGTGAGTGGAGGGTCGGTGTGAGTGGAGGGTTGGTGTGAGTGGAGGGTCGGTGTGAGTGGAGGGTCGGTGTGAGTGGAGGGTCGGTGTGAGTGGAGGGTCGGTGTGAGTGGAGGGTTGGTGTGACTGGAGGGTTGGTGTGAGTGGAGTTCGGTGTGAGTGGAGGGTTGGTGTGACTGGAGGGTTGGTGTGAGTGGAGGGTTGGTGTGAGTGGAGGGTTGGTGTGAGTGGAGGGTTGGTGTGACTGGAGGGTTGGTGTGAGTGGAGGGTGGGCGTGAGTGGAGGGTTGGTGTGAGTGGAGGGTTGGTGTGAGTGGAGGGTCGGTGTGAGTGGAGGGTTGGTGTGAGTGGAGGGTTGGTGTGAGTGGAGGGTTGGTGTGACTGGAGGGTTGGTGTGAGTGGAGAGTCGGTGTGAGTGGAGGGTTGGTGTGAGTGGAGGGTGGGCGTGAGTGGAGGGTTGGTGTGAGTGGAGGGTTGGTGTGAGTGGAGGGTTGGTGTGAGTGGAGGGTTGGTGTGAGTGGAGGGTGGGCGTGAGTGGAGGGTTGGTGTGAGTGGAGGGTTGGTGTGAGTGGAGGGTTGGTGTGAGTGGAGGGTGGGCGTGAGTGGAGGGTTGGTGTGAGTGGAGGGTTGGTGTGAGTGGAGGGTCGGTGTGAGTGGAGGGTTGGTGTGACTGGAGGGTTGGTGTGAGTGGAGGGTTGGTGTGAGTGGAGGGTGGGCGTGAGTGGAGGGTTGGTGTGAGTGGAGGGTTGGTGTGAGTGGAGGGTTGGTGTGAGTGGAGGGTGGGCGTGAGTGGAGGGTTGGTGTGAGTGGAGGGTTGGTGTGAGTGGAGGGTCGGTGTGAGTGGAGGGTTGGTGTGAGTGGAGGGTTGGTGTGAGTGGAGGGTCGGTGTGAGTGGAGGGTTGGTGTAGGTGGAGGGTTGGTGTGAGTGGAGGGTCGGTGTGAGTGGAGGGTCGGTGTGAGTGGAGTTCGGTGTGAGTGGAGGGTTGGTGTGACTGGAGGGTTGGTGTGAGTGGAGGGTTGGTGTGAGTGGAGGGTTGGTGTGAGTGGAGGGTTGGTGTGAGTGGAGGGTCGGTGTGAGTGGAGGGTTGGTGTGAGTGGAGGGTTGGTGTGAGTGGAGTTCGGTGTGAGTGGAGGGTTGGTGTGAGTGGAGGGTTGGTATGAGTGGAGGGTCGGTGTGAGTGGAGGGTCGGTGTGAGTGGAGGGTCGGTGTGAGTGGAGGGTCGGTGTGAGTGGAGGGTTGGTGTGAGTGGAGAGTCGGTGTGAGTGGAGGGTCGGAGTGAATGGAGGGTTGGTGTGAGTGGAGGGTGGGCGTGAGTGGAGGGTTGGTGTGAGTGGAGAGTCGGTGTGAGTGGAGGGTTGGTGTGTGTGGAGGGTCGCTGTGAGTGGAGGGTCGGAGTGAATGGAGGGTTGGTGTGAGTGGAGGGTTGGTGTGAGTGGAGGGTTGGTGTGAGTGGAGGGTTGGTGTGAGTGGAGGGTTGGTGTGAGTGGAGGGTCGGTGTGAGTGGAGGGTCGGAGTGAATGGAGGGTTGGTGTGAGTGGAGGGTTGGTGTGAGTGGAGGGTTGGTGTGAGTGGAGGGTTGGTGTGAGTGGAGGGTTGGTGTGAGTGGAGGGTTGGTGTGAATGGAGGGTTGGTGTGAGTGGAGGGTCGGTGTGAGTGGAGGGTTGGTGTGAGTGGAGGGTTGGTGTGAGTGGAGTTCGGTGTGAGTGGAGGGTTGGTGTGAGTGGAGGGTTGGTGTGAGTGGAGAGTTGGTGTGAGTGGAGTGTTGGTGTGAGTGGAGGGTTGGTGTGAGTGGAGAGTCGGTGTGAGTGGAGGGTCGGTGTGAGTGGAGGGTTGGTGTGAGTGGAGAGTTGGTGTGAGTGGAGGGTCGGTGTGAGTGGAGGGTTGGTGTGAGTGGAGGGTTGGTGTGAGTGGAGGGTCGGTGTGAGTGGAGGGTCGGTGTGAGTGGAGGGTTGGTGTGAGTGAAGAGTCGGTGTGAGTGGAGGGTCGGTGTGAGTGGAGGGTTGGTGTGAGTGGAGAGTCGGTGTGAGTGGAGGGTTGGTGTGAGTGGAGGGTTGGTGTGAGTGGAGAGTCGGTGTGAGTGGAGGGTCGGTGTGAGTGGAGGGTTGGTGTGAGTGGAGGGTTGGTGTGAGTGGAGGGTCGGTGTGAGTGGAGAGTTGGTGTGAGTGGAGTGTTGGTGTGAGTGGAGGGTCGATGTCAGTGGAGGGTTGGTGTGAGTGGAGGGTCGGTGTGAGTGGAGGGTCGATGTCAGTGGAGGGTCGGTGTGAGTGGAGTTCGGTGTGAGTGGAGGGTTGGTGTGAGTGGAGGGTCGGTGTGAGTGGAGAGTTGGTGTGAGTGGAGGGTCGGTGTGAGTGGAGGGTCGGAGTGAGTGGAGGGTTGGTGTGAGTGGAGAGTTGGTGTGAGTGGAGGGTCGGTGTGAGTGGAGGGTTGGTGTGAGTGGAGGGTTGGTGTGAGTGGAGGGTTGGTGTGAGTGGAGAGTTGGTGTGAGTGGAGAGTTGGTGTGAGTGGAGGGTCGGTGTGAGTGGAGGGTCGGAGTGAGTGGAGGGTTGGTGTGAGTGGAGAGTTGGTGTGAGTGGAGGGTCGGTGTGAGTGGAGGGTTGGTGTGAGTGGAGAGTTGGTGTGAATGGAGGGTTGGTGTGAGTGGAGGGTTGGTGTGAGTGGAGGGTTGGTGTGAGTGGAGGGTCGGTGTGAGTGGAGAGTCGGTGTGAGTGGAGGGTTGGTGTGAGTGGAGGGTTAGTGTGAGTGGAGGGTTGGTGTGAGTGGAGGGTTGCTGTGAGTGGAGGGTTGGTGTGATTGGAGGGTTGGTGTGAGTGGAGGGTCGGTGTGAGTGGAGGGTCGGTGTGAGTGGAAGGTCGGTGTGAGTGGAGGGTTGGTGTGAGTGGAGGGTTGGTGTGAGTGGAGGGTTGGTGTGAGTGGAGGGTCGGTGTGAGTGGAGGGTCGGTGTGAGTGGAGGGTTGGTGTGAGTGGAGGGTTGGTGTGAGTGGAGGGTTGGTGTGAGTGGAGGGTCGGTGTGAGTGGAAGGTCGGTGTGAGTGGAGGGTTGGTGTGAGTGGAGGGTTGGTGTGAGTGGAGGGTTGGTGTAGGTGGAGGGTTGCTGTGAGTGGAGGGTTGGTGTGAGTGGAGGGTTGGTGTGAGTGGAGTGTCGGTGTGAGTGGAGGGTTGGTGTGAGTGGAGGGTTGGTGTGAGTGGAGTGTCGGTGTGAGTGGAGGGTCGGTGTGAGTGGAGGGTCGGTGTGAGTGGAGGGTCGGTGTGAGTGGAGGGTCGGTGTGAGTGGAGGGTTGGTGTGAGTGGAGGGTTGGTGTGAGTGGAGAGTTGGTGTGACTGGAGGGTTGGTGTAGTGGAGGGTTGGTGTGAGTGGAGGGTTGGTGTGAGTGGAGGGTTGGTGTGAGTGGAGGGTTGGTGTGAGTGGAGGGTTGGTGTGAGTGGAGGGTTGGTGTGAGTGGAGAGTCGGTGTGAGTGGAGAATTGGTGTGACTGGAGGGTTGGTGTAGTGGAGGGTTGGTGTGAGTGGAGAGTCGGTGTGAGTGGAGAATTGGTGTGAGTGGAGGGTTGGTGTGAGTGGAGAGTCGGTGTGAGTGGAGAATTGGTGTGAGTGGAGGGTTGGTGTAGTGGAGGGTTGGTGTGAGTGGAGGGTTGGTGTGAGTGGATGGTTGGTGTAAGTGGAGAATTGGTGTGACTGGAGGGTTGGTGTAGTGGAGGGTTGGTGTGAGTGGAGGGTTGGTGTGAGTGCGGGGTTGGTGCGAGTGGAGGGTCGGTGTGAGTGGAGGGTTGGTGTGAGTGGAGGGTTGGTGTGAGTGGAGGGTCGGTGTGAGTGGAGGGTCGGTGTGAGTGGAGGGTTGGTGTGAGTGGAGGGTTGGTGTGAGTGGAGGGTTAGTGTGAGTGGAGGGTTGGTGTGAGTGGAGGGTTGGTGTGAGTGGAGGGTTGGTGTGAGTGGAGGGTTGGAGTGAGTGGATGGTTGGTGTGAGTGGAGGGTCGGTGTGAGTGGAGGGTCGGTGTGAGTGGAGAGTTGGTGTGAGCGCGGGGTTGGTGTGAGTGGAGGGTTGGTGTGAGTGGAGGGTCGGTGTGAGTGGAGGGTTGGTGTGAGTGGAGGGTTGGTGTGACTGGAGGGTTAGTGTGAGTGGAGGGTTAGTGTGAGTGGAGGGTTGGTGTGAGTGGAGGGTTGGTGTGACTGGAGGGTTAGTGTGAGTGGAGGGTTAGTGTGAGTGGAGGGTTGGTGTGAGCGCGGGGTTGGTGTGAGTGGAGGGTTGGTGTGAGTGGAGGGTTGGTGTGAGTGGAGGGTCGGTGTGAGTGGAGGGTTGGTGTGAGTGGAGGGTTAGTGTGAGTGGAGGGTCGGTGTGAGTGGAGGGTTGGTGTGAGTGGAGGGTTGGTGTGAGTGGAGGGTCGGTGTGAGTGGAGGGTCGGTGTGAGTGGAGGGTTGGTGTGAGTGGAGGGTTGGTGTGAGTGGAGGGTCGGTGTGAGTGGAGGGTTGGTGTGAGTGGAGGGTTGGTGTGAGTGGAGGGTCGGTGTGAGTGGAGGGTCGGTGTGAGTGGAGGGTCGGTGTGAGTGGAGTGTTGGTGTGAGTGGAGGGTTGGTGTGAGTGGAGGGTTGGTGTGAGTGGAGGGTTGGAGTGAGTGGATGGTTGGTGTGAGTGGAGGGTTAGTGTGAGTGGAGGGTTAGTGTGAGTGGAGGGTCGGTGTGAGTGGAGGGTTCGAGTGAGTGGATGGTTGGTGTGAGTGGAGGGTTGGTGTGAGTGGAGGGTCGGTGTGAGTGGAGGGTCGGTGTGAGTGGAGGGTCGGTGTGAGTGGAGGGTTAGTGTGAGTGGAGGGTCGGTGTGAGTGGAGGGTTGGAGTGAGTGGATGGTTGGTGTGAGTGGAGGGTTGGTGTGAGTGGAGGGTTGGTGTGAGTGGAGGGTTGGTGTGAGTGGAGGGTTAGTGTGAGTGGAGGGTCGGTGTGAGTGGAGAGTTGGTGTGAGCGCGGGGTTGGTGTGAGTGGAGGGTCGGTGTGAGTGGAGGGTCGGAGTGAGTGGAGGGTTAGTGTGACTGGAGGGTTAGTGTGAGTGGAGGGTTAGTGTGAGTGGAGAGTTGGTGTGAGCGCGGGGTTGGTGTGAGTGGAGGGTCGGTGTGAGTGGAGGGTCGGAGTGAGTGGAGGGTTAGTGTGACTGGAGGGTTAGTGTGAGTGGAGAGTTGGTGTGAGTGGAGGGTTGGTGTGAGTGGAGGGTTGGTGTGACTGGAGGGTTAGTGTGAGTGGAGGGTTAGTGTGAGTGGAGGGTTGGTGTGAGTGGAGAGTTGGTGTGAGCGCGGGGTTGGTGTGAGTGGAGGGTCGGTGTGAGTGGAGGGTCGGAGTGAGTGGAGGGTTAGTGTGACTGGAGGGTTAGTGTGAGTGGAGAGTTGGTGTGAGTGGAGGGTTGGTGTGAGTGGAGGGTTGGTGTGAGTGGAGAGTTGGTGTGAGCGCGGGGTTGGTGTGAGTGGAGGGTTAGTGTGAGTGGAGGGTCGGTGTGAGTGGAGAGTTGGTGTGAGCGCGGGGTTGGTGTGAGTGGAGGGTCGGAGTGAGTGGAGGGTTAGTGTGACTGGAGGGTTAGTGTGAGTGGAGAGTTGGTGTGAGTGGAGGGTTGGTGTGAGTGGAGGGTTGGTGTGACTGGAGGGTTAGTGTGAGTGGAGGGTTAGTGTGAGTGGAGGGTTGGTGTGAGTGGAGGGTTGGTGTGACTGGAGGGTTAGTGTGAGTGGAGGGTTAGTGTGAGTGGAGGGTTGGTGTGAGCGCGGGGTTGGTGTGAGTGGAGGGTTGGTGTGAGTGGAGGGTTGGTGTGAGTGGAGGGTTGGTGTGAGTGGAGGGTCGGTGTGAGTGGAGGGTCGGTGTGAGTGGAGGGTTGGTGTGAGTGGAGGGTTGGTGTGAGTGGAGGGTCGGTGTGAGTGGAGGGTTGGTGTGAGTGGAGGGTTAGTGTGAGTGGAGGGTCGGTGTGAGTGGAGGGTTGGTGTGAGTGGAGGGTTGGTGTGAGTGGAGGGTCGGTGTGAGTGGAGGGTCGGTGTGAGTGGAGGGTCGGTGTGAGTGGAGGGTTGGTGTGAGTGGAGGGTCGGTGTGAGTGGAGGGTCGGTGTGAGTGGAGGGTTGGTGTGAGTGGAGGGTTGGTGTGAGTGGAGGGTCGGTGTGAGTGGAGGGTCGGTGTGAGTGGAGGGTTGGTGTGAGTGGAGGGTTGGTGTGAGTGGAGGGTCGGAGTGAGTGGAGGGTTGGTGTGAGTGGAGGGTTGGTGTGAGTGGAGGGTTGGTGTGACTGGAGGGTTAGTGTGAGTGGAGGGTTAGTGTGAGTGGAGGGTTGGTGTGAGCGCGGGGTTGGTGTGAGTGGAGGGTTGGTGTGAGTGGAGGGTTGGTGTGAGTGGAGGGTCGGTGTGAGTGGAGGGTTGGTGTGAGTGGAGGGTTAGTGTGAGTGGAGGGTCGGTGTGAGTGGAGGGTTGGTGTGAGTGGAGGGTTGGTGTGAGTGGAGGGTCGGTGTGAGTGGAGGGTCGGTGTGAGTGGAGGGTTGGTGTGAGTGGAGGGTTGGTGTGAGTGGAGGGTCGGAGTGAGTGGAGGGTTGGTGTGAGTGGAGGGTTAGTGTGAGTGGAGGGTTGGTGTGAGTGGAGAGTCGGTGTGAGTGGAGGGTTGGTGTGAGTGGAGAGTCGGTGTGAGTGGAGGGTTGGTGTGAGTGGAGGGTTGGTGTGAGTGGAGGTTTGGTGTGAGTGGAGGGTTGGTGTGAGTGGAGGGTTGGTGTGAGTGGAGGGTCGGTGTGAGTGGAGGGTTGGTGTGAGTGGAGGGTTGGTGTGAGTGGAGGGTTGGTGTGAGTGGAGGGTCGGTGTGAGTGGAGGGTTGGTGTGAGTGGAGGGTTGGTGTGAGTGGAGGGTCGGTGTGAGTGGAGGGTCGGTGTGAGTGGAGGGTCGGTGTGAGTGGAGGGTCGGTGTGAGTGGAGGGTGGGTGTGAGTGGAGGGTTGGTGTGAGTGGAGGGTCGGTGTGAGTGGAGGGTCGGTGTGAGTGGAGGGTCGGTGTGAGTGGAGGGTCGGTGTGAGTGGAGGGTCGGTGTGAGTGGAGGGTCGGAGTGAGTGGAGTTCGGTGTGAGTGGAGGGTTGGTGTGAGTGGAGTGTTGGTGTGAGTGGAGGGTTGGTGTGAGTGGAGGGTTGGTGTGAGTGGAGGGTTGGTGTGAGTGGAGTGTTGTTGTGAGTTACGGGTTGGTGTGAGTGGAAGGTTTGTGTGAGTGGAGGGTTGGTGTGAGTGGAGGGTTGGTGTGAGTGGAGTGTTGGTGTGAGTGGAGGGTTGGAGTGAATGGAGGGTTGGTGTGAGTGGAGGGTTGGTGTGAGTGGAGGGTTGGTGTGAGTGGAGTGTTGTTGTGAGTTACGGGTTGGTGTGAGTGGAAGGTTTGTGTGAGTGGAGGGTTGGTGTGAGTGGAGTGTTGGTGTGAGTGGAGGGTTGGTGTGAGTGGAGTTCGGTGTGAGTGGAGGGTCGGTGTGAGTGGAGTGTTGGTGTGAGTGGAGTGTTGGTGTGAGTGGAGGGTTGGTGTGAGTGGAGGGTTGGAGTGAATGGAGGGTTGGTGTGAGTGGAGGGTTGGAGTGAGTGGAGGGTTGGAGTGAATGGAGGGTTGGTGTGAGTGGAGGGTCGGTGTGAGTGGAGGGTTGGTGTGAGTGGAGGGTTGGTGTGAGTGGAGAGTCGGTGTGAGTGGAGGGTTGGTGTGAGTGGAGGGTTTGTGTGAGTGGAGGGTTGGTGTGAGTGGAAGGTTGGTGTGAGTGGAGGGTCGGTGTGAGTGGAAGGTTGGTGTGAGTGGAGGGTTGGTGTGAGCAGAGGGTTGGTGTGAGCAGAGGGTCGGTGTGAGTGGAGGGTCGGTGTGAGTGGAGGGTTGGTGTGAGTGGAGGGTCGGTGTGAGTGGAGGGTCGGTGTGAGTGGAGGGTTGGTGTGAGCAGAGGGTTGGTGTGAGTGGAGGGTCGGTGTGAGTGGAGGGTTGGTGTGAGCAGAGGGTTGGTGTGAGTGGAGGGTTGGTGTGAGTGGAGGGTCGGTGTGAGTGGAGGGTCGGTGTGAGTGGAAGGTTGGTGTGAGTGGAGGGTTGGTGTGAGCAGAGGGTTGGTGTGAGCAGAGGGTCGGTGTGAGTGGAGGGTCGGTGTGAGTGGAGGGTTGGTGTGAGTGGAGTGTTGGTTTGAGTGGAAGGTTGGTGTGAGTGGAGGGTCGGTGTAGGTGGAGGGTTGGTGTGAGTGGAGGGTCGGTGTGAGTGGAGGGTTGGTGTGAGTGGAGGGTTGGTGTGAGCGGAGGGTCGGTGTGAGTGGAGGGTTGGTGTGAGCGGAGGGTCGGTGTGAGTGGAGGGTTGGTGTGAGTGGAGGGTCGGTGTGAGTGGAGGGTCGGTGTGAGTGGAGGGTTGGTGTGAGTGGAAGGTTGGTGTGAGTGGAGGGTTGGTGTGAGTGGAGGGTTGGTGTGAGCGGAGGGTCGGTGTGAGTGGAGTTCGGTTGGTGTGAGTGGAAGGTTGGTGTGAGTGGAGGGTCGGTGTGAGTGGAGGGTTGGTGTGAGTGGAAGGTTGGTGTGAGTGAAGGGTTGGTGTGAGTGGAGGGTTGGTGTGAGTGGAGGGTCGGTGTGAGTGGAAGGTTGGTGTGAGTGGAGGGTTGGTGTGAGCGGAGGGTCGGTGTGAGTGGAGGGTTGGTGTGAGTGGAAGGTTGGTGTGAGTGGAGGGTCGGTGTGAGTGGAGTTCGGTTGGTGTGAGTGGAAGGTTGGTGTGAGTGGAGGGTCGGTGTGAGTGGAGGGTTGGTGTGAGTGGAAGGTTGGTGTGAGTGGAGGGTTGGTGTGAGTGGAGGGTCGGTGTGAGTGGAAGGTTGGTGTGAGTGGAGGGTCGGTGTGAGTGGAGGGTTGGTGTGAGTGGAAGGTTGGTGTGAGTGGAGGGTCGGTGTGAGTGGAGGGTTGGTGTGAGTGGAAGGTTGGTGTGAGTGGAGGGTTGGTGTGAGTGGAGGGTTGGTGTGAGTGGAGGGTTGGTGTGAGTGGAGGGTCGGTGTGAGTGGAAGGTTGGTGTGAGTGGAGGGTTGGTGTGAGCGGAGGGTCGGTGTGAGTGGAGTTCGGTTGGTGTGAGTGGAGGGTCGGTGTGAGTGGAGTGTCGGTGTGAGTGGAGGGTCGGTGTGAGTGGAGGGTCGGTGTGAGTGGAGAGTTGGTGTGAGTGGAGGGTCGGTGTGAGTGGAGGGTTGGTGTGAGTGGAGAGTCGGTGTGAGTGGAGTTCGGTTGGTGTGAGTGGAGAGTCGGTGTGAGTGGAGGGTTGGTGTGAGTGGAGAGTCGGTGTGAGTGGAGAGTCGGTGTGAGTGGAGGGTTGGTGTGAGTGGAGAGTCGGTGTGAGCGGAGGGTTGGTGTGAGTGGAGGGTCGGTGTGAGTGGAGAGTCGGTGTGAGTGGAGGGTTGGTGTGAGTGGAGAGTCGGTGTGAGCGGAGGGTCGGTGTGAGTGGAGGGTCGGTGTGAGTGGAGAGTCGGTGTGAGTGGAGAGTCGGTGTGAGCGGAGGGTCGGTGTGAGTGGAGGGTCGGTGTGAGTGGAGGGTCGGTGTGAGTGGAGAGTCGGTGTGAGCGGAGGGTCGGTGTGAGTGGAGTTCGGTTGGTGTGAGTGGAGAGTCGGTGTGAGTGGAGAGTCGGTGTGAGCGGAGGGTTGGTGTGAGTGGAGTTCGGTTGGTGTGAGTGGAGAGTCGGTGTGAGTGGAGGGTCGGTGTGAGTGGAGAGTCGGTGTGAGTGGAGGGTTGGTGTGAGTGGAGTTCGGTTGGTGTGAGTGGAGAGTCGGTGTGAGTGGAGGGTCGGTGTGAGTGGAGAGTCGGTGTGAGTGGAGGGTTGGTGTGAGCGGAGGGTCGGTGTGAGTGGAGTTCGGTTGGTGTGAGTGGAGAGTCGGTGTGAGTGGAGGGTCGGTGTGAGTGGAGGGTTGGTGTGAGTGGAGAGTCGGTGTGAGCGGAGAGTCGGTGTGAGCGGAGGGTCGGTGTGAGTGGAGGGTTGGTGTGAGTGGAGAGTCGGTGTGAGCGGAGGGTCGGTGTGAGTGGAGGGTCGGTGTGAGTGGAGAGTCGGTGTGAGTGGAGAGTCGGTGTGAGCGGAGGGTTGGTGTGAGCGGAGGGTCGGTGTGAGTGGAGGGTCGGTGTGAGTGGAGAGTCGGTGTGAGCGGAGGGTTGGTGTGAGCGGAGGGTCGGTGTGAGTGGAGAGTCGGTGTGAGTGGAGGGTTGGTTTGAGTGGAGGGTCGGTGTGAGTGGAGGGTCGGTGTGAGTGGAGGGTTGGTGTGAGTGGAGGGTTGGTGTGAGTGGAGAGTCGGTGTGAGCGGAGGGTCGGTGTGAGTGGAGGGTCGGTGTGAGTGGAGTTCGGTTGGTGTGAGTGGAGAGTCGGTGTGAGTGGAGAGTCGGTGTGAGTGGAGGGTTGGTGTGAGTGGAGGGTTGGTGTGAGTGGAGGGTCGGTGTGAGTGGAGTTTCGGTGTGAGTGGAGGGTTGGTGTGAGCGGAGGGTCGGTGTGAGTGGAGGGTTGGTGTGAGTGGAGGGTCGGTGTGAGTGGAGGGTCGATGTGAGTGGAGGGTTGGTGTGAGTGGAGGGTTGGTGTGAGTGGAGGGTTGGTGTGAGTGGAGAGTCGGTGTGAGTGGAGAGTCGGTGTGAGTGGAGAGTCGGTGTGAGCGGAGGGTCGGTGTGAGTGGAGGGTTTGAGTGAATGGAGGGTTGGTGTGAGTGGAGGGTTTGAGTGAATGGAGGGTCGGTGTGAGTGGAGGGTCGGTGTGAGTGGAGGGTTGGTGTGAGTGGAGGGTTGGTGTGAGTGGAGGGTCGGTGTGAGCGGAGGGTCGGTGTGAGTGGAGGGTTGGTGTGAGTGGAGGGTCGGTGTGAGTGGAGGGTCGATGTGAGTGGAGGGTCGGTGTGAGTGGAGTTCGGTTGGTGTGAGTGGAGAGTCGGTGTGAGTGGAGAGTCGGTGTGAGTGGAGGGTTGGTGTGAGTGGAGGGTTGGTGTGAGTGGAGGGTCGGTGTGAGCGGAGGGTCGGTGTGAGTGGAGGGTTGGTGTGAGTGGAGGGTCGGTGTGAGTGGAGGGTCGATGTGAGTGGAGGGTTGGTGTGAGTGGAGGGTTGGTGTGAGTGGAGGGTCGGTGTGAGTGGAGAGTCGGTGTGAGCGGAGGGTCGGTGTGAGTGGAGGGTTTGAGTGAATGGAGGGTTGGTGTGAGTGGAGGGTTTGAGTGAATGGAGGGTCGGTGTGAGTGGAGGGTCGGTGTGAGTGGAGGGTTGGTGTGAGTGGAGAGTCGGTGTGAGCGGAGGGTCGGTGTGAGTGGAGGGTCGGTGTGAGTGGAGGGTCGGTGTGAGTGGAGGGTCGGTGTGAGTGGAGGGTTGGTGTGAGTGGAGAGTCGGTGTGAGTGGAGGGTTGGTGTGAGTGGAGGGTCGGTGTGAGTGGAGAGTTGGTGTGAGTGGAGGGTTGGTGGGAGTGGAGGGTCGGTGTGAGTGGAGGGTCGGTGTGAGTGGAGGGTTGGTGTGAGTGGAGGGTCGGTGTGAGTGGAGGGTTAGTGTGAGTGGAGAGTCGGTGTGAGTGGAGGGTTGGTGGGAGTGGAGGGTCGGTGTGAGTGGAGGGTCGGTGTGAGTGGAGGGTCGGTGTGAGTGGAGGGTCGGTGTGAGTGGAGGGTTGGTGTGAGTGGAGAGTCGGTGTGAGTGGAGGGTTGGTGTGAGTGGAGGGTCGGTGTGAGTGGAGAGTCGGTGTGAGTGGAGGGTTGGTGTGAGTGGAGGGTAGGTGTGAGTGGAGGGTCGGTGTGAGTGGAGGGTCGGTGTGAGTGGAGGGTTAGTGTGAGTGGAGAGTCGGTGTGAGTGGAGGGTTGGTGGGAGTGGAGGGTCGGTGTGAGTGGAGGGTTGGTGTGAGTGGAGGGTTGGTGGGAGTGGAGGGTCGGTGTGATTGGAGGGTCGGTGTGAGTGGAGGGTTGGTGTGAGTGGAGAGTCGGTGTGAGTGGAGGGTCGGTGTGAGTGGAGGGTTGGTGTGAGTGGAGGGTCGGTGTGAGTGGAGGGTCGGTGTGAGTGGAGGGTCGGTGTGAGTGGAGGGTTGGTGTGAGTGGAGGGTCGGTGTGAGTGGAGGGTCGGTGTGAGTGGAGGGTCGGTGTGAGTGGAGGGTTGGTGTGAGTGGAGGGTTGGTGTGAGTGGAGGGTCGGTGTGAGTGGAGGGTTGGTGTGAGTGGAAGGTTGGTGTGAGTGGAGGGTCGGTGTGAGTGGAGAGTCGGTGTGAGTGGAGTTCGGTTGGTGTGAGTGGAGGGTCGGTGTGAGTGGAGGGTTGGTGTGAGTGGAGGGTCGGTGTGAGTGGAGGGTCGGTGTGAGTGGAGAGTCGGTGTGAGTGGAGTTCGGTTGGTGTGAGTGGAGGGTCGGTGTGAGTGGAGGGTTGGTGTGAGTGGAGTTCGGTGTGAGTGGAGGGTTGGTGTGAGTGGAGGGTTGGTGTGAGTGGAGAGTCGGTGTGAGTGGAGTTCGGTTGGTGTGAGTGGAGGGTCGGTGTGAGTGGAGGGTCGGTGTGAGTGGAGGGTCGGTGTGAGTGGAGGGTCGGTGTGAGTGGAGGGTCGGTGTGAGTGGAGGGTTGGTGTGAGTGGAGGGTCGGTGTGAGTGGAGGGTCGGTGTGAGTGGAGGGTCGGTGTGAGTGGAGGGTTAGTGTGAGTGGAGAGTCGGTGTGAGTGGAGGGTTGGTGTGAGTGGAGTTTCGGTGTGAGTGGAGGGTTGGTGTGAGTGGAGGGTCGGTGTGAGTGGAGTTCGGTTGGTGTGAGTGGAGGGTTGGTGTGAGTGGAGGGTCGGTGTGAGTGGAGTTCGGTTGGTGTGAGTGGAGGGTTGGTGTGAGTGGAGGGTTGGTGTGAGTGGAGAGTTGGTGTGAGTGGAGGGTTGGTGTGAGTGGAGGGTCGGTGTGAGTGGAGGGTCGGTGTGAGTGGAGGGTCGGTGTGAGTGGAGGGTCGGTGTGAGTGGAGGGTTGGTGTGAGTGGAGGGTCGGTGTGAGTGGAGGGTCGGTGTGAGTGGAGGGTCGGTGTGAGTGGAGGGTTAGTGTGAGTGGAGAGTCGGTGTGAGTGGAGGGTTGGTGTGAGTGGAGAGTCGGTGTGAGTGGAGGGTCGGTGTGAGTGGAGGGTTGGTGTGAGTGGAGGGTCGGTGTGAGTGGAGTTCGGTTGGTGTGAGTGGAGGGTTGGTGTGAGTGGAGGGTTGGTGTGAGTGGAGAGTTGGTGTGAGTGGAGGGTCGGTGTGAGTGGAGGGTCGGTGTGAGTGGAGGGTTGGTGTGAGTGGAGGGTTGGTGTGAGTGGAGAGTTGGTGTGAGTGGAGGGTTGGTGTGAGTGGAGGGTTGGTGTGAGTGGAGTTCGGTGTGAGTGGAGGGTCGGTGTGAGTGGAGGGTTGGTGTGAGTGGAGGGTTGGTGTGAGTGGAGAGTTGGTGTGAGTGGAGGGTTGGTGTGAGTGGAGGATTGGTGTGAGTGGAGGGTCGGTGTGAGTGGAGGGTCGGTGTGAGTGGAGGGTCGGTGTGAGTGGAGGGTCGGTGTGAGTGGAGGGTCGGTGTGAGTGGAGGGTCGGTGTGAGTGGAGGGTCGGTGTGAGTGGAGGGTTGGTGTGAGTGGAGGATTGGTGTGAGTGGAGGGTCGGTGTGAGTGGAGGGTTGGTGTGAGTGGAGAGTCGGTGTGAGTGGAGAGTCGGTGTGAGTGGAGGGTCGGTGTGAGTGGAGGGTCGGTGTGAGTGGAGGGTCGGTGTGAGTGGAGTTCGGTGTGAGTGGAGGGTCGGTGTGAGTGGAGAGTCGGTGTGAGTGGAGGGTTGGTGTGAGTGGAGGGTTGGTGTGAGTGGAGGGTCGGTGTGAGTGGAGGGTCGGTGTGAGTGGAGTTCGGTGTGAGTGGAGAGTCGGTGTGAGTGGAGGGTTGGTGTGAGTGGAGAGTCGGTGTGAGTGGAGGGTCGGTGTGAGTGGAGGGTCGGTGTGAGTGGAGGGTCGGTGTGAGTGGAGGGTCGGTGTGAGTGGAGTTCGGTGTGAGTGGAGGGTCGGTGTGAGTGGAGAGTCGGTGTGAGTGGAGGGTTGGTGTGAGTGGAGTTTCGGTGTGAGTGGAGGGTCGGTGTGAGTGGAGGGTCGGTGTGAGTGGAGGGTCGGTGTGAGTGGAGTTCGGTGTGAGTGGAGTGTTGGTGTGAGTGGAGGGTTGGTGTGAGTGGAGGGTCGGTGTGAGTGGAGGGTTGGTGTGAGTGGAGGGTTGGTGTGAGTGGAGGGTCGGTGTGAGTGGAGTTCGGTGTGAGTGGAGGGTCGGTGTGAGTGGAGGGTTGGTGTGAGTGGAGGGTCGGTGTGAGTGGAGAGTCGGTGTGAGTGGAGGGTCGGTGTGAGTGGAGGGTCGGTGTGAGTGGAGGGTCGGTGTGAGTGGAGGGTCGGTGTGAGTGGAGTTCGGTGTGAGTGGAGTTCGGTGTGAGTGGAGTTCGGTGTGAGTGGAGAGTCGGTGTGAGTGGAGAGTCGGTGTGAGTGGAGGGTCGGTGTGAGTGGAGGGTCGGTGTGAGTGGAGGGTCGGTGTGAGTGGAGAGTCGGTGTGAGTGGAGGGTCGGTGTGAGTGGAGGGTCGGTGTGAGTGGAGGGTTGGTGTGAGTGGAGGGTTGGTGTGAGTGGAGGGTCGGTGTGAGTGGAGGGTCGGTGTGAGTGGAGGGTCGGTGTGAGTGGAGGGTCGGTGTGAGTGGAGGGTTGGTGTGAGTGGAGGGTCGGTGTGAGTGGAGGGTCGGTGTGAGTGGAGGGTCGGTGTGAGTGGAGGGTCGGTGTGAGTGGAGGGTCGGTGTGAGTGGAGGGTTGGTGTGAGTGGAAGGTCGGTGTGACTGGAGGGTTGGTGTGAGTGGAGGGTTGGTGTGAGTGGAGGGTCGGTGTGAGTGGAGAGTCGGTGTGAGTGGAGGGTGGGCGTGAGTGGAGGGTTGGTGTGAGTGGAGGGTTGGTGTGAGTGGAGGGTTGGTGTGAGTGGAGGGTCGGTGTGAGTGGAGGGTGGGTGTGAGTGGAGGGTTGGTGTGAGTGGAGGGTTGGTGTGAGTGGAGGGTCGGTGTGAGTGGAGGGTGGGTGTGAGTGGAGGGTTGGTGTGAGTGGAGGGTTGGTGTGAGTGGAGGGTCGGTGTGAGTGGAGGGTTGGTGTGAGTGGAGGGTCGGTGTGAGTGGAGAGTCGGTGTGAGTGGAGAGTCGGTGTGAGTGGAGGGTCGGTGTGAGTGGAGGGTGGGCGTGAGTGGAGGGTTGGTGTGAGTGGAGGGTTGGTGTGAGTGGAGGGTTGGTGTGAGTGGAGGGTCGGTGTGAGTGGAGGGTGGGTGTGAGTGGAGGGTTGGTGTGAGTGGAGGGTCGGTGTGAGTGGAGAGTCGGTGTGAGTGGAGAGTCGGTGTGAGTGGAGGGTTGGTGTGAGTGGAGGGTCGGTGTGAGTGGAGGGTCGGTGTGAGTGGAGTTCGGTGTGAGTGGAGAGTCGGTGTGAGTGGAGGGTCGGTGTGAGTGGAGTTCGGTTGGTGTGAGTGGAGGGTTGGTGTGAGTGGAGGGTCGGTGTGAGCGGAGGGTCGGTGTGAGCGGAGGGCCGGTGTGAGTGGAGGGTTGGTGTGAGTGGAGGGTTGGTGTGAGTGGAGGGTCGGTGTGAGCGGAGGGTCGGTGTGAGCGGAGGGCCGGTGTGAGTGGAGGGTTGGTGTGAGTGGAGGGTCGGTGTGAGTGGAGAGTTGGTGTGAGTGGAGGGTTGGTGTGAGTGGAGGGTTGGTGTGAGTGGAGGGTCGGTGTGAGTGGAGGGTCGGTGTGAGTGGAGGGTCGGTGTGAGTGGAGAGTTGGTGTGAGTGGAGAGTTGGTGTGAGTGGAGAGTTGGTGTGAGTGGAAGGTTGGTGTGAGTGGAGGGTTGGTGTGAGTGGAGGGTCGGTGTGAGTGGAGGGTTGGTGTGAGTGGAGAGTTGGTGTGAGTGGAGGGTCGGTGTGAGTGGAGGGTTGGTGTGAGTGGAAGGTTGGTGTGAGTGGAGGGTCGGTGTGAGTGGAGGGTCGGTGTGAGTGGAGAGTTGGTGTGAGTGGAAGGTTGGTGTGAGTGGAGGGTTGGTGTGAGTGGAGGGTTGGTGTGAGTGGAGAGTTGGTGTGAGTGGAGGGTCGGTGTGAGTGGAGGGTTGGTGTGAGCGGAGGGTCGGTGTGAGTGGAGGGTTGGTGTGAGTGGAGGGTCGGTGTGAGCGGAGGGCCGGTGTGAGTGGAGGGTTGGTGTGAGTGGAGGGTTGGTGTGAGTGGAGGGTCGGTGTGAGTGGAGGGTTGGTGTGAGTGGAGAGTTGGTGTGAGTGGAGGGTTGGTGTGAGTGGAAGGTTGGTGTGAGTGGAGGGTCGGTGTGAGTGGAGGGTTGGTGTAGGTGGAGGGTCGGTGTGAGTGGAGGGTTTGTGTGAGTGGAGGGTCGGTGTGAGTGGAGAGTTGGTGTGAGTGGAGGGTCGGTGTGAGTGGAGGGTCGGTGTGAGTGGAGGGTCGGTGTGAGTGGAGGGTTGGTGTGAGTGGAGGGTCGGTGTGAGCGGAGGGCCGGTGTGAGTGGAGGGTTGGTGTGAGTGGAGGGTCGGTGTGAGCGGAGGGCCGGTGTGAGTGGAGGGTTGGTGTGAGTGGAGGGTCGGTGTGAGTGGACGGTCGGTGTGAGTGGAGAGTTGGTGTGAGTGGAGGGTTGGTGTGAGTGGAGGGTCGGTGTGAGTGGACGGTCGGTGTGAGTGGAGGGTTGGTGTGAGTGGAGGGTCGATGTGAGTGGAGGGTCGGTGTGAGTGGAGAGTTGGTGTGAGTGGAGGGTCGGTGTGAGTGGAGGGTCGGTGTGAGTGGACGGTCGGTGTGAGTGGAGGGTTGGTGTGAGTGGAGGGTCGGTGTGAGTGGAGGGTCGGTGTGAGTGGAGGGTCGGTGTGAGTGGACGGTCGGTGTGAGTGGAGAGTTGGTGTGAGTGGAGGGTCGGTGTGAGTGGAGGGTCGGTGTGAGTGGACGGTCGGTGTGAGTGGAGGGTTGGTGTGAGTGGAGGGTCGGTGTGAGTGGAGGGTTGGTGTGAGTGGAGGGTTGGTGTGAGTGGAGGGTCGGTGTGAGTGGAGGGTCGGTGTGAGTGGAGGGTTGGTGTGAGTGGAGGGTCGGTGTGAGTGGAGGGTTGGTGTGAGTGGAGGGTTGGTGTGAGTGGAGTTCGGTTGGTGTGAGTGGAGGGTTGGTGTGAGTGGAGGGTTGGTGTGAGTGGAGAGTCGGTGTGAGTGGAGAGTTGGTGTGAGTGGAGAGTCGGTGTGAGTGGAGAGTTGGTGTGAGTGGAGTTCGGTTGGTGTGAGTGGAGGGTTGGTGTGAGTGGAGAGTCGGTGTGAGTGGAGAGTTGGTGTGAGTGGAGAGTCGGTGTGAGTGGAGAGTTGGTGTGAGTGGAGTTCGGTTGGTGTGAGTGGAGGGTTGGTGTGAGTGGAGGGTTGGTGTGAGTGGAGGGTTGGTGTGAGTGGAGAGTCGGTGTGAGTGGAGGGTCGGTGTGAGTGGAGGGTCGGTGTGAGTGGAGAGTCGGTGTGAGTGGAGAGTTGGTGTGAGTGGAGAGTTGGTGTGAGTGGAGTTCGGTTGGTGTGAGTGGAGGGTTGGTGTGAGTGGAGAGTCGGTGTGAGTGGAGAGTTGGTGTGAGTGGAGTTCGGTTGGTGTGAGTGGAGAGTCGGTGTGAGTGGAGGGTTGGTGTGAGTGGAGAGTCGGTGTGAGTGGAGAGTCGGTGTGAGTGGAGTTCGGTTGGTGTGAGTGGAGGGTTGGTGTGAGTGGAGGGTTGGTGTGAGTGGAGGGTTGGTGTGAGTGGAGGGTCGGTGTGAGTGGAGAGTCGGTGTGAGTGGAGGGTCGGTGTGAATGGAGGGTCGGTGTGAGTGGAGTTCGGTTGGTGTGAGTGGAGGGTTGGTGTGAGTGGAGGGTCGGTGTGAGTGGAGGGTCGGTGTGAGTGGAGGGTTGGTGTGAGTGGAGGGTCGGTGTGAGTGGAGGGTTGGTGTGAGTGGAGGGTTGGTGTGAGTGGAGGGTCGGTGTGAGTGGAGAGTCGGTGTGAGTGGAGGGTCGGTGTGAGTGGAGGGTTGGTGTGAGTGGAGGGTTGGTGTGAGTGGAGGGTCGGTGTGAGTGGAGGGTTGGTGTGAGTGGAGGGTCGGTGTGAGTGGAGGGTTGGTGTGAGTGGAGGGTTGGTGTGAGTGGAGGGTTGGTGTGAGTGGAGGGTTGGTGTGAGTGGAGGGTTGGTGTGAGTGGAGGGTCGGTGTGAGTGGAGAGTCGGTGTGAGTGGAGGGTCGGTGTGAGTGGAGGGTCGGTGTGAGTGGAGGGTCGGTGTGAGTGGAGGGTTGGTGTGAGTGGAGGGTCGGTGTGAGTGGAGGGTTGGTGTGAGTGGAGAGTCGGTGTGAGTGGAGGGTCGGTGTGAGTGGAGGGTTGGTGTGAGTGGAGGGTCGGTGTGAGTGGAGGGTTGGTGTGAGTGGAGGGTTGGTGTGAGTGGAGGGTCGGTGTGAGTGGAGAGTCGGTGTGAGTGGAGGGTCGGTGTGAGTGGAGGGTCGGTGTGAGTGGAGGGTCGGTGTGAGTGGAGGGTCGGTGTGAGTGGAGGGTTGGTGTGAGTGGAGAGTTGGTGTGAGTGGAGGGTCGGTGTGAGTGGAGTTCGGTTGGTGTGAGTGGAGGGTCGGTGTGAGTGGAGAGTCGGTGTGAGTGGAGGGTCGGTGTGAGTGGAGAGTCGGTGTGAGTGGAGGGTTGGTGTGAGTGGAGTTCGGTGTGAATGGAGGGTTGGTGTGAGTGGAGAGTCGGTGTGAGTGGAGGGTCGGTGTGAGTGGAGTTCGGTGTGAGTGGAGGGTTGGTGTGAGTGGAGGGTTGGTGTGAGTGGAGGGTTGGTGTGAGTGGAGGGTTGGTGTGAGTGGAGGGTCGGTGTGAGTGGAGGGTTGGTGTGAGTGGAGAGTCGGTGTGAGTGGAGGGTTGGTGTGAGTGGAGTTCGGTGTGAGTGGAGGGTCGGTGTGAGTGGAGGGTCGGTGTGAGTGGAGGGTTGGTGTGAGTGGAGGGTCGGTGTGAGTGGAGGGTCGGTGTGAGTGGAGGGTCGGTGTGAGTGGAGAGTCGGTGTGAGTGGAGGGTTGGTGTGAGTGGAGGGTCGGTGTGAGTGGAGGGTCGGTGTGAGTGGAGTTCGGTTGGTGTGAGTGGAGGGTTGGTGTGAGTGGAGGGTTGGTGTGAGTGGAGGGTTGGTGTGAGTGGAGAGTCGGTGTGAGTGGAGGGTCGGTGTGAGTGGAGGCTTGGTGTGAGTGGAGGGTTGGTGTGAGTGGAGAGTCGGTGTGAGTGGAGGGTTGGTGTGAGTGGAGAGTCGGTGTGAGTGGAGGGTCGGTGTGAGTGGAGGGTTGGTGTGAGTGGAGGGTCGGTGTGAGTGGAGGGTTGGTGTGAGTGGAGAGTCGGTGTGAGTGGAGGGTCGGTGTGAGTGGAGGGTTGGTGTGAGTGGAGGGTTGGTGTGAGCGGAGGGTCGGTGTGAGTGGAGTTCGGTTGGTGTGAGTGGAGGGTCGGTGTGAGTGGAGGGTCGGTGTGAGTGGAGAGTCGGTGTGAGCGGAGGGTCGGTGTGAGTGGAGTTCGGTTGGTGTGAGTGGAGGGTCGGTGTGAGTGGAGGGTCGGTGTGAGTGGAGGGTCGGTGTGAGTGGAGAGTCGGTGTGAGTGGAGGGTTGGTGTGAGTGGAGAGTCGGTGTGAGTGGAGAGTCGGTGTGAGTGGAGGGTCGGTGTGAGTGGAGGGTCGGTGTGAGTGGAGGGTCGGTGTGAGTGGAGAGTCGGTGTGAGTGGAGGGTTGGTGTGAGTGGAGAGTCGGTGTGAGTGGAGGGTCGGTGTGAGTGGAGAGTCGGTGTGAGTGGAGGGTCGGTGTGAGTGGAGAGTCGGTGTGAGTGGAGAGTCGGTGTGAGTGGAGAGTCGGTGTGAGTGGAGGGTTGGTGTGAGTGGAGGGTTGGTGTGAGTGGAGAGTCGGTGTGAGTGGAGAGTCGGTGTGAGTGGAGGGTTGGTGTGAGTTGAGGGTCGGTGTGAGTGGAGAGTCGGTGTGAGTTGAGGGTCGGTGTGAGTGGAGGGTCGGTGTGAGTGGAGTTCGGTTGGTGTGAGTGGAGGGTCGGTGTGAGTGGAGGGTTGGTGTGAGTGGAGGGTTGGTGTGAGTGGAGGGTCGGTGTGAGTGGAGTTCGGTTGGTGTGAGTGGAGGGTTGGTGTGAGTGGAGGGTTGGTGTGAGTGGAGAGTCGGTGTGAGTGGAGAGTCGGTGTGAGTTGAGGGTCGGTGTGAGTGGAGGGTCGGTGTGAGTGGAGTTCGGTGTGAGTGGAGGGTTGGTGTGAGTGGAGGGTTGGTGTGAGTGGAGGGTTGGTGTGAGTGGAGAGTCGGTGTGAGTGGAGGGTCGGTGTGAGTGGAGAGTCGGTGTGAGTGGAGGGTTGGTGTGAGTGGAGGGTTGGTGTGAGTGGAGGGTTGGTGTGAGTGGAGGGTTGGTGTGAGTTGAGGGTCGGTGTGAGTGGAGGGTTGGTGTGAGTGGAGAGTCGGTGTGAGTGGAGGGTTGGTGTGAGTGGAGGGTTGGTGTGAGTGGAGAGTCGGTGTGAGTGGAGAGTTGGTGTGAGTGGAGGGTCGGTGTGAGTGGAGTTCGGTGTGAGTGGAGAGTTGGTGTGAGTGGAGGGTTGGTGTGAGTGGAGGGTCGGTGTGAGTGGAGGGTCGGTGTGAGTGGAGGGTTGGTGTGAGTGGAGGGTCGGTGTGAGTGGAGGGTCGGTGTGAGTGGAGTTCGGTGTGAGTGGAGAGTTGGTGTGAGTGGAGGGTTGGTGTGAGTGGAGTTCGGTGTGAGTGGAGGGTTGGTGTGAGTGGAGGGTTGGTGTGAGTGGAGGGTCGGTGTGAGTGGAGGGTCGGTGTGAGTGGAGTTCGGTGTGAGTGGAGAGTTGGTGTGAGTGGAGGGTCGGTGTGAGTGGAGTTCGGTGTGAGTGGAGGGTCGGTGTGAGTGGAGGGCCGGTGTGAGTGGAGGGTCGGTGTGAGTGGAGGGTTGGTGTGAGTGGAGAGTCGGTGTGAGTGGAGGGTCGGTGTGAGTGGAGGGTTGGTGTGAGTGGAGGGTTGGTGTGAGTGGAGGGTTGGTGTGATTGGAGGGTCGGTGTGAGTGGAGGGTTGGTGTGAGTGGAGGGTTGGTGTGAGTGGAGGGTCGGTGTGAGTGGAGGGTTGGTGTGAGTGGAGGGTTGGTGTGAGTGGAGGGTCGGTGTGAGTGGAGGGTTGGTGTGAGTGGAGTTCGGTGTGAGTGGAGGGTCGGTGTGAGTGGAGGGCCGGTGTGAGTGGAGGGTCGGTGTGAGTGGAGGGTTGGTGTGAGTGGAGAGTCGGTGTGAGTGGAGGGTCGGTGTGAGTGGAGGGTTGGTGTGAGTGGAGGGTTGGTGTGAGTGGAGGGTTGGTGTGATTGGAGGGTCGGTGTGAGTGGAGGGTTGGTGTGAGTGGAGGGTTGGTGTGAGTGGAGGGTCGGTGTGAGTGGAGGGTTGGTGTGAGTGGAGGGTTGGTGTGAGTGGAGGGTCGGTGTGAGTGGAGGGTTGGTGTGAGTGGAGGGTTGGTGTGAGTGGAGGGTCGGTGTGAGTGGAGGGTCGGTGTGAGTGGAGGGTTGGAGTGAGTGGAGGGTTGGTGTGAGTGGAGGGTCGGTGTGAGTGGAGGGTTGGTGTGAGTGGAGGGTTGGTGTGAGTGGAGGGTCGGTGTGAGTGGAGGGTCGGTGTGAGTGGAGGGTTGGAGTGAGTGGAGGGTCGGTGTGAGTGGAGGGTCGGTGTGAGTGGAGGGTTGGTGTGAGTGGAGGGTTGGTGTGAGTGGAGGGTTGGTGTGATTGGAGGGTCGGTGTGAGTGGAGGGTTGGTGTGAGTGGAGGGTTGGTGTGAGTGGAGGGTCGGTGTGAGTGGAGGGTTGGTGTGAGTGGAGGGTTGGTGTGAGTGGAGGGTCGGTGTGAGTGGAGGGTCGGTGTGAGTGGAGGGTTGGTGTGAGTGGAGGGTCGGTGTGAGTGGAGGGTTGGTGTGAGTGGAGGGTCGGTGTGAGTGGAGGGTCGGTGTGAGTGGAGGGTCGGTGTGAGTGGAGGGTCGGTGTGAGTGGAGGGTTGGTGTGAGTGGAGGGTCGGTGTGAGTGGAGGGTCGGTGTGAGTGGAGTGTTGGTGTGAGTGGAGGGTCGGTGTGAGTGGAGGGTTGGTGTGAGTGGAGGGTTGGTGTGAGTGGAGAGTTGGTGTGAGTGGAGGGTTGGTGTGAGTGGAGGGTCGGTGTGAGTGGAGGGTCGGTGTGAGTGGAGGGTCGGTGTGAGTGGAGTGTCGGTGTGAGTGGAGGGTCGGTGTGAGTGGAGGGTTGGTGTGAGTGGAGTTCGGTGTGAGTGGAGGGTTGGTGTGAGTGGAGGGTTGGTGTGAGTGGAGGGTTGGTGTGAGTGGAGGGTTGGTGTGAGTGGAGTTCGGTGTGAGTGGAGGGTTGGTGTGAGTGGAGGGTTGGTGTGAGTGGAGGTTCGGTGTGAGTGGAGGGTTGGTGTGAGTGGAGGGTTGGTGTGAGTGGAGGGTCGGTGTGAGTGGAGGGTCGGTGTGAGTGGAGGGTCGGTGTGAGTGGAGGGTCGGTGTGAGTGGAGTGTCGGTGTGAGTGGAGGGTCGGTGTGAGTGGAGGGTTGGTGTGAGTGGAGAGTCGGTGTGAGTGGAGGGTCGGTGTGAGTGGAGGGTCGGTGTGAGTGGAGGGTCGGTGTGAGTGGAGTGTTGGTGTGAGTGGAGGGTCGGTGTGAGTGGAGGGTCGGTGTGAGTGGAGTGTTGGTGTGAGTGGAGTGTCGGTGTGAGTGGATGGTTGGTGTAGTGGAGGGTTGGTGTGAGTGGAGGGTTGGTGTAGTGGAGGGTTGGTGTGAGTGCGGGGTTGGTGTGAGTGGAGGGTTGGTGTGAGTGGCGGGTTGGTGTGAGTGGAGGGTCGGTGTGAGTGGAGTGTTGGTGTGAGTGGAGGGTCGGTGTGAGTGGAGGGTTTGAGTGAATGGAGGGTTGGTGTGAGTGGAGGGTCGGTGTGAGTGGAGGGTCGGTGTGAGTGGAGGGTTGGTGTGAGTGGAGGGTTGGTGTGAGTGGAGGGTTTGAGTGAATGGAGGGTTGGTGTGAGTGGAGGGTTGGTGTGAGTGGAGGGTTGGTGTGAGTGGAGGGTCGGTGTGAGTGGATGGTTGGTGTGAGTGGAGGGTCGGTGTGAGTGGAGGGTCGGTGTGAGTGGAGGGTTGGTGTGAGTGGAGGGTTGGTGTGAGTGGAGGGTTGGTGTGAGTGGAGGGTTGGTGTGAGTGGAGGGTTGGTGTGAGTGGAGGGTTGGTGTGAGTGGAGGGTTGGTGTGAGTGGAGAGTTGGTGTGAGTGGAGGGTTGGTGTGAGTGGAGGGTTGGTGTGAGTGGAGGGTTGGTGTGAGTGGAGGGTTGGTGTGAGTGGAGAGTTGGTGTGAGTGTTGGGTTGGTGTGAGTGGAGGGTCGGTGTGAGTGCGGGGTTGGTGTGAGTGGAGGGTTGGTGTGAGTGGAGTTCGGTGTGAGTGGAGGTTCGGTGTGAGTGGAGGGTCGGTGTGAGTGGAGGGTTGGTGTGAGTGGAGGGTTGGTGTGAGTGGAGGGTTGGTGTGAGTGGAGGGTCGGTGTGAGTGGAGTTCGGTGTGAGTGGAGGGTTGGTGTGAGTGGAGGGTCGGTGTGAGTGGAGGGTTGGTGTGAGTGGAGGGTTGGTGTGAGTGGAGGGTTGGTGTGAGTGGAGGGTCGGTGTGAGTGGAGGGTTGGTGTGAGTGGAGGGTTGGTGTGAGTGGAAGGTTGGTGTGAGTGGAGGGTCGGTGTGAGTGGAGGGTCGGTGTGAGTGGAGGGTTGGTGTGAGTGGAGGGTTGGTGTGAGTGGAGGGTCGGTGTGAGTGGAGGGTTGGTGTGAGTGGAGAGTCGGTGTGAGTGGAGTTCGGTGTGAGTGGAGGGTTGGTGTGAGTGGAGGGTTGGTGTGAGTGGAGGGTTGGTGTGAGTGGAGGGTTGGTGTGAGTGGAGGGTTGGTGTGAGTGGAGGGTCGGTGTGAGTGGAGGGTCGGTGTGAGTGGAGGGTCGGTGTGAGTGGAGGGTTGGTGTGAGTGGAGGGTCGGTGTGAGTGGAGGGTCGGTGTGAGTGGAGGGTTGGTGTGAGTGGAGGGTCGGTGTGAGTGGAGGGTTGGTGTGAGTGGAGTGTTGGTGTGAGTGGAGGGTCGGTGTGAGTGGAGGGTCGGTGTGAGTGGAGGGTTGGTGTGAGTGGAGGGTCGATGTGAGTGGAGGGTTGGTGTGAGTGGAGTGTTGGTGTGAGTGGAGGGTCGGTGTGAGTGGAGGGTCGGTGTGAGTGGAGGGTTGGTGTGAGTGGAGGGTTGGTGTAGGTGGAGGGTTAGTGTGAGTGGAGGGTTGGTGTGAGTGGAGGGTTGGTGTGACTGGAGTGTCGGTGTGAGTGGAGGGTTGGTGTGAGTGGAGGGTTGGTGTGAGTGGAGGGTCGATGTGAGTGGAGGGTTTGAGTGAATGGAGGGTCGATGTGAGTGGAGGGTTGGTGTGAGTGGAGAGTTGGTGTGAGTGGAGGGTCGGTGTGAGTGGAGGGTCGATGTGAGTGGAGGGTTTGAGTGAATGGAGGGTCGATGTGAGTGGAGGGTTGGTGTGAGTGGAGGGTTGGTGTGAGTGGAGGGTTGGTGTGAGTGGAGGGTCGGTGTGAGTGGAGGGTTGGTGTGAGTGGAGGGTCGGTGTGAGTGGAGGGTTGGTGTAGGTGGAGGGTTAGTGTGAGTGGAGGGTTGGTGTGAGTGGAGGGTCGGTGTGAGTGGAGGGTTGGTGTGAGTGGAGGGTTGGTGTGAGTGGAGGGTCGGTGTGAGTGGAGGGTCGGTGTGAGTGGAGGGTTGGTGTGAGTGGAGGGTCGGTGTGAGTGGAGAGTTGGTGTGAGTGGAGGGTTGGTGTGAGTGGAGGGTCGGTGTGAGTGGAGAGTTGGTGTGAGTGGAGGGTCGGTGTGAGTGGAGGGTTGGTGTGAGTGGAGTTCGGTGTGAGTGGAGGGTTGGTGTGAGTGGAGGGTTGGTGTGAGTGGAGGGTTGGTGTGAGTGGAGGGTTGGTGTGAGTGGAGTGTCGGTGTGAGTGGAGAGTTGGTGTGAGTGGAGGGTTGGTGTGAGTGGAGGGTTGGTGTGAGTGGAGGGTCGGTGTGAGTGGAGGGTCGGTGTGAGTGGAGGGTTGGTGTGAGTGGAGAGTCGGTGTGAGTGGAGGGTCGGTGTGAGTGGAGGGTCGGTGTGAGTGGAGGGTCGGTGTGAGTGGAGGGTTGGTGTGAGTGGAGAGTTGGTGTGAGTGGAGGGTTGGTGTGAGTGGAGGGTCGGTGTGAGTGGAGGGTTGGTGTGAGTGGAGAGTTAGTGTGAGTGGACGGTCGGTGTGAGTGGAGGGTTGGTGTGAGTGGAGGGTTGGTGTGAGTGGAAGGTTGGTGTGAGTGGAGGGTTGGTGTGAGTGGAGGGTTGGTGTGAGTGGAAGGTTGGTGTGAGTGGAGGGTTGGTGTGAGTGGAGGGTTGGTGTGAGTGGAGGGTTGGTGTGAGTGGAGGGTTGGTGTGAGTGGACGGTCGATGTGAGTGGAGGGTTGGTGTGAGTGGAAGGTTGGTGTGAGTGGAGGGTTGGTGTGAGTGGACGGTCGATGTGAGTGGAGGGTTGGTGTGAGTGGAAGGTTGGTGTGAGTGGAGAGTCGGTGTGAGTGGAGGGTTGGTGTGAGTGGACGGTCGATGTGAGTGGAGGGTTGGTGTGAGTGGAAGGTTGGTGTGAGTGGAGGGTTGGTGTGAGTGGAGGGTTGGTGTGAGTGGAAGGTTGGTGTGAGTGGACGGTCGATGTGAGTGGAGGGTTGGTGTGAGTGGAAGGTTGGTGTGAGTGGAGGGTTGGTGTGAGTGGAGGGTTGGTGTGAGTGGAGGGTTGGTGTGAGTGGACGGTCGATGTGAGTGGAGGGTTGGTGTGAGTGGAAGGTTGGTGTGAGTGGAGGGTTGGTGTGAGTGGAGGGTTGGTGTGAGTGGAAGGTTGGTGTGAGTGGAGAGTTGGTGTGAGTGGAGGGTCGGTGTGAGTGGAGGGTTGGTGTGAGTGGAGGGTCGGTGTGAGTGGAGAGTCGGTGTGAGTGGAGGGTTGGTGTGAGTGGAGGGTTGGTGTGAGTGGAAGGTTGGTGTGAGTGGAGAGTTGGTGTGAGTGGAGGGTCGGTGTGAGTGGAGGGTTGGTGTGAGTGGAGAGTCGGTGTGAGTGGAGAGTCGGTGTGAGTGGAGGGTTGGTGTGAGTGGAGGGTTGGTGTGAGTGGAAGGTTGGTGTGAGTGGAGGGTCGGTGTGAGTGGAGGGTCGGTGTGAGTGGAGTTCGGTGTGAGTGGAGGGTTGGTGTGAGTGGAGAGTCGGTGTGAGTGGAGAGTCGGTGTGAGTGGAGGGTTGGTGTGAGTGGAGGGTTGGTGTGAGTGGAAGGTTGGTGTGAGTGGAGAGTTGGTGTGAGTGGAGGGTCGGTGTGAGTGGAGGGTTGGTGTGAGTGGAGGGTCGGTGTGAGTGGAGGGTTGGTGTGAGTGGAGGGTCGGTGTGAGTGGAAGGTTGGTGTGAGTGGAGGGTCGGTGTGAGTGGAGAGTTGGTGTGAGTGGAGGGTCGGTGTGAGTGGAGGGTTGGTGTGAGTGGAGGGTCGGTGTGAGTGGAGGGTTGGTGTGAGTGGAGGGTCGGTGTGAGTGGAGGGTTGGTGTGAGTGGAGGGTTGGTGTGAGTGGAGGGTCGGTGTGAGTGGAAGGTTGGTGTGAGTGGAGGGTCGGTGTGAGTGGAGAGTTGGTGTGAGTGGAGGGTCGGTGTGAGTGGAGGGTTGGTGTGAGTGGAGGGTCGGTGTGAGTGGAGGGTTGGTGTGAGTGGAGGGTTGGTGTGAGTGGAAGGTTGGTGTGAGTGGAGGGTCGGTGTGAGTGGAGGGTTGGTGTGAGTGGAGGGTCGGTGTGAGTGGAAGGTTGGTGTGAGTGGAGGGTCGGTGTGAGTGGAGGGTTGGTGTGAGTGGAGGGTTGGTGTGAGTGGAGGGTTGGTGTGAGTGGAGGGTTGGTGTGAGTGGAAGGTTGGTGTGAGTGGAGGGTCGGTGTGAGTGGAGGGTTGGTGTGAGTGGAGGGTCGGTGTGAGTGGAAGGTTGGTGTGAGTGGAGGGTCGGTGTGAGTGGAAGGTTGGTGTGAGTGGAGGGTCGGTGTGAGTGGAGGGTTGGTGTGAGTGGAGGGTTAGTGTGAGTGGAGGGTCGGTGTGAGTGGAGGGTTGGTGTGAGTGGAGGGTCGGTGTGAGTGGAGAGTCGGTGTGAGTGGAGGGTTGGTGTGAGTGGAGGGTCGGTGTGAGTGGAGGGTTGGTGTGAGTGGAGGGTTAGTGTGAGTGGAGGGTCGGTGTGAGTGGAGGGTTGGTGTGAGTGGAGGGTCGGTGTGAGTGGAGAGTCGGTGTGAGTGGAAGGTTGGTGTGAGTGGAGGGTTGGTGTGAGTGGAGGGTTGGTGTGAGTGGAGAGTCGGTGTGAGTGGAGGGTTGGTGTGAGTGGAGGGTCGGTGTGAGTGGAAGGTTGGTGTGAGTGGAGGGTCGGTGTGAGTGGAGGGTTGGTGTGAGTGGAGGGTTGGTGTGAGTGGAGGGTTGGTGTGAGTGGAGGGTCGGTGTGAGTGGAAGGTTGGTGTGAGTGGAGGGTCGGTGTGAGTGGAAGGTTGGTGTGAGTGGAGGGTCGGTGTGAGTGGAGGGTTGGTGTGAGTGGAGGGTTAGTGTGAGTGGAGGGTCGGTGTGAGTGGAGGGTTGGTGTGAGTGGAGGGTCGGTGTGAGTGGAGGGTCGGTGTGAGTGGAGGGTTGGTGTGAGTGGAGAGTCGGTGTGAGTGGAGAGTCGGTGTGAGTGGAGGGTTGGTGTGAGTGGAAGGTTGGTGTGAGTGGAGAGTCGGTGTGAGTGGAGGGTTGGTGTGAGTGGAAGGTTGGTGTGAGTGGAGTTCGGTGTGAGTGGAGGGTCGGTGTGAGTGGAGAGTTGGTGTGAGTGGAGGGTTGGTGTGAGTGGAGGGTTGGTGTGAGTGGAGAGTCGGTGTGAGTGGAGGGTCGGTGTGAGTGGAGGGTCGGTGTGAGTGGAGGGTCGGTGTGAGTGGAGGGTTGGTGTGAGTGGAGAGTCGGTGTGAGTGGAGGGTCGGTGTGAGTGGAGGGTTGGTGTGAGTGGAGAGTCGGTGTGAGTGGAGGGTCGGTGTGAGTGGAGGGTTGGTGTGAGTGGAGAGTCGGTGTGAGTGGAGGGTTGGTGTGAGTGGAGAGTCGGTGTGAGTGGAGGGTCGGTGTGAGTGGAGAGTTGGTGTGAGTGGAGAGTCGGTGTGAGTGGAGGGTCGGTGTGAGTGGAGGGTTGGTGTGAGTGGAGAGTCGGTGTGAGTGGAGAGTTGGTGTGAGTGGAGAGTCGGTGTGAGTGGAGAGTCGGTGTGAGTGGAGGGTTGGTGTGAGTGGAGGGTTGGTGTGAGTGGAGGGTTGGTGTGAGTGGAAGGTTGGTGTGAGTGGAGAGTTGGTGTGAGTGGAGAGTCGGTGTGAGTGGAGGGTCCGTGTGAGTGGAGGGTTGGTGTGAGTGGAGGGTTGGTGTGAGTGGAAGGTTGGTGTGAGTGGAGAGTCGGTGTGAGTGGAGAGTTGGTGTGAGTGGAGGGTTGGTGTGAGTGGAGTTCGGTGTGAGTGGAGGGTCGGTGTGAGTGGAGTTCGGTGTGAGTGGAGGGTCGGTGTGAGTGGAGGGTCGGTGTGAGTGGAGGGTTGGTGTGAGTGGAGGGTCGGAGTGAGTGGAGGGTTGGTGTGAGTGGAGGGTCGGTGTGAGTGGAGGGTTAGTGTGAGTGGAGGGTTAGTGTGAGTGGAGGGTTGGTGTGAGTGGAGGGTCGGTGTGAGTGGAGAGTTGGTGTGAGTGGAGGGTTGGTGTGAGTGGAGGGTTGGTGTGAGTGGAGGGTTGGTGTGAGTGGAGTTCGGTGTGAGTGGAGGGTTGGTGTGAGTGGAGAGTTGGTGTGAGTGGAGGGTCGGTGTGAGTGGAGGGTCGGTGTGAGTGGAGGGTTGGTGTGAGTGGAGGGTTAGTGTGAGTGGAGGGTTGGTGTGAGTGGAGGGTCGGTGTGAGTGGAGAGTTGGTGTGAGTGGAGGGTTGGTGTGAGTGGAGGGTTGGTGTGAGTGGAGGGTTGGTGTGAGTGGAGTTCGGTGTGAGTGGAGGGTTGGTGTGAGTGGGGGGTTGGTGTGAGTGGAGGGTCGGTGTGAGTGGAGAGTTGGTGTGAGTGGAGGGTTGGTGTGAGTGGAGGGTCGGTGTGAGTGGAGGGTTGGTGTGAGTGGAGGGTTGGTGTGAGTGGAGTGCTGGTGTGAGTGGAGGGTCGGTGTGAGTGGAGGGTCGGTGTGAGTGGAGGGTCGGTGTGAGTGGACGGTCGGTGTGAGTGGAGGGTTGGTGTGAGTGGAGAGTCGGTGTGAGTGGAGAGTCGGTGTGAGTGGAGGGTTGGTGTGAGTGGAGGGTCGGTGTGAGTGGAGGGTCGGTGTGAGTGGAGGGTCGGTGTGAGTGGAGGGTTGGTGTGAGTGGAGGGTCGGTGTGAGTGGAGGGTCGGTGTGAGTGGAGGGTCGGTGTGAGTGGAGGGTTGGTGTGAGTGGAGGGTTGGTGTGAGTGGAGGGTCGGTGTGAGTGGAGGGTCGGTGTGAGCGGAGGGTCGGTGTGAGTGGAGAGTTGGTGTGAGTGGAGGGTTGGTGTGAGTGGAGGGTCGGTGTGAGTGGAGGGTTGGTGTGAGTGGAGAGTCGGTGTGAGTGGAGAGTTGGTGTGAGTGGAGGGTCGGTGTGAGTGGAGAGTCGGTGTGAGTGGAGAGTCGGTGTGAGTGGAGGGTTGGTGTGAGTGGAGGGTTGGTGTGAGTGGAGGGTTGGTGTGAGTGGAGGGTTGGTGTGAGTGGAGGGTTGGTGTGAGTGGAGGGTTGGTGTGAGTGGAGGGTTGGTGTGAGTGGAGGGTTGGTGTGAGTGGAGGGTCGGTGTGAGTGGAGGGTTGGTGTGAGTGGAGGGTTGGTGTGAGGGGAGGGTTGGTGTGAGTGGAGGGTTGGTGTGAGTGGAGGGTTGGTGTGAGTGGAGGGTTGGTGTGAGTGGAGGGTCGGTGTGAGTGGAGGGTCGGTGTGAGTGGAGGGTTGGTGTGAGTGGAGGGTCGGTGTGAGTGGAGGGTTGGTGTGAGTGGAGAGTCGGTGTGAGTGGAGAGTTGGTGTGAGTGGAGGGTCGGTGTGAGTGGAGAGTCGGTGTGAGTGGAGGGTTGGTGTGAGTGGAGGGTCGGTGTGAGTGGAGGGTTGGTGTGAGTGGAGGGTCGGTGTGAGTGGAGAGTTGGTGTGAGTGGAGGGTTTGAGTGAGTGGAGGGTTGGTGTGAGTGGAGGGTTGGTGTGAGTGGAGGGTTGGTGTGAGTGGAGGGTTGGTGTGAGTGGAGGGTCGGTGTGAGTGGAGAGTCGGTGTGAGTGGAGAGTCGGTGTGAGTGGAGGGTTGGTGTGAGTGGAGGGTCGGTGTGAGTGGAGAGTTGGTGTGAGTGGAGGGTTTGAGTGAGTGGAGGGTCGGTGTGAGTGGAGGGTCGGTGTGAGTGGAGGGTTGGTGTGAGTGGAGGGTTGGTGTGAGTGGAGGGTTGGTGTGAGTGGAGGGTCGGTGTGAGTGGAGGGTCGGTGTGAGTGGAGGGTCGGTGTGAGTGGAGGATTCGTGTGAGTGGAGGGTCGGTGTGAGTGGAGGGTCGGTGTGAGTGGAGGGTCGGTGTGAGTGGAGGGTCGGTGTGAGTGGAGGGTTGGTGTGAGGGGAGGGTTGGTGTGAGTGGAGAGTTGGTGTGAGTGGAGGGTCGGTGTGAGTGGAGGGTTGGTGTGAGTGGAGGGTCGGTGTGAGTGGAGGGTTGGTGTGAGTGGAGAGTCGGTGTGAGTGGAGGGTTGGAGTGAATGGAGGGTTGGTGTGAGTGGAGGGTCGGTGTGAGTGGAGGGTCGGTGTGAGTGGAGGGTTGGTGTGAGTGGAGGGTCGGTGTGAGTGGAGGGTTGGTGTGAGTGGTGGGTCGGTGTGAGTGGAGGGTCGGTGTGAGTGGAGGGTCGGTGTGAGTGGAGGGTTGGTGTGAGTGGAGGGTCGGTGTGAGTGGAGGGTTGGTGTGAGTGGAGGGTTGGTGTGAGTGGAGAGTTGGTGTGAGTGTTGGGTTGGTGTGAGTGGTGGGTTGGTGTGAGTGGAGGGTTGGTGTGAGTGGAGGGTTGGTGTGAGTGGAGTGTCGGTGTGAGTGGAGGATTGGTGTGAGTGGAGAGTCGGTGTGAGTGGAGGGTTGGTGTGATTGGAGGGTTGGTGTGAGTGGAGGGTCGGTGTGAATGGAGGGTTCGTGTGAGTGGAGGGTTGGTGTGAGTGTAGGGTCGGTGTGAGTGGAGGGTTGGTGTGAGTGGAGGGTTGGTGTGAGTGGAGGATTGGTGTGAGTGGAGAGTTGGTGTGAGTGTTGGGTTGGTGTGAGTGGAGGGTTGGTGTGAGTGGAGGGTTGGTGTGAGTGGAGGGTTGGTGTGAGTGGAGGGTTGGTGTGAGTGGAGGGTTGGTGTGAGTGGAGGGTTGGTGTGAGTGGAGTGTCGGTGTGAGTGGAGGATTGGTGTGAGTGGAGAGTCGGTGTGAGTGGAGGGTTGGTGTGAGTGTAGGGTCGGTGTGAGTGGAGGGTTGGTGTGAGTGGAGGGTTGGTGTGAGTGGAGGATTGGTGTGAGTGGAGAGTCGGTGTGAGTGTTGGGTTGGTGTGAGTGGAGGGTTGGTGTGAGTGGAGAGTTGGTGTGAGTGGAGGGTTGGTGTGAGTGGAGTGTCGGTGTGAGTGGAGGATTGGTGTGAGTGGAGAGTTGGTGTGAGTGGAGGGTTGGTGTGAGTGGAGGGTTGGTGTGAGTGGAGGGTTGGTGTGAGTGGAGGGTCGGTGTGAGTGGAGGGTTGGTGTGAGTGGAGGGTCGGTGTGAGTGTAGGGTCGGTGTGAGTGGAGGGTTGGTGTGAGTGGAGGGTTGGTGTGAGTGGAGGGTTGGTGTGAGTGGAGGGTTGGTGTGAGTGGAGTGTCGGTGTGAGTGGAGGATTGGTGTGAGTGGAGAGTTGGTGTGAGTGGAGGGTTGGTGTGAGTGGAGGGTTGGTGTGAGTGGAGGGTTGGTGTGAGTGGAGGGTCGGTGTGAGTGGAGGGTTGGTGTGAGTGGAGGGTCGGTGTGAGTGTAGGGTCGGTGTGAGTGGAGGGTTGGTGTGAGTGGAGGGTTGGCGTGAGTGGAGGATTGGTGTGAGTGGAGAGTCGGTGTGAGTGTTGGGTTGGTGTGAGTGGAGGGTTGGTGTGAGTGGAGAGTTGGTGTGAGTGGAGGGTTGGTGTGAGTGGAGGGTCGGTGTGAGTGGAGGGTCGGTGTGAGTGGAGGGTTGGTGTGAGTGGAGGGTCGGTGTGAGTGGAAGGTTGGTGTGAGTGGAGGGTTGGTGTGAGTGGAGTTTCGGTGTGAGTGGAGGGTTGGTATGAGTGGAGGGTTGGTGTGAGTGGAGTTTCGGTGTGAGTGGAGGGTTGGTGTGAGTGGAGGGTTGGTGTGAGTGGAGAGTCGGTGTGAGTGGAGAGTTGGTGTGAGGGTTGGGTTGGTGTGAGTGGAGGGTTGGTGTGAGTGGAGGGTTGGTGTGAGTGGAGAGTCGGTGTGAGTGGAGGGTTGGTATGAGTGGAGGGTTGGTGTGAGTGGAGGGTTGGTGTGAGTGGAGGGTTGGTGTGAGTGGAGGGTTTGTGTGAGTGGAGGGTTGGTGTGAGTGGAGGGTCGGTGTGAGTGGAGGGTTGGTGTGAGTGGAGAGTTGGTGTGAGTGGAGGGTCGGTGTGAGTGGAGGGTTGATGTGAGTGGAGGGTTGGTGTGAGTGGAGGGTTGGTGTGAGTGGAGAGTTGGTGTGAGTGGAGAGTTGGTGTGAGTGGAGGGTTGGTGTGAGTGGAGGGTTGGTGTGAGTGGAGGGTTGGTGTGAGTGGAGAGTTGGTGTGAGTGGAGGGTTGGTGTGAGTGGAGGGTTGGTGTGAGTGGAGGGTTGGTGTGAGTGGAGGGTCGGTGTGAGTGGAGGGTTGGTGTGAGTGGAGGGTTGGTGTGAGTGGAGGGTTGGTGTGAGTGGAGGGTTGGTGTGAGTGGAGGGTCGGTGTGAGTGGAGGGTTGATGTGAGTGGAGGGTTGGTGTGAGTGGAGGGTTGGTGTGAGTGGAGGGTTGGTGTGAGTGGAGGGTCGGTGTGAGTGGAGGGTCGGTGTGAGTGTAGGGTCGGTGTGAGTGGAGTGTCGGTGTGAGTGGAGGGTCGGTGTGAGTGTAGGGTCGGTGTGAGTGGAGGGTCGGTGTGAGTGGAGGGTCGGTGTGAGTGTAGGGTCGGTGTGAGTGGAGGGTCGGTGTGAGTGGAGGGTCGGTGTGAGTGGAGGGTCGGTGTGAGTGGAGGGTCGATGTGAGTGGAGGGTCGGTGTGAGTGGAGGGTTGGTGTGAGTGGAGGGTCGGTGTGAGTGGAGGGTCGGTGTGAGTGGAGGGTCGGTGTGACTGGATGGTTGATGTGAGTGGAGGGTCGGTGTGAGTGGAGGGTTGGTGTGAGTGGAGGGTTGGTGTGAGTGGAGAGTCGGTGTGAGTGGAGGGTCGGTGTGAGTGGAGGGTTGGTGTGAGTGGAGGGTGGGTGTGAGTGGAGGGTTGGTGTGTGTGGAGGGTTGGTGTGAGTGGAGAGTTGGTGTGAGTGGAGGGTCGGTGTGAGTGGAGGGTCGGAGTGAGTGGAGTTCGGTGTGAGTGGAGGGTCGGTGTGAGTGGAGGGTTGGTGTGAGTGGAGGGTTGGAGTGAATGGAGGGTTGGTGTGAGTGGATGGTTGGTGTGAGTGGAGGGTGGGTGTGAGTGGAGGGTTGGTGTGAGTGGAGGGTCGGTGTGAGTGGATGGTTGGAGTGAATGGAGGGTCGGTGTGAGTGGAGGGTTGGTGTGAGTGGAGGGTTGGTGTGAGTGGAGAGTTGGTGTGAGTGGAGGGTTGGTGTGAGTGGAGGGTTGGTGTGAGTGGAGGGTCGGTGTGAGTGGAGTTCGGTGTGAGTGGAGAGTCGGTGTGAGTGGAGTTCGGTGTGAGTGGAGGGTTGGTGTGAGTGGATGGTTGGAGTGAATGGAGGGTTGGTGTGAGTGGAGAGTTGGTGTGAATGGAGGGTTGGTGTGAGTGGAGGGTTGGTGTGAGTGGAGTGTCGTTGTGAGTGGAGAGTTGGTGTGAATGGAGGGTTGGTGTGAGTGGAGGGTTGGTGTGAGTGGAGTGTCGTTGTGAGTGGAGGGTCGGTGTGAGTGGAGGGTTGGTGTGAGTGGAGGGTTGGAGTGAATGGAGGGTTGGTGTGAGTGGAGGGTTGGTGTGAGTGGAGTGTCGTTGTGAGTGGAGGGTCGGTGTGAGTGGAGGGTCGGTGTGAGTGGATGGTTGGAGTGAATGGAGGGTTGGTGTGAGTGGAGGGTTGGTGTGAGTGGAGGGTTGGTGTGAGTGGAGGGTTGGTGTGAGTGGAGGGTCGGTGTGACTGGAGGGTCGGTGTGAGTGGAGGGTCGGTGTGAGTGGAGGGTTGGTGTGAGTGGAGGGTTGGTGTGAGTGGAGGGTCGGTGTGAGTGGAGGGTTGGTGTGAGTGGAGTGTTGGTGTGAGTGGAGGGTTGGTGTGAGTGGAGGGTCGGTGTGAGTGGAGGGTCGGTGTGAGTGGAGGGTTGGTGTGAGTGGAGTGTTGGTGTGAGTGGAGGGTTGGTGTGAATGGAGGGTTCGTGTGCGTGGAGGGTTGGTGTGAGTGGAGGGTTGGTGTGAGTGCGGGGTTGGTGTGAGTGGAAGGTTGGTGTGAATGGAGGGTTCGTGTGAGTGGAGTGTTGGTGTGAGTGCGGGGTTGGTGTGAGTGGAGGGTTGGTGTGAGTGGAAGGTTGGTGTGAGTGGAGGGTTGGTGTGAGTGGAGGCTTGGTGTAGGTGTAGGGTCGGTGTGAGTGGAGGGTCGGTGTGAGTGGAGGGTCGGTGTGAGTGGAGGGTCGGTGTGAGTGGAGGGTCGGTGTGAGTGGAGGGTCGGTGTGAGTGGAGGGTTGGTGTGAGTGGAGGGTTGGTGTGAGTGGATGGTTGGTGTGAGTGGAGGGTTGGTGTGACTGGAGGGTTGGTGTAGTGGAGGGTTGGAGTGAGTGGAGGGTTGATGTGAGCAGAGGGTTGGTGTGACTGGAGGGTTGGTGTGAGTGGAGGGTTGGTGTGAGCAGAGGGTTGATGTGATTGGAGGGTAGGTGTGAGTGGAAGGTTGGTGTGAGTGGAGGGTTGGTGTGAGTGGCGGGTTGGTGTGAGCAGAGGGTTGATGTGATTGGAGGGTAGGTGTGAGTGGAAGGTTGGTGTGAGTGGAGGGTTGGTGTGAGTGGCGGGTTGGTGTGAGTGGAGGGTTGGTGTGAGTGGAGGGTCGGTGGGAGTGGAAGGTTGGTGTGAGTGGAGGGTTGGTGTGAGTGGAGGGTTCGTGTGAGTGGAGGGTTGGTGTGAGTGGAGGGTTTGAGTGAATGGAGGGTTGGTGTGAGTGGAGTGTCGTTGTGAGTGGAGAGTTGGTGTGAGTGGAGGGTGGGCGTGAGTGGAGGGTTGGTGTGAGTGGAGGGTTGGAGTGAATGGAGGGTCGGTGTGAGTGGAGGGTCGGTATGAGTGGAGGCTCGGTGTGAGTGGAGGGTCGGTGTGAGTGGAGGGTCGGTGTAGGTGGAGTGTCGGTGTGAGTGGAGAGTTGGTGTGAGTGGAGGGTGGGCGTGAGTGGAGGGTTGGTGTGAGTGGAGGGTCGGTGTGAGTGGAAGGTCGGTGTGAGTGGAGTTCGGTGTGAGTGGAGTGTCGGTGTGAGTGGAGGGTTGGTGTGAGTGGAGGGTCGGTGTGAGTGGAGAGTCGATGTGAGAGGAGGGTCGGTGTGAGTGGAGGGTTGGTGTGAGTGGAGGGTTGGTGTGAGTGGAGGGTCGGTGTGAGTGGAGGGTCGGTGTGAGTGGAGGGTTGGTGTGAGTGGAGGGTTGGTGTGAGTGGAGGGTTGGTGTGAGTGGAAGGTTTGTGTGAGTGGAGGGTTGGTGTGAGTGGAGGGTTGGTGTGAGTGGAGGGTTGGTGTGAGTGGAAGGTTGGTGTGAGTGGAGGGTTGGTGTGAGTGGAGGGTTGGTTTGAGTGGAGGGTTGGTGTGAGTGGAGAGTCGGTGTGAGTGGAAGGTTGGTGTGAGTGGAGGGTTGGTGTGAGCATAGGGTTGATGTGAGTGGAGGGTTGGTGTGAGTGGAGGGTCGGTGTGATTGGAGGGTTGGTGTGATTGGAGGGTCGGTGTGAGTGGAGGGTTGGTGTGAGCATAGGGTTGATGTGAGTGGAGGGTTGGTGTGAGGGGAGGGTCGGTGTGAGTGGAGGGTTGGTGTGATTGGAGGGTTGGTGTGATTGGAGGGTCGGTGGGAGTGGAGGGTTTGAGTGAATGGAGGGTCGGTGTGAGTGGAGGGTTGATGTCATTGGAGGGTTGGTGTGAGTGGAGGGTCGGTGGGAGTGGAAGGTTGGTGTGAGTGGAGGGTTGGTGTGAGTGGAGGGTTGGTGTGACTGGAGGGTTCGTGTGTGTGGAGGGTTGGTGTGTGTGGTGTGTTGGTGTGAGTGGAGGGTTGGTGTGAGTGGAGGGTTTGAGTGAATGGAGGGTTGGTGTGAGTGGAGGGTTGGTGTGAGTGGAGGGTTTGAGTGAATGGAGGGTTGGTGTGAGTGGAGGGTTGGTGTGAGTGGAGGGTTTGAGTGAATGGAGGGTTGGTGTGATTGGAGGGTCGGTGGGAGTGGAGGGTTGGTGTGAGTGGAGAGTCGGTGTGAGTGGAGGGTTGGTGTGAGTGGAGGGTTGGTGTGAGTGGAGGGTTGGTGTGAGTGGAGGGTCGGTGTGAGTGGAGGGTTGGTGTGAGTGGAGGGTTTGAGTGAATGGAGGGTTGGTGTGAGTGGAGGGTTGGTGTGAGTGGAGGGTTTGAGTGAATGGAGGGTTGGTGTGAGTGGAGGGTCGGTGTAGGTGGAGTGTCGGTGTGAGTGGAGGGTGGGCGTGAGTGGAGGGTGGGCGTGAGTGGAGGGTTGGTGTGAGTGGAGGGTTGGTGTGAATGGAGGGTTGGTGTGAGTGGAGGGTTGGTGTGAGTGGAGGGTCGGTGTGAGTGGAGGGTTGGTGTGAGTGGAGGGTTAGTGTGAGTGGAGGGTTGGTGTGAGTGGAGGGTGGGTGTGAGTGTAGGGTTGGTGTGAGTGGAGGGTCGGTGTGAGTGGAGGGTTAGTGTGAGTGGAGGGTCGGTGTGAGTGGAGGGTTGGTGTGAGTGGAGGGTCGGTGTGAGCGGAGGGTTGGTGTGAGTGGAGGGTTAGTGTGAGTGGAGGGTCGGTGTGAGTGGAGGGTCGGTGTGAGTGGAGGGTCGGTGTGAGTGGAGGGTCGGTGTGAGTGGAGGGTTGGTGTGAGTGGAGGGTCGGTGTGAGTGGAGGGTCGGTGTGAGTGGAGGGTCGGTGTGAGTGGAGGGTTGGAGTGAATGGAGGGTTGGTGTGAGTGGAGGGTCGGTGTGACAGGAGGGTTGTTGTGAGTGGAGGGTTAGTGTGAGTGGAGGGTCGGTATGAGTGGAGGGTTGATGTGATTGGAGGGTTGATGTGATTGGAGGGTCGGTGGGAGTGGAGGGTTTGAGTGAATGGAGGGTCGGTGTGAGTGGAGGGTTGGTGTGAGTGGAGGGTTGGTGTGAGTGGAGGGTCGGTGGGAGTGGAGGGTTTGAGTGAATGGAGGGTCGGTGTGAGTGGAGGGTTGGTGTGAGTGGAGGGTTGGTGTGAGTGGAGGGTTTGAGTGAATGGAGGGTTGGTGTGAGTGGAGGGTTGGTGTGAGTGGAGGGTTTGAGTGAATGGAGGGTTGGTGTGAGTGGAGGGTTGGTGTGAGTGGAGGGTCGGTGTGAGTGGAGGGTCGGTGTGATTGGAGGGTCGGTGGGAGTGGAGGGTTGGTGTGAGTGGAGGGTTTGAGTGAATGGAGGGTTGGTGTGAGTGGAGGGTTGGTGTGAGTGGAGGGTCGGTGGGAGTGGAGGGTTGGTGTGAGTGGAGGGTCGGTGTGAGTGGAGGGTTGGTGTGAGTGGAGGGTTGGTGTGAGTGGAGGGTTGGTGTGAGTGGAGGGTCGGTGTGAGTGGAGGATTCGTGTGAGTGGAGGGTTGGTGTGAGTGGAGGGTTTGAGTGAATGGAGGGTTGGTGTGAGTGGAGGGTCGGTGTGAGTGGAGGGTCGGTGTAGGTGGAGTGTCGGTGTGAGTGGAGGGTCGGTGTGAGTGGAGGGTCGGTGTAGGTGGAGTGTCGGTGTGAGTGGAGAGTTGGTGTGAGTGGAGGGTGGGCGTGAGTGGAGGGTTGGTGTGAGTGGAGGGTTGGAGTGAATGGAGGGTTGGTGTGAGTGGAGTGTCGGTGTGAGTTGCGGGTCGGTGTGAGTGGAGGGTGGGCGTGAGTGGAGGGTCGATGTGAGTGGAGAGTCGATGTGAGTGGAGGGTCGGTGTGAGTGGAGGGTTGGTGTGAGTGGAGGGTTGGTGTGAGTGGAGGGTCGGAGTGAGTGGAGTTTGTTGTGAGTGGAGGGTCGGTGTGAGTGGAGTGTTGGTGTGAGTGGAGGGTTGGTGTGAGTGGAGGGTTGGTGTGAGTGGAGTGTTGGTGTGAGTGGAGGGTCGGAGTGAGTGGAGGGTCGGAGTGAGTGGAGTTCGGTGTGAGTGGAGGGTCGGTGTGAGTGGAGGGTCGGTGTGAGTGGAGGGTCGGTGTGAGTGGAGGGTCGGTGTGAGTGGAGGGTCGGAGTGAGTGGAGTTTGGTGTGAGTGGAGGGTCGGTGTGAGTGGAGTGTTGGTGTGAGTGGAGGGTTGGTGTGAGTGGAGGGTTGGTGTGAGTGGAGTGTTGGTGTGAGTGGAAGGTTTGTGTGCGTGGAGGGTTGGTGTGAGTGGAGGGTTGGTGTGAGTGGAGGGTTGGTGTAGGTGGAGGGTTGGTGTGAGTGGAGGGTTGGTGTGAGTGGAAGGTTGGTGTGAGTGGAGGGTTGGTGTGAGTGGAGGGTTGGTTTGAGTGGAGGGTTGGTGTGAGTGGATGGTTGGTGTGAGCAGAGGGTTGGTGTGATTGGAGGGTCGGTGTGACTGGAGGGTTGGTGTGAGTGGAGGTTTGGTGTGACTTGAGTGTCGGTGTGAGTGGAAGGTTGGTGTGAGTGGAGGGTTGGTGTGATTGGAGGCTTGGTGTGAGTGGAGGGTCGGTGTGAGCATAGGGTTGATGTGAGTGGAGGCTTGGTGTGAGTGGAGGGTCGGTATGAGTGGAGGGTTGATGTGAGTGGAGGGTTGGTGTGAGTGGAGGGTCGGTATGAGTGGAGGGTTGATGTGATTGGAGGCTTGGTGTGAGTGGAGGGTTGATGTGATTGGAGGGTTGGTGTGATTGGAGGGTCGGTGGGAGTGGAAGGTTGGTGTGAGTGGAGGGTTGGTGTGAGTGGAGGGTCGGTGTGAGCATAGGGTTGATGTGAGTGGAGGCTTGGTGTGAGTGGAGGGTCGGTGTGAGCATAGGGTTGATGTGAGTGGAGGCTTGGTGTGAGTGGAGGGTCGGTATGAGTGGAGGGTTGATGTGAGTGGAGGGTTGGTGTGAGTGGAGGGTCGGTATGAGTGGAGGGTTGATGTGATTGGAGGCTTGGTGTGAGTGGAGGGTTGATGTGATTGGAGGGTTGGTGTGATTGGAGGGTCGGTGGGAGTGGAAGGTTGGTGTGAGTGGAGGGTTGGTGTGAGTGGAGGGTTGGTGTGTGTGGAGGGTTGGTGTGATTGGAGGGTTGGTGTGTGTGGAGGGTTGGTGTGTGTGGAGGGTTGGTGTGATTGGAGGGTTGGTGTGAGTGGAGGGTTGGTGTGTGTGGAGGGTTGGTGTGAGTGGAGGGTTGATGTCATTGGAGGGTTGGTGTGAGTGGAGGGTTGGTGTGAGTGGAGGGTTGGTGTGAGTGGAGGGTTGGTGTGAGTGGAGGGTCGGTGTGAGTGGAGGGTTGGTGTGAGTGGAGGGTTGGTGTGAGTGGAGGGTTGGTGTGTGTGGAGGGTTGGTGTGAGTGGAGGGTTGATGTCATTGGAGGGTTGGTGTGAGTGGAGGGTTGGTGTGAGTGGAGGGTTGGTGTGAGTGGAGGGTTGGTGTGAGTGGAGGGTCGGTGTGAGTGGAGTGTTGGTGTGAGTGGAGGGTTGGTGTGAGTGGAGGGTTGGTGTGAGTGGAGGGTTTGAGTGAATGGAGGGTTGGTGTGAGTGGAGGGTTGGTGTGTGTGGTGTGTTGGTGTGAGTGGAGGGTTGGTGTGAGTGGAGGGTTTGAGTGAATGGAGGGTTGGTGTGAGTGGAGGGTTGGTGTGAGTGGAGGGTTTGAGTGAATGGAGGGTCGGTGTGAGTGGAGGGTTGGTGTGAGTGGAGGGTTTGAGTGAATGGAGGGTTGGTGTGATTGGAGGGTCGGTGGGAGTGGAGGGTTGGTGTGAGTGGAGGGTCGGTGTGAGTGGAGGGTTGGTGTGAGTGGAGGGTTGGTGTGAGTGGAGGGTTGGTGTGAGTGGAGGGTCGGTGTGAGTGGAGGATTCGTGTGAGTGGAGGGTTGGTGTGAGTGGAGGGTTTGAGTGAATGGAGGGTTGGTGTGAGTGGAGGGTTGGTGTGAGTGGAGGGTGGGCGTGAGTGGAGGGTGGGCGTGAGTGGAGGGTTGGTGTGAGTGGAGGGTTGGAGTGAATGGAGGGTTGGTGTGAGTGGAGGGTTGGTGTGAGTGGAGGGTCGGTGTGAGTGGAGGGTTGGTGTGAGTGGAGGGTTAGTGTGAGTGGAGGGTTGGTGTGAGTGGAGGGTTGGTGTGAGTGGAGGGTCGGTGTGAGTGGAGGGTTGGTGTGAGTGGAGGGTCGGTGTGAGTGGAGGGTCGGTGTGAGTGGAGGGTTGGTGTGAGTGGAGTGTCGGTGTGAGTGGAGGGTCGGTGTGAGTGGAGGGTCGGTGTGAGTGGAGGGTCGGTGTGAGTGGAGGGTCGGTGTGAGTGGAGGGTCGGTGTGAGTGGAGGGTTGGAGTGAATGGAGGGTTGGTGTGAGTGGAGGGTTGGTGTGAGTGGAGGGTCGGTGTGAGTGGAGAGTTGGTGTGAGTGCGGGGTTGGTGTGAGTGGAGGGTTGGTGTGAGTGGAGAGTTGGTGTGAGTGCGGGGTTGGTGTGAGTGGAGGGTCGGTGTGAGTGCGGGGTTGGTGTGAGTGGAGGGTTGGTGTGAGTGGAGGGTTGGTGTGAGTGGAGAGTTGGTGTGAGTGCGGGGTTGGTGTGAGTGGAGGGTCGGTGTGAGTGCGGGGTTGGTGTGAGTGGAGAGTTGGTGTGAGTGGAGGGTTGGTGTGAGTGGAGGGTTGGTGTGAGTGGAGGGTTGGTGTGAGTGGAGGGTTGGTGTGAGTGGAGAGTTGGTGTGAGTGCGGGGTTGGTGTGAGTGGAGGGTCGGTGTGAGTGCGGGGTTGGTGTGAGTGGAGGGTTGGTGTGAGTGGAGGGTTGGTGTGAGTGGAGGGTTGGTGTGAGTGGAGTTCGGTGTGAGTGGAGGGTTGGTGTGAGTGGAGGGTTGGTGTGAGTGGAGGGTTGGTGTGAGTGGAGGGTTGGTGTGAGTGGAGGGTTGGTGTGAGTGGAGGGTCGGTGTGAGTGGAGGGTTGGTGTGAGTGGAGTGTCGGTGTGAGTGGAGGGTTGGTGTGAGTGGAGGGTTGGTGTGAGTGGAGGGTCGGTGTGAGTGGAGTGTCGGTGTGAGTGGAGGGTTGGTGTGAGTGGAGGGTTGGTGTGAGTGGAGGGTTGGTGTGAGTGGAGGGTTGGTGTGAGTGGAGGGTTGGTGTGAGTGGAGGGTTGGTGTGAGTGGAGAGTCGGTGTGAGTGGAGGGTTGGTGTGAGTGGAGGGTTAGTGTGAGTGGAGGGTCGGTGTGAGTGGAGGGTCGGTGTGAGTGGAGGGTTGGTGTGAGTGGAGGGTTGGTGTGAGTGGAGGGTTGGTGTGAGTGGAGGGTTGCTGTGAGTGGAGGGTTGGTGTGAGTGGAGGGTTGGTGTGATTGGAGGGTCGGTGTGAGTGGAGGGTTGGTGTGAGTGGAGGGTCGGTGTGAGTGGAGGGTTGGTGTGAGTGGAGGGTTGGTGTGAGTGGAGGGTTGGTGTGAGTGGAGGGTTGGTGTGAGTGGAGGGTCGGTGTGAGTGGAGGGTTGGTGTGAGTGGAGGGTTGGTGTGAGTGGAGGGTCGGTGTGAGTGGAGGGTTGGTGTGAGTGGAGGGTTGGTGTGAGTGGAGGGTTGGTGTGAGTGGAGGGTTGGTGTGAGTGGAGGGTTGGTGTGAGTGGAGAGTCGGTGTGAGTGGAGGGTTGGTGTGAGTGGAGGGTTGGTGTGAGTGGAGGGTTGGTGTGAGTGGAGGGTTGGTGTGAGTGGAGGGTTGGTGTGAGTGGAGGGTCGGTGTGAGTGGAGGGTTGGTGTGAGTGGAGAGTCGGTGTGAGTGGAGGGTTGGTGTGAGTGGAGGGTTGGTGTGAGTGGAGAGTCGGTGTGAGTGGAGAGTTGGTGTGAGTGGAGGGTTGGTGTGAGTGGTGGGTTGGTGTGAGTGGTGGGTTGGTGTGAGTGGAGGGTTAGTGTGAGTGGAGGGTTGGAGTGAGTGGAGGGTTGGTGTGAGTGGAGGGTTGGTGTGAGTGGTGTGTTGGTGTGAGTGGTGGGTTGGTGTGAGTGGAGGGTTAGTGTGAGTGGAAGGTTGGTGTGAGTGGAGGGTCGGTGTGAGTGGAGGGTTGGTGTGAGTGGAGAGTCGGTGTGAGTGGAGGGTCGGTGTGAGTGGAGGGTCGGTGTGAGTGGAGGGTTGGTGTGAGTGGAGGGTTAGTGTGAGTGGAGGGTTGGTGTGAGTGGAGGGTTGGTGTGAGTGGAGGGTTGGTGTGAGTGGAGGGTCGGTGTGAGTGGAGGGTTGGTGTGAGTGGAGGGTTGGTGTGAGTGGAGGGTCGGTGTGAGTGGAGGGTTGGTGTGAGTGGAGGGTTGGTGTGAGTGGAGGGTCGGTGTGAGTGGAGGGTTGGTGTGAGTGGAGGGTTGGTGTGAGTGGAGGGTTGGTGTGAGTGGAGGGTTGGTGTGAGTGGAGGGTTGGTGTGAGTGGAGGGTTGGTGTGAGTGGAGGGTCGGTGTGAGTGGAGGGTTGGTGTGAGTGGAGGGTTGGTGTGAGTGGAGGGTCGGTGTGAGTGGAGGGTTGGTGTGAGTGGAGGGTTGGTGTGAGTGGAGAGTCGGTGTGAGTGGAGGGTTGGTGTGAGTGGAGGGTCGGTGTGAGTGGAGGGTCGGTGTGAGTGGAGGGTTGGTGTGAGTGGAGGGTCGGTGTGAGTGGAGGGTCGGTGTGAGTGGAGGGTCGGTGTGAGTGGAGGGTTGGTGTGAGTGGAGGGTCGGTGTGAGTGGAGGGTCGGTGTGAGTGGAGGGTCGGTGTGAGTGGAGGGTCGGTGTGAGTGGAGGGTTGGTGTGAGTGGAGAGTCGGTGTGAGTGGAGGGTTGGTGTGAGTGGAGGGTCGGTGTGAGTGGAGAGTCGGTGTGAGTGGAGAGTCGGTGTGAGTGGAGGGTTGGTGTGAGTGGAGGGTTAGTGTGAGTGGAGGGTTGGTGTGAGTGGAGAGTCGGTGTGAGTGGAGGGTTGGTGTGAGTGGAGGGTCGGTGTGAGTGGAGAGTCGGTGTGAGTGGAGAGTCGGTGTGAGTGGAGGGTTGGTGTGAGTGGAGGGTTAGTGTGAGTGGAGGGTTGGTGTGAGTGGAGGGTTGGTGTGAGTGGAGGGTTGGTGTGAGTGGAGGGTTGGTGTGAGTGGAGGGTTGGTGTGAGTGGAGGGTCGGTGTGAGTGGAGAGTCGGTGTGAGTGGAGAGTCGGTGTGAGTGGAGGGTTGGTGTGAGTGGAGAGTCGGTGTGAGTGGAGGGTTGGTGTGAGTGGAGGGTTGGTGTGAGTGGAGGGTCGGTGTGAGTGGAGAGTCGGTGTGAGTGGAGAGTCGGTGTGAGTGGAGGGTTGGTGTGAGTGGAGGGTTAGTGTGAGTGGAGGGTTGGTGTGAGTGGAGGGTTGGTGTGAGTGGAGGGTTGGTGTGAGTGGAGAGTTGGTGTGAGTGGAGGGTTGGTGTGAGTGGAGAGTTGGTGTGAGTGGAGGGTTGGTGTGAGTGGAGGGTTGGTGTGAGTGGAGGGTCGGTGTGAGTGGAGAGTCGGTGTGAGTGGAGAGTCGGTGTGAGTGGAGGGTTGGTGTGAGTGGAGGGTTAGTGTGAGTGGAGGGTTGGTGTGAGTGGAGGGTTGGTGTGAGTGGAGGGTTTGAGTGAGTGGAGGGTCGGTGTGAGTGGAGGGTTGGTGTCAGTGGAGGGTCGGTGTGAGTGGAGGGTCCGTGTGAGTGGAGAGTTGGTGTGAGTGGAGAGTTGGTGTGAGTGGAGGGTCGGTGTGAGTGGAGGGTCGGTGTCAGTGGAGGGTCGGTGTGAGTGGAGAGTTGGTGTGAGTGGAGGGTTGGTGTGAGTGGAGAGTTGGTGTGAGTGGAGGGTTGGTGTGAGTGGAGGGTTGGTGTGAGTGGAGGGTCGGTGTGAGTGGAGGGTTGGTGTGAGTGGAGGGTTGGTGTGAGTGGAGGGTTGGTGTGAGTGGAGAGTTGGTGTGAGTGTTGGGTTGGTGTGAGTGGAGGGTTGGTGTGAGTGGAGAGTTGGTGTGAGTGGAGGGTTGGTGTGAGTGGAGGGTTGGTGTGAGTGGAGGGTTGGTGTGAGTGGAGGGTTGGTGTGAGTGGAGGGTTGGTGTGAGTGGAGAGTTGGTGTGAGTGGAGGGTTGGTGTGAGTGGAGGGTTGGTGTGAGTGGAGGGTTGGTGTGAGTGGAGGGTTGGTGTGAGTGGAGAGTTGGTGTGAGTGGAGGGTTGGTGTGAGTGGAGGGTTGGTGTGAGTGGAGAGTTGGTGTGAGTGGAGGGTCGGTGTGAGTGGAGGGTTGGTGTGAGTGGAGGGTCGGTGTGAGTGGAGGGTCGGTGTGAGTGGAGGGTCGGTGTGAGTGGAGTTCGGTGTGAGTGGAGGGTTGGTGTGAGTGGAGGGTCGGTGTGAGTGGAGGGTCGGTGTGAGTGGAGGGTCGGTGTGAGTGGAGGGTCGGAGTGAGTGGAGTTCGGTGTGAGTGGAGGGTTGGTGTGAGTGGAGAGTCGGTGTGAGTGGAGAGTCGGTGTAGGTGGAGGGTTGGTGTGAGTAGAGGGTTGGAGTGAATGGAGGGTTGGTGTGAGTGGATGGTTGGTGTGAGTGGAGGGTTGGTGTGAGTGGAGGGTTGGAGTGAATGGAGGGTTGGTGTGAGTGGAGGGTGGGTGTGAGTGGAGGGTTGGTGTGAGTGGAGGGTTGGAGTGAATGGAGGGTTGGTGTGAGTGGATGGTTGGTGTGAGTGGAGGGTCGGTGTGAGTGGAGGGTGGGTGTGAGTGGAGTGTTGGTGTGAGTGGAGGGTTGGTGTGAATGGAGGGTTCGTGTGAGTGGAGTGTTGGTGTGAGTGCGGGGTTGGTGTGAGTGGAAGGTTGGTGTGAGTGGAGGGTTGGTGTAGTGGAGGGTTGGTGTGAGTGGAGGGTTGGTGTGAGTGGAGGGTTGGTGTGAGCAGAGGGTTGGTGTGATTGGAGGGTCGGTGTGTGTGGAGGGTCGGTGTGAGTGGAGGGTTGGTGTGAGTGGAGGGTTGGTGTGAGTGGAGGGTCGGTGTGATTGGAGGGTCGGTGTGAGTGGAGGGTCGGTGTGAGTGGAGGGTTGGTGTGAGTGGAGGGTTGGTGTGATTGGAGGGTCGGTGTGATTGGAGGGTCGGTGTGAGTGGAGGGTCGGTGTGAGTGGAGGGTTGGTGTAGTGGAGGGTTGGTGTGAGTGGAGGGTTGGTGTGAGTGGAGGGTTGGTGTGAGCAGAGGGTTGGTGTGATTGGAGGGTCGGTGTGTGTGGAGGGTCGGTGTGATTGCAGGGTCGGTGTGAGTGGAGGGTTGGTGTGAGTGGAGGGTTGGTGTGAGTGGAGGGTTGGTGTGAGCAGAGGGTTGGTGTGATTGGAGGGTCGGTGTGTGTGGAGGGTCGGTGTGACTGGAGGGTTGGTGTGAGTGGAGGGTTGGTGTGACTTGAGTGTCGGTGTGAGTGGAAGGTTGGTGTGAGTGGAGGGTTGGTGTGAGCAGAGGGTTGATGTGATTGGAGGGTACGTGTGAGTGGAAGGTTGGTGTGAGTGGAGGGTCAGTGTGAGTGGAGGGTTGGTGTGAGTGGAGGGTTGGTGTGAGTGGAGGGTTGGTGTGAGTGGAGGGTTGGTGTGAGTGGAGGGTTGGTGTGAGTGGAGGGTTGGTGTGAGTGGCGGGTTGGTGTGAGTGGAGGGTTGGTGTGATTGGAGGGTCGGTGGGAGTGGAAGGTTGGTGTGAGTGGCGGGTTGGTGTGAGTGGAGGGTTGGTGTGACTTGAGGGTTCGTGTGTGTGGAGGGTTGGTGTGTGTGGTGTGTTGGTGTGAGTGGAGGGTTGGTGTGAGTGGAGGGTCGGTGTGAGTGGAGGATTCGTGTGAGTGGAGGGTTGGTGTGAGTGGAGGGTTTGAGTGAATGGAGGGTTGGTGTGAGTGGAGTGTCGTTGTGAGTGGAGGGTCGGTGTGAGTGGAGGGTCGGTGTGAGTGGAGGGTCGGTGTGAGTGGAGGGTTGGTGTGAGTGGAGGGTCGGTGTGAGTGGAGGGTCGGAGTGAGTGGAGGGTCGGTGTGAGTGGAGGGTCGGTGTGAGTGGAGGGTCGGTGTAGGTGGAGTGTCGGTGTGAGTGGAGAGTTGGTGTGAGTGGAGGGTGGGCGTGAGTGGAGGGTTGGTGTGAGTGGAGGGTTGGAGTGAATGGAGGGTTGGTGTGAGTGGAGTGTCGGTGTGAGTGGCGGGTCGGTGTGAGTGGAGGGTGGGCGTGAGTGGAGGGTCGATGTGAGTGGAGAGTCGATGTGAGTGGAGGGTCGGTGTGAGTGGAGGGTCGGTGTGAGTGGAGGGTTGGTGTGAGTGGAGGGTGGGCATGAGTGGAGGGTTGGTGTGAGTGGAGGGTTGGAGTGAATGGATGGTTGGTGTGAGTGGAGTGTCGGTGTGAGTGGAGGGTCGGTGTGAGTGGAGGGTCGGTGTGAGTGGAGGGTCGATGTGAGTGGAGGGTCGGTGTGAGTGGACGGTCGGTGTGAGTGGAGGGTCGATGTGAGTGGAGAGTCGATGTGAGTGGAGGGTCGATGTGAGTGGAGGGTGGGCGTGAGTGGAAATCATAATAAATACAAATTCCTCGAGGTTCGATTTAAGGAAATTTATTTGCACAAATATACTTGTGGAGAGAGAGTGTTTCAGCTGCAAAGCCAAGGCACTGCACTCTGAGTTATGCAGTCAAAAAACATTTTATTTATAGGTTGAAATAAACGACTTTGAAGAGATAAAGCTTGGGAACATACGCAAGAGGAAATATGAATGTTTTGCCCTTGGTTTAAAAACAATTCGAGTACGCATTTTGTTGTCCTTCGGCAGAACAACTTATTATTATAATAAGGCCAGTACCACATACTAAGCAGTATTTTGTTTACATTACTTGACCTCCTTATTTTCGCTGAAAAGCAGTGTTAAAATATAGTTAATATTCCCAGCATGCTTCTAAATTGGTAACTCATTAACTTCCCTTCCACAATTCCCTCCTTGTTGATCTTTTGATCAACACCTTTTAGTAAATTATCGTGTCCTCCAGATAGAAGGGTTGTTTATAATGTAAGGGGAATGGATGTATGACAGTTCCCTGCGTGTTATGAGCCTGGTAGCAAGGAGGCAAGGCGGCTAGGGCTGTTCCCGTGTTAGAATAATAAAAATATCTTGCGCAATATTAAAACAGTAACCATACGACAATCAAGATTACAATGGCGATTGTAATCCAGAACACAATCCTCTGGCCTGACGATCCTACCATCCAAAGCCAAAACCCATCCCTCATTTTCATGCAATCGTGCTACCTCTCTACGAATGTGATCCACCAGGTTATCAATTTTCTCTGAGTTATCAGGGATGTATGTGCAACAGTCACTGCCAATCAGGGCACAAGTGCCTCCCTTTTCAGCTAACAAGAAATCGAGAGCCATTCTATTCTGCAGGGCAACCGCTCTTATAGCAACCATCTCAGTTTCTATCTGGTTAACAGCTTCTGCAGTGTCATTAGCTACCTGCTCAAGGATGTCTCGTAGTTCGCGTAGTTCGTATGCATTAGTGGCTATTCCTAATGGTGGTATCATTATTCCCAGCATTTGTGTCCATGTCATAACACTTTGTGTCGTCCTGTGATGGGGATGGTCCTGCAGTTGCTGAATGTGATGCACATAAGGGACTACCTTTCCCAAATAGCAGGAGCCTTCCCAATTTTCTGGTATGGCCACAGATAAAATACGTGCCGTTATATGCGGTCAGGTTTCCTTTACTATCAGTCATCATTAGTCTAATCGGATCCCCTTCCCAGGAGCCTCCACTAGTTTGATTTTCAACTGACCAACCAAAAAACAAAGATGAATAGTCCTTCTCCACGTCCTGTACTATTTTGTCTCAGAGCTCATTCTGCTATATCTTTACTGGCGAATGGGATAGGTCGCACAGGAAAGCCCTCCTCCAAACATCTGGGAATTTGTGTACAAACCCAACAACTGGATTTATTTACCCTCTCTGCGTATGAGTGAGACATGTATATTAAGGTGTTAGTGTTCAGTTTACCCTCTACATGATGTTGGATTAATATGATAATATAAAAACATCAACGCCGTCATTCTCTTCAGGTTAGCGTCTCACTAGTACTCTCAAAGTTCCGTATGATGTAGTTTACACGAGTTGCGTGGATCCCATCTGGCTTTTCTTTTACTGTAACGGCTGTTCGAGTTGTTAGCAGCACTTGGTAGGGTCCATTCCACCTAGGAGAAAAATAATCTTTGTTTAGTGCTTTCACATACACTTGATCTCCAGGTTTAAAGGGTGTGTATTTCCCTCTTTTGGATGCATCTGAGCCTGTCGCACCTTTTCATGTATTTTTCCAGCGGTCTCGCACATGGCTTGGGCATATTTTAGCGATGCCTCATCTGCCCAAATTATGGCTACTGCCGCTGGGGTCATTGGGGGTTTTGTCCCAGTTGCCATAGGACGTCCCATTAATATCTCATACGGGGTTAGGCCTGTATTGCGATTTTTCTGATTTCTCAGGGCATACATCACTATGGGTATGGCATCTGGCCATAGCAGCCCATTTTGTTGACACACTTTTGTAACTGCAGTTTTAATTATTCCATCCGCCTTTTCCACCATTCCGGAGGATTGTGGCTGATATGGTATTTGCAATTTCCAATCAAATCCCATGGCTTCTGTTAGGGCTTTGGTCAATTTGCTAGTGAAATTAGTTTCCCTGTCACTGTTAATACCCATTGGTATCCCAATCCCAGGATATTCGTCCTTTCAACACTTCAGTTGTCTGATTTTCCACTGGCTTATCAACCGCAGTAGGCACCACTCCCACCTGCGATCCAGCTATATCATTACCCAAGATAAACTGTATTCCTGGACAAGATAATTTCTCTATTACTCCTACTACCACTTCACCACTCTTTGCTGGACTTTCCAACCTTACCTTATATAATGGAACACTACTCCTCTCACCCTGAATTCCACATATTACCACCTTTTCTGGCAACATTCTTCCCAGACTACATAACTCCTCTTCTTTTACCATCAAAGATTGACTAGCTCCCGTATCTCTTAAAATTGTGACTTCTTTACCTACTCCTCCTGATACACATGAGTAAACTTTACCCACACAAGTAAATTCTTTAAAAAGATCTGGCACCTTCTTATCAATCACTTCTTGATCAGGCTGTACAATATTTTGCACCTCCTTCGCTCCACTTGGGCTTTCCTTTACCATGTTTTATCCTGTTTTACCACATCAGCCTTCCCAGTGCTTTTCTTCAACCACCAACACTGTGACTTCACATGGCCTAGTTTATTATGGGTAGGTCCCATATGTTTTATGTTTCCGAAAGCATATGCTACCCTTTGAGACTCCAGTATAATTGGGAAGGATCAAACAGGGCGTTTGACATGTTACATTAAACCTAGGCCCCCACCAATCCTCAAACCTATTCATATCGTATCCAGCTAATGAAAACATATGAAACTTTTCACTTCTTTTCCACCCTCCTGGATTTCTTTTTTAATCTGAGGTAAACTCTCCTTATTATCTCCCATCAAATCACCTTTACCTTTACCACTTGAGTATTTCTCATGTCCCCAGTTTCTATCCCTCACAGGCTGAAACTGATGTCGGAAACCAAGCTTTGATTAATGAACTAATTCATAATCATCTGCCATTTCTGCTGCTAATCTCGCAGTTTTAACCCTCTGTTCTTCCATATGAGTTCTCACTACATCAGGAATTGAATTTTTAAACTCCTCCAAAAGTATAATTTCTCTGAGAGCTTCATACGTTTGGTCTATTTTCAAAGCCCTTATCCACCTTTCAAAATTGTCCTGATAGCAACCTGCTTTTAGCCAAGAGCGATGCTCCTGTAGGGAGGCTTGCTCCTGTGCCTGTTTTAACTTTGGTCCTGTTATGGTGGATGGAAGTTCAATTGCAGCCGCTTGCAGTTGTGGCTGATGTTTGAGAGCCCCTTCCTTTGCTATGGTATCAGCAAATCTATTGCCGCATGAGACTTCATCGTCTGCAGTAGTATGCGCTTCACACTTTAAAAGGGCTATCTTGCTGGGCAGCTGAACAGCATCTAGTAAATGTAAAACCAATTTAGCATGTTTAATAAGTTGGCCGGAGGAAGTTATGAATCCCCTGTTTTTCATAACTGGCCAAAATCATGTACTACCCCAAAAGCGGATCGGGAATCAGTATAAACATTGACTGTTTTATTTTTAGCTAGAATACATGCTTTAGTAAGGGCAAACTATTCGGCCGCTAGAGCAGACGTTCCCGAAAGCAGAGCAAAAGCTTCCACTATCTTGAATGGAGTTACTATTGCATCACCGGCCAGGAGGGTCATATCATTTGGTCGGTTTGCTGACCCATTGGTGAGAAAGATGGTGTCTGGATTTTCTCGTGGGTGACTCAATAAATCAGGTTGAGAGAGGTTGTGGTGGCTTCAACCAATAGTAAACAGTCATGATCATACATATGTTCTGTTTCTGAGGGCGTGGGTAAGAGTGTAGCAGGGTTGGCAGCTGGCGCTCGCTTGTAGGTAAAGTTGGTTTAAGAGAGGATTACTTCGTACCCAGTGTGTCGAGCCGCAGTTAAATGCTACGTTGCGGATGAATTAAGCAGCAGCAAAACTGATTTTTTTCTACTATGGCGGCTGTGGCTGCTACTGCTCTTAAGCAATTTGGCATACCCTTTACCACAGCACATAGGGCCACCAAGTAATAGGCAAGGGGTCTTTTTCCTCCTCAATGATCTTGCACCAGGATCCCTGTTGCAAATCCCCCTGCTTCATTCAAATAAAGAGTAAAGGGTTTGCTGAAATTAGGAAGTCCCAAGGCAGGGGCGCTAATCATGGCTTGTTTCAAATTACGAAATGCTTGCTCCCTCTCTGGGATCCAGGTAACAACTGAAGGGGCGTCCTGTAGGGTAGCTTTGGTGGTATATATTAGGGGTAATACGGTACACCACGTGTCGACAGGCTATTGGTGGAGGGATGCCAGGTCCTGATAGGATCTGCCACCTACTGGACTCCACCCAGAAATGCCGGTATAAGAACCCAGTTTTTCCCTCCATTTCCCTCAGCAGTTGTATTCTGTAACCACGCTGCTGGGGATAAAGTTCTGCTTAATAAAGCCTTCAATTGACATTACCTCAACCTGCCTCGCGTCATATTGACGGTGCTACAATTTATGAAGCAGAATTTAAATTGAAGAAAACGACGTGGGAACATGGAGCTCCGAATCACCCCGGAGTGCCTGCGCATCGCACCCCAAGCAGCTAACTCGGCCTCTATCTTCAAACACTGGATGGCATGCTTTGAGGGCTACCTCCGAACGGCCCCCGGCACACCGACTGACGAACAAAAGATGCAGGTCCTCTATTCCAGGGTGAGTCCTGACGTCTACTCCCTTATCGAGGACGGTTTCACCGCTGCCATCGCCGCGCTGAAGGATATCTACATCCGGCCCGCCAACCAGGTTTTTGCTCGCTACCAGCTCGCCACACGATGGCAATTTCCGGGGTAATCGCTGGACGAGTTTTATAACGCCCTGCAGATCCTGGGTCGAAACTGCAACTGCCCGGCGGTAACAGCGAGTGAATACACAGAGCTCCTGGTCCGCGATGCGTATGTGGCAGGTTTGGCCTATTCCCAGATCCGCCAGAGGCTTCTGGAGAAAGAATCTCTGGGACTTACAGAAGCTCGGGCCCTGGCGGCATCCCTCGATGTGGCCTTGCGTAACGCCCGCGCCTACACCCCCGACCGCACTACAGCCCCTTGGGCTCCGTGGACCCCTGCTGCGGTCGACTCTCCGACACCCCCCGCACCCCCGCAAACCTGCGCGGCCAAAACACCAGACCAACCGGGGGGGGCCCCGCTGCTATTTTTGCGACCAGCCGAAACGTCCACGGCAGCGATGCCCGGCCCGCGCAGCTACCTGCAAAAGCTGCGGGAAGAAAGGCCACTACGCAACGGTGTGCAAGTCCCGTGGGGTCGCCGCTATCTCCGCGGCCCCACGGCAACGGAGGCACCCGAGGGCGCCCCGTGTGTACCGGCCCCGGCAGTCATACCAGGACCTCACGGACCGGGAATGCAGGAGGAGACTCCGGATGAGGCGGGAAACCGTGGCATACATCTGCCATCTGCTGGCACACCTGTCACCGCGTGGCACTGGCGGGGGACACCCTCTCCCCGTGTCCATCAAGGTTACGGTTGCCCTGAACTTTTATGCAACGGGGTCATTCCAGGCACAGAGTGGGGACCTGTCCGGCAAATCGCAGACATCGGTGCATCGGTGCATCCGGGCAGTGACAGATGCCCTATATGCCATGGCGCACCGCTACATCCGCTTCCCCGTGGACCGGGCCAGCCAAGATGCCCGGGCCGTGGGTTTCTCTGCCGTGGCCGGGTTCCCCATGGTCCAGGGCGCGATCGAAGGGATGCACGTCGCCGTGCGGCCACCTGCAGAGAACAGGGCCGTGTTCACCAATAGGAAGGGGACCTATTCGATGAACATACAGGTGGTCTGCGACCACCGCATGATGATCCTGCATGTCTGGGCCCGTTACGCAGGCAGTGTACACGACTCATACGTGTTGTCGCGGTCATCCATCCGAGGCATGTACGAGGGAAGCCATCCCCGGCTGAGGGGCTGGTTGCTGGGCGACAGGGGCTACCCATTGCGATCATGGCTGATGACGCCTGTACGGAGGCCACGCAATGAGGCGGAGAACCGCTACAATGATGCCCATGTAGCGACAAGGGGAGTGATCGAGAGGTGCTTTGGCGTGCTGAAGATGCGTTTCAGGTGCCTGGACCTCTCTGGGGGCGCCCTCCAGTATCGGTCAGATAGGGTCGGCCGCATCATTGTGGTGTGCTGCGTCCTGCACAACATAGCCCAACAGAGGGGCGATGTGCCGCAGGCAGAGGAGGGCGGAGTGGAGGAGCAGCAGGAAGAGGCGCAGTCCTCCCCAGATGAGGGGGATGGGGGTAATGGTCAGGGCAGGCGGGCTAGACACAGGCGGGTGGCTGTCCACCGTTACCGGCTGGCCCAGCGGGCACGGGACAGACTGATAGCCGCCCGCTTCACTGACTAGATGGGCGTGGGAATCGGGTAGTATGGCCACAGACCGCACACCATGGCAACAGCCGACCACCCACACCCCCCACCCATCCACCCACCCAGCACCCTCACCCCCCTCCCCAACCCTACCCACCCCACCCGCATGCAACCACCCCCCCCCCATTGCCGATCCACCTGCGGCACAACGGCCAGGCTCACACAGTTGCGGGTGGACGCGTGTCTATTGCAGGCCATGGAGGATAATGACAACCTGCCCTGCGGTGAGCTCCTGGCTCCACATCGTTGGACAATGTCTGACCCATGGCCACAGTACCACCATCCACCCGGACCATCCCTGCATGCGGCTGTGACACTGCAGCGCACGGTCCCGTCCTCTGCCCGGGGGGATGTTGATGGCGGCCCAGGGGGAAGGGGGCAGACTCACCTGGGGCTGAGGTAAGACCACCCCTCACACACACACTTGCGCTCAACGTACATGACAACCCTGCACGCTTTGGACAGAGCACAAAGGCAGCTTTGTAGGTGTAACATTGACTTTAATAACCAAACGAGTTCATACACGTGCCCGAGCCCCTAAAACTCATCTGTGCCCTGCACCCGTGCCAACTTACTCAGTGTCTAATTGTTTGGCCTAACGGGCCCTTTGACTACGTCTACGTGGTTCCCCAGAAGGTACAACAGAACTGGAGGTGGACTCCTGTGATTCCTGCCCTCTGACACTGGATCCCTTTGGCGGCCGTTTCCTGGGGCGTCCTGGGCTTGATGGGCCAGGCTGCGGCCCGGGCGACTGGGATGGCGAGCTGCCAGCCTGTCCTGCCCGTTGCCCACCCGATGCACCTGGGACGGAAGAGGGGGAGTCCGAGGTGTCGCGGTGTTCCGGGACCTCCCCTACAGGGGAAGCCGGGACGGACCACACCACCTCCTCCTCCCTCGGGGTGCCCGATGGCCCCCAGGCCTCTACATGGGTGGGGGATGCGAACGGACTGGCCATCCGACGCCCCCCCCGACATCTGGCGCTGCCAGTCCTGGAGGCCCGTGCTGGTATCGACAGGGGTCTGCAGGTTTGCAGCCATGGAGCCTAGGGAGTTGGCCATACCTGTCTGTGACTGTGCGACGCCAGTTCGCACATGGCCACTGGCGCCGATGCCCTCAGCGATGGCCTGCAGAGACTGGGCCATGGCCTTCTGAGACTGGGCCATGGCCTGCAGAGACTGGGCTATGGACTGCTGAGACTGGGCCATGGCGTTGAGCGCCTCTGCCATCTGGCGCTGGCACTGGCTCATGGCCTCCTGTGAGAGGGCAGCTCCCGTGCGGTGTCGGCCTGGGTGGCACGCATGACCGGCACCACTTCCAGCTCCTGGATGCGGGTGGACTCCTCCACCTGCGACTGCAGCCGCCGCAAGCCGGCCGTCACCCTCTTCGCTCGTCTCCGGGTCGGTGGTTGCATCGGATCTATGGGTGGGTGTGGTAACTCCAGGAACCCGGGATCCATCTGGGCGGCAGATGTTCGCTTGGGCTGGGCTGCCCTCCGACCGCCCGGCCCCTCTGCTGCTCCTACCTCCACCTGCTGTACCGGGATGGCTGTGTTGTGCGCACCAGTGAGTGTACCAGACGCCTCATCACTAAAGTGCCCAACCGAGGTGAGTGTTTCTGCGATGGTGGAGGGTGTTGGTGACAGCAGTGGCGTTGTGTCGTGCTCTTCGTCCCACTCTGAGTCCATGGCACTTTGGGGTGGGGGTTCGTCTCCACCCATCCACTCTGAGTCACTGTCCGGTATTTCGTCTTCCTGGGTAGTGCTGTCCCGGGTAGTGCTGTCCCGGGTAGGGGTGTCCTGGGCAGTGCTGTCCCGGGTAGGGGTGTCCTGGGTAGTGGTGCCCTGGGTAGTGGTGTCCTGGATAGTGGTGTCCTGGCTCGGATGTGACGGGGGCCTGTGGCTGCCCCCCTCGTCGCTGGGTGGAACACATCTGCCTCGTCGCTCCCGCACGTGACGGGGGTGTCGTCTCCCTGTTGCTCCAGGTCTCTCCGTCTCCCGTGGCCTCCGAGGGGCATCCTGCGGGCGTCCCATGCTGGAGGGTCCGGGTCTCTCCGTCTCCCGTGGCCTCCGAGGGGCATCCTGCGGGCATCGCATGCTGGAGGGTCCGGGTCTCTCCGTCTCCCGTGGCCGCCGAGGGGCATCCTGCGGGCATCGCATGCCGGAGGGTCCGGTCTCTCCGTCTCCCGTGGCCTCCGAGGGGCATCCTGCGGGCGTCGCATGCCAGAGGGTCCGGGTCTCTCCGTCTCCCGTGGCCTCCGAGGGGCATCCTGCGGGCGTCGCATGCCGGAGGGTCCGGGTCTCTCCGTCTCCCGTTGCCTCCGAGGGGCATCCTGCGGGCGGTCTGCATCTGCGGGGATGGGTGCCTGGACGTTTGCTCCTGCGATACACAATGAAGCATGCAGGGTTAGACATGCAGGCAGTGATCAGGTGATATGGGGGAAGGGGGAGGGAGGATATGGGGACGGGCTGTCGGTGGCTCACTTGCTAGTATGCCCCCGACCTCTGCATCAGCAACCTCCCAGTCATCAGGTCCGCCAGCCAGTTCCAGGGCCCTTTCCTCATGTTCGGTCAGTGGCCTCTCATCAGCGGGGCCTCCTCCAGTCCTCACATGCTCCCTATTGTTGTGTGCACACTTCTCCTGCAGTGGGGGGGGGGTGGGTGTGGGTGGTAGCAGGGGTAAAAGGCAACAGTGTTAGGCAGGTATATGAATGCACGCCATCGGTTGCGCGTGCATTGCAGAGGTTAAGGTTAGGGCTGGATTCACTTGGGGATATGGGGGATATGGGGGAGGGGGGATATGGGGGAAGGGGGTTATGGGGGATATGGGAGAGGGGGGATATGGGGGAGGGGGGATATGGGGGAGGGGGGATATGGGGGATATGGGGGAGGGGGGATATGGGGAGGGGGGTTCTGGGGGATATGGGGGAGGGGGTTATGGGGGAGGGGGGTTCTGCGGGATATGGGGGAGGGGGTTATGGGGGAGGGGGGATATGGGGGAGTTTGGATATGGCAGAGGGGGGATATGGAGGATATGGGGGAAGGGGGATATGGGGGAGGGGGGATATGAGGGAGGGGGGATATGGGGGAGGGGGGTATGGGGGGGGATAAGGGGAGGGGGGATATGGGGTGGGGTTATGGGGGATATGGGGAGGGGGATATGGGGGATATGGGGAGGGGGATATGGGGAGGGGGGATATGGGGAGGAGGGATATGGGGGATATGGGGAGGGGGGATATGGGGAGGGGGATATGGGGGAGGGGGGATATGGGGGAGGGGGGATATGGGGAGGGGGGATATGGGGGATATGGGGAGTGGGAATATGGGGAGGGGGGATATGGGGGAGGGGGGATATGGGGGAGGGGATATGGGGGGGTTATGGGGGATATGGGGGAGGGGGGATATGGGGGAGGGGGGGATATGGGGAGGCTCACCCTGCCTGCTTTGACGAGGTCGTTCACCTCCTTGTGGCACTGGGTGCCTGTCCGTGGTGTCAGGGCCGCAGCGGTGACGACCTCTGCCACCTCCCTCCACAGACGCCGGCTGTGGCGTGGGGCAACTCTGCGGCTGTGCCCGGGATACAGGGCGTCCCTCCTCTGAACCACGTGCGCAAGCGCGGATCCCATCATGTCGCTGCTAGCCCATTTCGGGCCGGAGACTTTCGACCCATTTTTCTGATGTGACGCAAGTCGGATTTGCGCCGTTTTTTGCGCCAATCGGCGGATTTTGCGCTGATAACGGAGAATTTCGCCCCCAGTTTTTCCGTCCATTTCCCTCAGCAGTTGTATTCTGTAACCACGCTGCTGGGGATAAAGTTCTGCTTAATAAAGCCTTCAATTGACATTACCTCAACCTGCCTCGCGTCATATTGACGGTGCTACAGTAGCCTTTCGCAATACTATGTCCATCTCTCTGTAGTCCGGTATCTATTGCCTACAATAGCCTTTCATTCCAAGGAAGGTAATGGTTTCCTTTTTCATGTGTGGAGTTGGTACCAGGAGTGGCACAACACCAGATCGCCCCGCGCCCCCCCCAGGACCCCGGAGCCCGCCCGCGCCACCTTGTCCCGCCGGTAAGAGAGGTGGTTTGATTGTTGCCGGCGGGACAGGCATTCCAGCAGCGGGACTTCGGCCCATCGCGGGCCGGATAATCGCCATTGGGGGGGCCGCCAACCGGCGCGGCGCGATTCCCACCTCCGCCGAATATCCGGTGCCGGAGAATTCGGCAACCGGCAGGGGCAGGATTCACGCCAGCCTCCGGCGATTCTCGGACCCGGCGGGGGGGGGGGGTCGGAGAATCCCGCCCCCTATGTCCCCTTTCTGCCAGATGTGGCAGAATAACAAAAGGGTATTCTGTTGACAAACTAGCCCTCCCTCTGAGGCTATCAATAAATTGTCATCATATTGAGGGACTGTTGAGCCTGCAGACAACTGGCACTCGTCCAAGTCTCTTTTAATACTGTTAATTCCGAAATGTAAAGCAAATAGATGTTGACTTTCCGGGTGCAATGGTATGGAGAAAAAGGTTGAGAAAGTATCGGTTGTTGGTGGTATAGAAGACAAAATTACATTTGTGGCCGGCACCAATGGGGCAATAGTGATAACAATTTTATTGATGGCTCTAAGATCTTGCACAAACCACCACTCGTTGGGTCTTCCTACCTTTGGAATGGGGAGTATAGGGGTGTTACAGGGGCTTTGAGTTCTCTTCAGCACCCCTTGCTGTAATAGTGCATTGATCACTCCCTCTATCCCTTTTTCTGCTTCCGGTGCCAATCTGTATAGTTTTAAGCAGGGCTGGGCAAGGTTCTTCTGTAACTGCACTCTATGCGCTGGGGCAGAGTGTACTTTTCCAACATGATTTTGATGTTGGGCCCATAGGTGTGGCAGTACCTGGGCCAGGACTGAAGGGAGTAAATGATGGCTACCTCGGGGAGGTTGCTGCCTTTCAAATGTAGCGGGCCATTGCTCCTCTTTCCAGGTCACTTTGCCCTCCTGTTTGCCATAAAATTCTATCAGACAATTTCATCCGTCCATTTCAATATAAATCCCACGTGTTACTTTTTTCCTTTGGCCCCTTTGATCACTTCTCCTATTTGCTTTGCCTTAGCGGGATGTCTTACGGCCAATGTTAAATGGGGTTCTGAAGTTAAACCCATCCTAAAGAGGTCCCTCTGACTATCGGTCAACTGTACTAACATTCCTATTCCCACAACACCGAAAAATAAAAAGGAGTGACATGCAATGATGTCTGCTGTTCTAAGTGACTTTGCGTTTATAAGTTGTATGCGTGCTCATCCTCACGAGCATACCAAGCCGTGCAATGGGTCACTATATTCTCTTATCTGGACTCTATCAGGTGTTTTAATAGCTGTGCCCAAGGATCATTAATCTTTTGTAAGACTTCCTGCAGTTTAAATTTTTTATTTTTTTATTTAACAGTGGTACTGTCAGGGTTAAAGTTCAGCTGCCAGCATAGAACACAGACACAGAGCGATCGGGCGCAGTCTCTGAAGTTATAAAATTTTTCAGCTGGTGAGCTCGTATTTGAAACAGTTCTATAAACATTCCATTATCAATGCGATGTATTACCGTTCCTAATTTGCAGAGTGTCTGTCTGCCTAATAGGGTCAGGTGTCGCTAGGTGGGGTACATCCTTCCTGGGGGTTAAATGCTTCTTGGCCCCTTGCACGATAGCCTCTTTCCCTCTATTTGCTAACCAGTGTTCGAGGGACTCACTTCCTTCATTCAAATGATTATCATTATTGGGAATCCAGCCCCCATTTATGCCGGGTGGGATCCCATCCTTCAAAGCAAAGATGCACCATAAGATTATTTTAGAAGCAGCAAAACATCCCTGGGAGAAGGCTATGAATAGCACACATTTAAGTCAATTTCCAATGATTGATTTTATAGGAATTAGCTATTCTTAGAGACGTATATTTTTTCTTTGTCAATTCAGAAAAGATCAACTGTCTGCTGAAATGGTTAATGTTTCCTGCAGAATCTAAGGGGTGGAGAACTTGGCATGATGCCATTTACGTTTTTTCACATAATCTAAAAACTTACTCATATTCAATTACTTTTATTCGTAAAGGCACTTTCTTTCTTTTAAACTGATCGTCATTTCCAATGTTTCCGTTCATTAGAGAAATCTCAACTAAAATCACTTTAGTTATAATCTCTGACTCACAAAGACAGACGATAAAAAATACAACCCACTTCATGCTTTGACTAAAATTAATTGGTTAAACAAAACACACAGATTCTCACAGCTCACAAATATCACAGTTAACCGTTAGCCTTATCTCACGGCTACAGACAAATCTCGCTTTCACCTTAATCTTCTTTTACTCCCCTGGTTTTTTTTTCCGAAAGGGGGTCAGCTTCATTAGATTCCTATGCGGGACATATAGGTTTTACTACCTCATTCCGTTGCTTTACGATTGTTTCTTTTCATTTTTTTACTCATTTTGACTCCCTTATCTGTCCTCTTTAAGGAGTTCACCTTCTTTCTCGCTCCGGATATCTTTACCGAGGCTTCGGGACGACCTGTGAGGGGGCGTCGAGTTTAGTGCTCATCGTTCCTTCTGCAAAACCCTTGAGAACATATATATAACAATCGCGGAAATCGTCTACAAATACTACAGAGAGCGCACACCGGTGTTTATCACACCAACCCTCCACTCACACCGACCCTCCACTCACACCGACTCTCCACTCACACCGACTCTCCACTCACACCAACCCTCCACACACACCAACCCTCCACTCACACCGACTCTCCACTCACACCGACTCTCCACTCACACCGACTCTCCACTCACACCAACCCTCCACTCACACCCACCCTCCACTCACACCGACCCTCCACTCACACCAACCCCGCACTCACACCAACCCTCCACTCCCACCAATCCTACACTCACATCAACCCTCCACTCACTCCACTCACTGCGTCATGTGGACGCAGTGTCCAGAGCAGCGGAGATGATTTTGCCTGATCGTCATTGCGATGCCAGAGGAATTGGCTCTGGTGAGGATGCTGGAGTTTGCTCGCCTGTTCTTCCCACTTGGCTTTTTAGTGTCCTCACACAATGGGTAATGGTAAATCGGGAACTCTGCATCCTAAAACGGCTGCGGAGTTTTCAAGGTGGAGGCTGTTTTATTTTGTCCAGTGAGGGTTTCGAAGCATAGGAATCAAGAGTGGGTAATTGGAGTTAAAGAGATCTCAGCCATGATCTGCATCGGATCCCAACAGTGCAGAAGGAGGCCATTCGGCCCAACAGGTCTGGATTGACCATCCGAAAGAGTATCCCAACCAGGCCCACTCACCCGCCTTTTCCTGTAACCCCACCAGGCGATCAAAGCAATTAGTAAAATTACCTATTTCCACAAATTGCAGATTGGCCATTTCGATATTTTGCTGTCACCTCGACCTTGCCTATGATTGGCACCCTTAATGACCAATTACAATTAATGATACTCCGGATGTATATTAGGGTAAATATGATATTGTGATCCCAGTCACAAACCAATCACACTGGAAATAGATACTGGAACAGACCATTCAGCCCCTCCATTCTGTCAGGCACGGTGGCACAGTGGTTAGCACTGGTGCCTCAGCACCACGGACCCGGGTTCAATTCCGACCTTGGGTGACTGTCTGTGTGGAGTTTGCATGTTCTCCCCGTGTGTTCGTGGGTTTCCTCCGGGTGCTCTGGTTTCCTCACACAACTGTATGTTTATTCTTTCATATTGTTTAATTGGGTATTGAGTTGGAATGTTTAAGGGCTATTTTGGGGTGTGATGTTAAAGAGTTTAATATTGTGTTAATAATAAAGTTTTGTTTTAAAATACCAAATCCGTATTTCTTCGTGCAATTGCGCCTGAAGCGAAGTATTCTTTCTGCACAGTTTTACACAGTGGCTCAGTGGTTAGCACTGCTGCCTCAAAGCGCCAGGGACCTGGGTTCAATTCCGACCTCTGGTACCTGTCGGTGTGGAGTTTGCACTTTCTCCCCGTGTCTGCATGGGTTTCCTCCGGGTGCTCCGGGTGGTCTTTCGAAGGGTTGGTGCAGACTCAATGGGCCGAATGTCCTCCTCCTGTACTGTAGGGATTCTATGATTCTGCGATTGGAGTTTAGGTCTGGTATCCTGGCCACTGTTGGGGTCTGGTCTGGGATCGTAATATTCTCTTGGAGAGCAGGTCCTTTCGTGGTTGCAACCATCTTCACAGTAGCCAACAGGAGGTTTGATCCAACCTATTGTGTGGGTTTAACAGACTGACACTCCACATTCAATGAGGAGGGACAAGCCATACCCACTGACCAAAACTATCCCACAGGATGTCCACCCAGAATTAGAGTCGGTGCTACAGAATTTCAGAAGGTGGCAAATCCTGGGCCACTTGTTTGGAGGGCTTTGTGCTTCCTTCAAGGCAACACTTAACCATCATTTAGAACCCACTTTGAGTCAAGCGCAATTGCCGTTCTTTCTAATGAGATGACCAACGCAGCTTGTGCAAGTCTGATAAATTGGATTTATGAATCGTTGTGACAGAGGCAAATGAATCTAAATCGTTTAGCTGGGACAGTAAATTATCCGCCACACTTTGCATGCCTCTGGATTTAAACACAGGAAAAGCTGAAGTGAAGCGAGGAGACCGGTTTAATGAGTTAGACTGAGACGAGACTGCTTGTTACAACAGGTGACATGTTGACATGAAGCACACTTAACCACAAAGCGCGCTGAAGAGAAAGTAATTGTTGGGTCAGGGCAGTCCTAACTCGGGAATGAATAGCGGACCATTGCGCTGTTAGTGTCCTAACAGCATTATTGAAGAAATGTAAATCTTCAGAGTAATGAGCATGTATCTGTGAAAGAAATGGTAAAATGGAGTGAAACACAGATTAATCTCCATTCTTATCTCGCGGGACCCATGTCAAGTCCCCACATGTTACAATAGACTCAAAGCAAGGGGCAATGGGCCTGATCTTCAGCAGAGTGGTAAATCGGAATCGGACTGTCACTCCACTCCCACTTCCTCACCTTGAAATGTGTTTTCGATCTTGTCTCGCCCGACCTTCTGACTCAGGCCGGACCCTGGGAACTGTGCAGGGCAGCATGCCTTCATTGGCAGGGGTGAGGTGGGTACCTCAGCTGGCAGTGGAGGAATGGGGTCAGTACCTTAGCTGGCAGGGGAGGGGTTGGTATCTCAGCTGGCAGGGGAGGGGTGGGGTCGGTACTGTCATAATATGCACCCATGCACATCATGAGGTAAAAACAGGCAGTGACAGCCACCCAGGTTAGCCAGTCAACATACAGGACAGAATACAACCAATCACCGGACAGAATACAACCAATCACCAGACAGAACACAAGAGTGGGGCTTCCAACTATAAAACACACGAGGCATCAGCACTCCGCCTCTTTCCACTGGTGACAACTGTAGTGACAGTCAGGGTGTATATATCAGTCAGCACCTTCTACACGTGGATCAGTGCTAGCATGGTCTAGTTAGTTAGAGTTAGTACACTTAGAGTAGTAGAGTGTCAACCCACAGCAAGCTGTGTGCATTGTTATAGAAGTTCAATAAATCATATTGAACCAACGCCTACGTTTGGTGTATGCTTTACCGTTCATCTGCATCCTGTTGCAGTCCGTATTACCCCAGGGTGAATAACACAACATGATACCAGGAGTCTACTTCATCTAATTTAAGTAATTAATTTTCATCTAAGTAATTTACCTTGAATAATTCAGTGATGACAAGCAATTGCCTTCCAGCGGCACGGAGAAATCCAGGCCCCTCCACAGCTCCGGATCTCCGGAAATCTCAGCGCCAACTGGCGGGTCTTCAAGCAGAAATTCAGTCTCTACATTGGGGCCTTGGGCCTCGAGGATGCGTCCGATGCCAGAACAATCGCGCTACTCCTATCGACTGCGGGGGACCAGGCCATCCAAATCTTCAATTCACTCACTTTTGCCGATGGCGAGGACAAGACCAAGTTCCAGACCGTGTTAGCCAAATTCGACAGTCACTGTGAAGTCGAAACGAACGAGAGCTTTGAGCGCTATGTCTTCCAGCAACGCCTTCAGTGTAAGGATGAGCCTTTCCAATCCTTTCTAACTCATCTCTGCATATTAGCGCGATCCTGCAACTACGGTGACACCGCTGATTCCCTCATCAGGGATCAGGTCGTGTTTGGGGTCCACTCCGACGCCCTGCGGGAGCAGCTCCTAAAAATAAAAAACATGACTCTGCCAGTAGCCATCGAGACGTGGAAAGTGTATAAACAGGCGAAAAGTCGCTACTCCCGCCTTAAATCAGCAGATCAGGACCAACTTGCCTCCCACGAGGCAGAGAGTGTACAGGCCATCGCCCGAATGCGGCGCCTTAGCATCAATGAAAGTGTCCATTTCACTCGCTTTTCCCGGGGTACCACGCATGCGCACCACGGACGGGAGAACGAAGCAGCCGAAGACCACACTGCGCAGGTGCGAACGGCGGCTCACCTCACTGCGCATGTGCGACGACGCACAGCACGTTACGACGTCAACGTCATGACGTGCCCGAACTGCAGCACCACACACTTAAAGCGGCAATGCCCTGCAAGAGGCAGGCGATGCTTAAATTTTGGGAAGCGTGGCCATTATGCAGCCTTGTGCAGGTCTGCACCTCCGATCGTGGGCCAGCGATCCCAGTTCCAAACCAAACGCGTTCGAAGTGTGCAGCAAGAGCTGCTGGATTCGGAACCTGGTAACACCATGGATCTAGAGGACGACTGCCTGGAGTCCCCATATCGTGTGGGCATCTTTACCACGTATGACAAGGCCTCCTCAAATTCAGCAACACGCCTACCCATCCTCAATGTGGATTCTGCGGACGAATGGCGTGCTGTCGTACAAGTCAACCAATGGAGCATCCGGTTCAAGCTGGACACTGGTGCCTCAGCCAATCTCATATGTCAAGCAGATCTTGCTCGCATCCAAAGGCAGCCAGAAATTCTTCCGCCGGCCTGCCAGCTGCTTGATTATAGTGACAATGCCATTACTGCGTTAAGGTCTTGTCACCTGCATGTCTCCAAGGCCATCAAAGCCACACTGCGAATCGAAATCGTCAAGCCTGACAAGGCTTCCCTGCTTGGTGCCCATGCATGCAAGCTGCTCAATCTGGTCCAGCGCGCACATGCCATGTCCTCTGCCAATGCAAATCTTCAGGCTGACATTGACGAAATCCTGTCACAATACCCGGATGTGTTCAGTGGGATGGGCACGCTGCCGTACTGTTACAAAATCTTACTCAGGCCTGATGCCACGCCTGTGATTCTTGCACCACGCCGGGTGCCGGCTCCTCTGAAGGACCGTTTAAAGGCGCAGCTGCAGGAGCTCCAAGACCGGGGTCTAATCTCTAAAGTGACGGAACCGACTGACTGGGTTAGCTCGATGGTCTGTGTGAAGAAGCCCTCTGGAGAACTGCACTTATGGATAGACCCCAAGGAGCTTAAACAAAACATAATGCGGGAACACTACCCGATCCCGAAGCGGGAGGAGCGAACCAGTGAGATGGCACATGCCAAATTCTTCACGAAGCTGGATGCATCGCGTGGCTTCTGGCAGATACAACTGGACGAGTCCAGCAGGAAGCTCTGCACGTTTAATACACCTTTCGGAAGGTACTGTTACAACCATATGCCGTTTGGTATTGGTTCAGCCTCTGAAATCTTTCATAGGATCATGGAACAGATGCTGGAGGGCATTGAGGGTGTGCGGGTTTATGTTGATGACGTCATTATATGGTCCACGACCCCAGAGGAACACATATCTCGGGCGGGATTCTACGCAATCGGCGCGACTGGCGGCAAAAACGGCGCGAATCAGTCCGGCATCGCGCCGCCCCAAAGGTGCGGAATTCTCCGCAGCTTGAGGGGCCAAGCCCTCACCTTGAGGGGCTAGGCCCGCGCCGGACTGATTTCTGCCCCGCCAGCTGGCGGGAAAGGCCTTTGGTGCCCTGCCAGCTGGCGAGGAAATGACTTTGCCGTGCGGCGCATGCGCGGGAGCGTCAGCGGCCGCTCACGGCATCCCTGCGCATGCGCAGTGGGGGGGTGTCTCTTCTGCCTCCGCCATAGTGGAGACCATGGTGAAGGCGGAAGGAAAAGAATGCCCCCACGGCACAGGCCCGCCCGCGGATCGGTGGGTCCCGATCGCGGGCCAGGCCACCGTGGGGGTACCCCCCGGGGCCAGATCGCCCCACGCCCCCCCCCAGGACCCCGGAGCCCGCCCGCGCCACCTTGTCCCGCCGGTAAGAGAGGTGGTTTGATTCTCGCCGGCGGGACAGGCATTCCAGCAGCGGGACTTCGGCCCATCGCGGGCCGGAGAATCGCCGGGGGGGGCCCGCCAACTGGCGTGGCGCGATTCCCACCCCCGCTGACTATCCGGTGCCGGAGAATTCGGCAACCGGCGGGGGCGGGATTCACGCCAGTCCCCGGTGATTCTCCGACCCGGCGGGGGGTTGGAGAATCCCGCCCCTCGTCTCCAACAAGTCTTTTGACGCATACATGCCAACGGCCTCAAGTTGAACAAGGCCAAATGCTCCTTTGGCATGTCATCAATCAAGTTTTTGGGTGATCAAATATCCCCACAGCTAGCTGTGTGCATTGTTACAGAAGTTCAATAAATCGTATTGAACCAAAGCCTACGTTTGGTGTATGCTTTACCGTTCATCTGCATCCTGTTGCAGTCCGTGTTACCCCCGGGTGAATAACATGACAGGTACCTCAGCTGGCAGGGGAGGGGTGGCGTCGGTACCTCAGCTGGCAGGGGTGGGGACGATACCTCAGCTGTCAGGGGAGTGGAGGGGATGGGACCTCAGCTGGCAGGGGATGGGTGTGGTCGGTATCTCAGCTGGCAGGGGAGTGGAGGGGTCGGGACCTCAGCTGGCAGGGGAGGGGTGGCGTCGGTACCTCAGCTGGCAGGGGTGGGGACGATACCTCAGCTGTCAGGGGAGTGGAGGGGATGGGACCTCAGCTGGCAGGGGATGGGTGTGGTCGGTATCTCAGCTGGCAGGGGAGTGGAGGGGTCGGGACCTCAGCTGGCAGGGAGGGGTGGCGTCGGTACCTCAGCTGGCAGGGGAGGGGTGGCGTCGGTACCTCAGCTGGCAGGGGAGGGGTGGCGTCGGTACCTCAGCTGGCAGGGGAGGAGTGGCGTCGGTACCTCAGCTGGCAGGGGTGGGGACGATACCTCAGCTGTCAGGGGAGTGGAGGGGATGGGACCTCAGCTGGCAGGGGAGGGGTGGCGTCGGTACCTCAGCTGGCAGGGAGGGGTGGGGTTGGTATTTCAGCTGGCAGGGGAGTGGAGGGGTCGGGACCTCAGCTGGCAGGGGAGGGGTGGCGTCGGTACCTCAGCTGGCAGGGAGGGGTGAGGTTGGTATCTCAGCTGGCAGGGGAGTGGAGGGGTCGGGACCTCAGTTGGCAGGGGTTGGGTCTGGCAGTCGGAGAGGGAGATATGGTCGAGTGGTGCCTGGGAATTTGGTAGATGGGGTTGGGGAAGTCTCATGGCTGTAGCGAGTCCTGTAGATGACAGTCAGGATGGGGCTTGGGGGTTGCCCTTTTGGTGAATGTATTGAGGAGGAGGGCCCTGGGGGATTGGGATGTGGATACGGGTAAAGGGGGAAGTCCCGTGGTGGGTGGATTTGGATCTGGGTCTGCACAATAGTTATCCAGAATCTAGTAGTTGTTTTAATTCTTCTAATTTATTTTGGGTAACTGCTGTTGTAACAGTCGGAACCAGCTGAGGTTTGCGATTTAAGTCGCAATTTCTTGATGGTTCCAATGCAATACTGCATCGGAAGTTTGCACATCTGGGAAAATTGGCATAAAACCTTACCTGGGAACCTCTGAAATGGGATTCCTCAGGGCATCTTAAGGGGTCCTCTCCCTGCCAAGATATGAGACACTAGCTCTCAGGACTAATGGTCCAATAAATAAGCTGAACTTGGTTAAAGAATTGCTGTGGCAGCAACATATCAAGTATAATTACTTAGATACGGCAGCGATTATCAGCTACGTGTATTGACTGGGCTTGACTGATAGGCAGCTTCTAAGCTCACAGGTCTAGAATAGGGACTTGGGCTTCAAAGATTGGAGGGCATAATACGCCCATGGACCTGTATTCCAGCATGAGGAGTGGAGATACATTAAAGCAAAAGGGCAATGATGTTTAGACTATTTGTACTTGACCTGATGTTGCCATATCAATGTCGACAGGTCGGTGGAATGGGCAGACAGGTGGCAGATGCAGTTTAATAAAACACTCGTTCAGCCTAAACTGGAGCATTGTACTTAATTCTGGATACTTCATTTTCGGATGAATGAGAAGGCATTAGAGTGGATGCTGAAGAGATTCATGATAATTTTTCCTGGGATGAGGAACCTCAATTGCATGGATATGTTGACAAAGCTGAGGTGGATCCACTAAGAGAAGACAAGATTGTGAGGAGATTAGGCAGGAATGTTCAAAATCACGAGGGGTCTGATGGAGAGAAACTGTATCCATTGGTACAAGGATCGAAAGCCAGAGGACATCGGTTTGAGATGATCGGCAAAAGAAACCAGAAGCGAGGTGAATTTATTTTTTAACGTGGTGAGCAGTTATGATGTGGAATGTGTTGCATGAGTGTGTGGTGGGGGCAGTTTCAAATGGGGCTTCCCAAAGAGTGTTGGAGGAGAACCTAAAGGTAAAAAGGTGTGTAGGGTCGCGGGGGATATGCGGGCTTTGAGACGAGATGAATGGTTCTTAGAGGGAGCTGGTGCAGGCTCGAAGGGCCAAATGGCCTCCTTTTGCATTGTGACGATCCCATGATTCGAGATTCGGGGCTGCAGTGTGTACGTGGGTGTGAATTTGTGGGTTTTATTTGGGGATTGAAGGACCTGCTACTGGTAGCTGGCGACATCGTTCAGTGCAGGGAAAGGCTTAACTGCACAGAAGAGCAGCCCTGTCATTTTGAAATGTTCCCAAAGAATTTGGGTGCATTCCTGCTAATGGTGGGATGTGAAGTCATCTTCCTTAATGTCAATTATCCTACCAGCCCTGGATTCCTACCTGTGTCTGAGGCAGTTAGTGTTACACTGTCATGAAAGAATAAATATTGATTAAATTCAGACCACGTCATCTGTCACAGGGAAAATGATTGGGACCTCTGCCTGACCTCAAAAACCCTTTTCCCAGCAGTGATAGATGGGATATGGATGCTAGCTGATTGATCTTTCTGCTGTCCTCCTCTCTAATTTATCACAGTGAGCTTAAGCTGCATTTTAGAGATAAGTAAATATATTTTCTCGAAGATTGAAAAGATTGGCACGGAGGCATTCAGTGTGCCATTTCTATATCACAGCAGATACAAAGCAGTAAATCACTCAGGTACACCCCCCACCCCCCCTGCAGGGGCTTTAACTATTGGTATATTCTGTGACTGGGTAATTTAAAGCTCTTGCACATGAAGCTGAACGTTTGAATGGCAAGGGTTTTCCTTTTCCAAATGAAAGGGTGGTAAAAGAAATATGTCAATTTTTCCCACACCTATATCTGATTATCTGCAGGTCATGAACTGAACTTGCCGTCCGTCGGGCGTGCATACTGGGAGTGGTTGGCCCCAGAGTGTGTTTTGACGCTAGCTGGCCAATTAACATGCAGCCAGCGTGATGCACAGGCTGGGAAAGGCTCAGTGCTTCCGGGAGGACGGGATAGAATCCCAACAGTGCAGAAGGAGGTAATTTGGCCCATCGAGTCTGCACCGACCCTCTGAAAGAGCACCCTCACACAGCCCATGCCCCTCCCGCCCACTCTCCTGTAACCCCATCTAACCTTTTGGACAATAAGAGGCAATTTATCACAGCCAATCCACCTAACCTGCACATCTTTGGATTGTGGGAGGAAACCGGAGCACCCGGAAGAAACCCACGCAGACACAGGGAGAACGTGCAAACTCCGCACAGTCACCCGAGGTCGGAATCAAACATGGGTCCCTGACGCTGTGAGGCAGCAGTGCTAACCACTGTACCACCATGCCGTCCCGAAGGAGGGTGCAAGTTGGCGCTTCTAATGTGCTCCCTCAGGGAGCACAGCCTCCGCGGAACTGTCTCAGGAAGCTGCTGACCTGTAAAAAATAAATTGCAATGGAAAAGCTCTGCAAAGAGTGTTGAGGCAGTACATTCCCACATAAACCTCACTCCCCAGGCACCTTTTAAAATTTTATTTCCACCCTGGCAGATCATTCCGTCCTGGATCAAGGCTGCGGCTAAAACGAAAAGGGCGACTGGCCAATTGTCCCGCCCATCAACTGTAAAAGCAGATGAGCCACCTAAAATTGAACTCAATTTGTCCCCTTCATGGGTTTAACTGCCTGCTTGATTGTCAGCGGTCACACTTCTGACTCTCGCACACCCGCCAACCAAAATGTTACACGAGTGTAGAAAGAGGTCAGGATGAGTGCCGAACATCACCCTTTGCGATTTCACACATGCCTGACCGAGCAATATAGAATTATGGCCTATTGTCCAAAATGATATTTCCTCCATTTTGTTCCCTGGGTTGCCCATTCCCAAAACCCTGTCCTGTTTAAGGCTCAAACAGTTGTTCCAACTCAGGCGACTGCCATATTCTAACATTGGTAAGAATTGTCACGGAGACATGGTCCACAGTTCGATACCCAGCCTTCTGCACATATACTTGTAATGGAGTTTTTTTTCTTCGTTCATCGCCATTTATTGCCCATCTCTAATTCTCCTTCAGAAGGGGAGCTGCCTTCTTGAACTGCAACCCTCCCTGGGGTGTAGGTACACCCACAATGCTGTTAGAGAGGGAATTCCAGGATTTTGAGCCAGCGACAGTGAAGGAAACAGCGATATATTTCCAAATCAGGACGGTGAGTGGTTTAGAGGGAAACTTGCAGGTAGTGGTGTCCCCATGTAACTGCTGCCTTTTCTGGGTGGTAGGGATTGCGGGTTTGGAAAGTGTATCAAAGCGGGTTGGCAAGTTGTTCCAGTGCATCTTGTTTCTGTCTTTGCTTTAATAATCTCCTGATAAAGACCCGTGAAAAGGTTACACTTTATTAAATCAGGTACAGCTGGGTTTTAATGGCGTTCTAATTTCACAATGACTATTGAACAGCCTCACTAATATTGAAAAATGGTTTTTAAACTTGTAGAGTATCAAATTTTGACATTGTGAGGAAAGATTCCATCTTTTTTCATATAGTTTATTCGCGATATTTCACCTTTAACCTTAATCACATATATATGCCCCAATCATTTATTTTGATCTCCGTGAAATTAAATCAAAAGTAAAGGATAAGCAGTGATAGCTACTTCCTGGTTTGTTGTCTGTGAGAGCACTTGAATGTGATTGGTTGCCTGCCCTGATTCATGACCTCACTGCTGCTGGTTGCCACTTGGCGCCCGATCCGATCCTATATCGGGAAAGGGGAAACCCATGTCAGACTGTCGGCTGAATATTTTGCCAGGAGCATCCTTTGAGGTCTGTGGAGAATATCAGTGTTTGGGCGCTGACCTTGAAATCGAGGCTGCTGTTGAATCTGCTTCAACACATCTTCCAGGGCGTGCCATTTCAGAGCATAACTTCACGCTGCGTGGAAATAATTATCCTCATGCACCCCACCCCTTCACCACTGCTTATTTTATGAATTATTTTAAATTGTATCCGCTGGCGACTGAATCTTCAGCCCGTGGAAACTGCTTCTCACTGCGTCCTCCACAAAAACCCCGTGCATGCTTTGAAAACCTTGATTGGATCTTCCCTTAACCTTCTGTGTTCGAAGTCGAACAATCCCAGCCTCTCTTGTGTGTATATAATTACGGACAATTCCTGTCACCGTTGTCAAAACAATTCCGAGGCTGTTTTATTTGGGAAAAGAAAGAGTCTCAAGAGCTCTGTAACAGGTGATTATGAAAAGCAGCCATGAAATTGAAAATGACAGTGACACTCCTTCTACACATTTGCATCCAACTATCTCTCGCCAGCTCTGTCAGATCACAGACACAGTGGAAATGTTACATTTGTTCTAATAGGCATCGGGAGAATTGAAACATCCCCCCCCCCCTACTTTTGTCTGGCTGTGCTGTTCAAAAGAGTCCTCAGGAAAGATCAGCTTCACAATTCAGCAGCAGTTCCTGCGTCCACCCACCCCCCCCTTCCCCCGGCTGGTGATGCCCATTAATGGGCCAGTTTTCATGAACAAAATGGCCACTGCGGTTACAGTTGTCAACCCTCCACCATTTCCCTGAAGTCTGCAGGATATGAAGGTTACAGGAGAAGAAAGCGGAGGATCATTAAACAAAGTTGTGCTTGTTTGTTTGTCCCCCTCCCCATTTCATTTCATGTTTTAGTTGTGCAACTATTGCCGGACCGGATCATCTGATTACGTAGCAATGAATCTGTTGGCATCTGAATGTCACTAGCGCGAGTTGGAGAGGAGCAGTTCGATGCAGGAGGTCATGTGGTGGTGATGAATCCTCCAGGAACACACCCGACCAGCATTGGGAAACGCTGGGCGGGATTCTCTCAGCCCACAGCGGGCCGGAGAATCGTCGGGCGTGAATCACGCAATGCCGCCCCGACGCTGGTCCGCCGATTCTCTGGTGAGCGGAGAATCGGCGCCGATGGCTCCTGTGTGGTCGGTGCGGCGCCAGTCGGGGGCTGCGTCGGCGATTCTCTGCCCAGGATAGGCCGAGCGGCCGCAAATAAAATCCGAGTCCCGCCGGCGCCGTCCACGTGTGGTCTTACCCGGTGGGACCTCGATGTGCATCCTTTCGGGGGAGGGGTGGGGGGGGGGGGGGTCCGAACCCAGGGGGGGGCCTCCGCTGCTAAATTTCTCTCCATTACGACAGTAGCTACACTTCAAAAGTTTTCCATTGGCTATGAAGAGCTTTGCGATATCTTCAGGAGATGAAAGGCGCTAAATTATCACAAACTGTGGAATTTTACTCTTGGGGGATTTTACGTATCTGCCGAGGTCAGTGAATTTGTGAATGACTGCACCCCAAGCTACAGATTCTCCCAACGATGGAGACGCTCTTTACACCATGGCAAAAATCCTGGTGATGGACAATATTTCAATGCCCATCATCAGGGACTGGGACTGGAGTCAGGCCAAGGTTTGTGTATGCAGGAGTCGCGGAGACAGCTGGCCATTAAAATCACCAGCTGCATCCACTGAAGTGGGATTTTGGAAGGCCGGGAGTGTGGAATCTGGAGTGTGCCGATTAGACCAAGCAAGAGCTGGTCTGAACTTGGTGCATTCATTTGGATAGCCAGGGCATCCCTTTGGAGAGGTTACTGGGGCACTTTCGGGAAAGGTGTGTGTGGTAAACCACTGTATTGTATTATACCTGCTGTATGTAACATGCCTGGGCTTGCCCCTGCTGGCTCCGCCTGTGGCTCCTCCTCCTTCAGTCTGGGGCCGCTGCCAGCAGGTATCTTTAAGTTAATTAAAGCCACAGTTTCACGCTCAACTCATCTTCTGTCGTTATTGATGGTACATCAGTGTGGCACCCATCGGGATTGTTAAATGTGAAAATGGTTATGCATTTCTCATGCACAAACATCCACATCAAAACTGTCAAGCTGTCACAGAACTGTCCAGGTGGCAAAGTTGACAAGCTGTTCCGGAAGTGTCGAAGCTGTGAAGGAACTGTCCAAGGATACTAGATGAATTGGCATGGAGAGGGCAAGGACAAGCGGCGTGTGTTGAGGGCATGGGTTGGCACTAAATTGGCATAGGGGTATGGTCAATGGGGGTGGGTAATGCATCATGGGTTGGTATGTGGGTAAGTGGGGCCACGAGGATGGGTGGAGGGGAATGGGTTTTAATCATAGAATTTACAGTGCAGAAGGAGGCCATTCGGCCCATCGAGTCTGCACCGGCTCTTGGAAAGAGCACCCTACCCAAACACACACCTCCACTCTATCCCCATAACCCAGTTATGAGTTTGACTCTCTGCTAACCTAAGTGTGGTTACTCTGTCTGACTGAACCAGACTAGCTCTTAGCCACGTGCTGGAGGTGTGATACTGTACATACACCCTGACTCACTCTGTAGATGTTCATCAGTAGAAAGAGGCAGAGTGTGAGTGCCTTGTTCCTTTTGTAGTGAGATACCACCCCTGTACATCCTCGCTCAGTATCCGGATGTGTTAGACGAGATGGGCACACTGCCATTTCGATACAAGATTCTGCTACGACCTGATGCCAAGCCAGTGGTCCACGCATCACGCCGGGTCCCGGCTCCGCTGAGGGAGCGCCTGAAGGCACAGCTCAAGGATCTTCAGCAACGGGGCATCATTTCCAAGGTAACCTAACCGACTGACTGGGTCAGGTCGATGGCATGTGTTAGAAATCCTTCGGGAGACCTGCACATCTGCATTGATCCCAAGGATCTCAATAAGAATATAATGCTTGAACACTACCCCATCCCGAAGCGGGAGGAACTCACCAGTGAGATGGCACACGCACGATTTTTCCAAATTTTGGCAAATCCAGCTGGATGAGTCCAGCAGAAGGCTCTGCACTTTCAACACACCGTTTGGCAGATACTGCTATAATCGCATGCCGTTTGGCATTGTCTCAGCATCGGAAATCTTCCATCGCATCATGGAGCAGATGATGGGGGCATTGAAGGGGTTCATGTGTACGTGGACGACATCATCATATGATCCACGGCCCCTGAAGAGCATGTATCTCGTCTCCAGCAGGTATTCCGCCGTGTCCACGCCAATGGCCTGAAGCTGAACAGGTCCAAATGTCGCTTTGACATGTCGACACTCAAGCTCCGAGGTGACGAGATCTCTCAGCAGGGCGTACGCCTGGACACAGACAAGGTCAAGGCCATCAAAGCCATGAAGGTCCCTGAAGACAAGAAGGCGGTGCTGCGCTTCCTGGGCATGGTCAATTTTCTGGGCAAGTTCATCCCAAACCTGGCCTCACACACCACGGCTCTATGACACCTGGTGAAAAAGTCCACTGCCTTTGAGTGGAAGGCAGTACATCAGGCGCTGAAAGCCACGCTCACCACTGCAACCGCCTTGGCATTTTTCGACCCAGAGAGTGAGATGAAGATCTCGACAGATGCGAGCCAGGATGGCATCGGTGTGGTGCTGCTTCAACGTGATGACACTTCATCCTGGGCACCGGTAGCCTACGCATCGAGGGCCATGACGCCCACCAAAACAAGGTATGCGCAAATAGAGAAGGAATGCCTGGGTCTTCTCACTGGCATTCTCAAGTTTCACAACTATGTCTACGGCCTGCCGACATTCACTGTCGAGACGGATCACAGGCCTCTGGTCCACATTATCCACAAGGACCTGAACGACATGACGCCTTGGTTACAGCGCGTCCTCCTCAAACTCAGAAGGTACGACTTTGACTTTGTGTACACGCCTGGCAAGGAGCTCATCATCGCTGATGCATTGTCCCGCTCCATCACATTGCCTAGTGAACCGCTGGAAATCATCCGGCAGATTGAATCACAGGTGCAGCTGTGTGCTAGCACCCTCCCGGCGGCTGATGATAAGGTGGTTCGTATCCGCGAGGAGACAACCAAAGACCCCCTCTTGCAGCGTGTCATGCACCACCTCGCCAATGGCTGGCAGAAAGGGCAGTGCCCTCAATATTACAATGTAAAGGACGACCTGACGGTGATTGATGGTATCCTCCTCAAGCTGGACCGGATTGTCATTCCACTCAGTCTCCAGAGCTTGGTGCTCCGTCAAATCCATGAGGGCCACCTGGGCGTCGAGAAGTGCAGACGCAGAGCCAGGCAGGCTGTCTACTGGCTCGGTATTAGCCAGGACATCTCGAACATGGTCCTCAACTGTGCGACCTGTCAACGCTTCCAGCCAGCCAGAGCAAGGAGACGCTCCATCAGCATGAAATCGAGACCTCCCCGTGGTCCAAGATTGTCATCGACCTCTTTCGTGCGAATGGTCGTGACTACGTGTTGATTCTTGACTATTTCTCCAATTACCCTGAAGTCGTGAAGCTCTCAGATCTCACATCTTGGACCGTCATCAAGGCCTGTAAGGAGACGTTCTCCAGGCATGGTATCCCACTCACTGTCATGAGTGACAATGGCCCGTGCTTCAACAGCCACGAGTGGTCTATGTTTGCCAAGTCATACCATTTCAAACATATCACTTCCAGCCCACACTATCCGCAGTCCAATGGGACGGTAGTAAAAGGGGTGCACATTGTGAAACAGCTCATCTGCAAGGCCGCGGATTCTGCTTCTGACATCTACCTCGCGCTGCTTGCGTACAGGGCGACCCCACTGTCCACTGGCATGTCGCCGGCTCAATTCCTGATGAACAGGGACCTGCGGACTACACTTCCAGCCATACACTTGCCCAAACTGGATCACCTCCCAGTGCTGCAGAAGGTGCAGCAGCTCCGAAACCAGCAAAAACAGGGCTATGATGCTCATGCCACCGATTTGCCCGTGTTAACCTCGGCATACACTGTCAGGATCAAGATACCGGATGGTGGCTGATCTGCTCCAGCTGTCATTGTTCGACAGGCTGCACCCCGCTCGTATGTTGTATGTATGGCTGATGGTTCTGTTGTGCAACGAAACAGACGGGCACTGCGCAAAGTTGCCTGACCGTTTCCACCTCCTGATTCCTCGAACTATGAGGCCACCAGTCAGGCTTCCATCCTGTCTGTCAAGGCGCCGTCGTCTCCACCACCACCCCTCTGGCGGTCGACAAGGATCAGTCGCAAGCCCCAGAGACTGGACTTATGAACATTTGTTTTGTTTGCTATGTTCTGTTTTCTCACATTAGACAGCTGTCTTCATATGTAAATACGTTCACATATGCCACCACTTATAAATATGTTAATATATGCCACCACATGTAAGTCCGTTCCCATGTGCCAACAAAACATTTTTTTAAAAGGGGAGGTGTTATGATATGCAGACATGCAGATAATGATATACAGACAGGCACAGACAGGCAGCTAGTGAACACAGAGAACAGGACATGACCAATGAGCAGACAGGACACTCAGGGGTGGTATCTCACTAAAAAGGCACGAGGCACTCACACTCCGCCTCTTTCCACTGATGAACATCTACAGAGTGAGTCAGGATGTATGTACAGTATCACACCTCCAGCACGTGGCTCAGAGCTCGTCTGGTTCAGTCAGACAGAGTAACCACAATTAGGTTAGCAGAGAGTCAAACTCATAGAGAACTGTGCGACTGGTTCAATAAATCAGATTGAACTAACTTCAAGGTCTAACATATCTTTTGGTTAAAGCTGCATCCAGTTGCAGCCTGTGTTATCCCAGAGTACATAACACATCAAGCCATAGTCCCAGAAGTACTGTTGAAATCTCTCTCTCCATTCGACATTATGAATTAGGAGCAGGAACAGGCCACTTGGCCCCTCAAACCTGCTCCGCCATTGGGTAAGATCATGGCTGATCTAATTTTAACCCCACCTTTACATTCCTACCACCCCAATAACTTTTCACCCTCTTGCTTATCGATAATCTATTTACTTGTGCCTTAAAGATGTTCAAGGACTCTGACTCAATCACCTTTTGAGGAAGAGAGTTCCAAATACTCACAACCCTCTGAGAGGAAAGAAATTCCTTCTGAACTCTTTACTAAAGGGGCAACCCCTTATTTCAAAACAGTTCTAGATTCTCCCACAAGAGGAAACATTCTCTCCACATCTACCCTGTCAAGGCCCCTCAGGATCTTTACATGTTTCAATCAAGTCATCTCTCACTCCTGGGGCGACATTCTCCGGTATCGGCGCGATGTCCGCTGACCGGCGTCAAAAACGGTGCAAATCAGTCCGCATCGCGCCGCCCAAAGGTGCGGGATCCTCCGCATCTTGAGGGGCCGAGCCCTAACCTTGCGGGGCTAGGCCCGCGCCGGACTGATTTCCGCCCCGCCAGTTGGCGGAAAAGGCCTTTGGTGCCCCGCCAGCTGGCGCGGAAATGACATTGCCGGGCGGCGCATGCGCGGGAGCGTTAGCGGCCGCTCACGGCATCCCCACGCATGCGCTGTGGAGGGAGTCTCTTCCGCCTCCGCCATGGTGGAGACAGTGGCGAAGGTGGAAGGAAAAGAGTGCCCCCACGGCACAGGTGGGCCCCGATCGCGGGCCAGGCCACTGTGGGGGCACCCCCCGGGGCCAGATCGCCCCGCGCCCCCCCCAGGACCCCGGAGCCCTCCCGCGCCACCTTGTCCCGCCGGTAAGGTAGGTGGTTTAATCCACGCCGGCGGGACAGGCATTCTAGCAGCGGGACTTGGGCCTGTCCGGGCCAGAGAATCGCGGGGGGGGGGGGCCCGCCAACCAGCGCGGCGCGATTCCCGCCCCCGACGAATCTCCGGTGCCGGAGAATTCGGAAACCGGCGGGGACAGGATTCCCGCCAGTCCCCGGCGATTCTCCGACCCGCCGGGGGGTCGGAGAATCTCGCCCCTGATCTCCAGCAGATACACGCCTAGCCTGACCAATCTGTCCTCATAACTCAACCCATCCATTCTAGACATTAAACAGGTAAACCTGCTCTGAACTGCTTCCAGCACATTTCCATCTTTCCTGAAATAAAGAGACCAATACTGTACATAGTAGCCCAGAGAGAGAGAGAGAGAGAGAGAATCTGTTACATAATTTGATGGGCACCACTCTGCATCAAAGTACGGAGGCAGGTTCTAAGGCTACATCAGTCAGAACAGGCATTGAACCCACATGGCTTGCATTCTGAATCACACATCACACACTAGCCAACTGAGATAACCATCCACCGACCCACACGCATACACAGACAAACACACGCATCCTCATATAAAACACATACACGCACGCATCCTCATACAAAACAGACACACACACTCATCCTCACCACAGACACACACTCTCATCCTCACTCACATCCTCACACAAAACAGACACACATACTCCTCACTAACACACACACACACTTATCCTCACACACACTCATCCTAACTCTCACACACACACGCACTCATTCTCTCACACACACACACTTATCCTGAATCACAGAGACATACAATCAGCCATACTCACACTCACATATTTGATTGATATTGCTTCAACCTCTTTTCTTTGAAATGAGGCCACGCGACTTGCTATCCACCTGAGAGGAGGGCAGACAAGGCTGCGGTTTAATGTCTCATCTGAAAGATGGCATCTGCAACAGTGAAGCCCACCCTCACTACTGCGCTGGAGTGACAGCATAGATTTCCTGCTCTGGTCTGCAGAATGGAACGGGAGCGACAACCTTCCCAACTCAACCATGATCAATTCAGAAGTGCAGCTAAATGAATGCAGGACTGGATCTGAGCCAGGAGGCTGGCAGTGAAAGGAACCATTGAGTTGCTGAGAGGCTTGGAGAGATTGTACCAATTTTTCTTCCTCCCTCATACCCTTGGCATGTGGATTCACCACTAAACAAATTGTTCAACAATGTTTTTCCATGTCAACATCCCCGAAGCCTGTTAACGTACAAAATAAAATGTAATGGAGCTTGTTTCTTGCAATAAGTCATGTCCAGTTTACACCCCGACAGTCTCTCTCGAATGTATTTGCTCCTCCTGAGCTGGGTTCTGACAGGGAAAGCTAACAGCGGAATACATTTTCCCTCACCTTGAAAGATGACTGAGCGGACTTTAGGATATTAATCTAGCATTTACAAACTGCTTGTCTCAGCTCAAATAAAATCAGCTGGAGGCGTGCAGCTGGCTTGTTGGCGTCAGCGAAGAGTAGACAGAGTAAAGCTTGTCAGAAGAAAGCTATGCCCAGCTAGAATTAACCCGCACTTTTTCTTTGGGGCATGAAGTGACTTCTCGTTTCATATCCCAAGGAAAACAAGGTATTATAAGGGCAGAGATTTAAAATGGGTGCCACCTATCCTGTGCACACGCCGGTCCCATTATCCACAATCCTCTAACCCCACTTCAACCGAAGGCTGATTTTAATTCTGATTAATCCCCTCATGGGCAATTCTGCAGGAGGTTCAGTAATAATGATACAAAATTAAAGAATTGCCTCCAATTCTGGATGGAATTTTTAAAAAATTCATTTCCGGGATGTGGGCATCCTTGGCTCGGCCAACATTTATTGCCCATCACCAATTGCCCTTGAGAAGGTGGTGGTGAGCCACCTTCTCGGAACTCTGCAATCCATGTGGTGTGGGTACACCCATAGTGCTGTTAGGGAGGGAGATCCAGTATTTTGACCCAGCGAGAGGGAAGGAACAACCGATATAGTTCCAAGTCAGGGCGGTGAGTGACTTGGAGGGGAACCTCCAGGTGGTGCACAGCATTTTCCTGTGTCAGTTAGCCTTGCTCTTCTAGATGCTAAAAGGCCTTTAGGGATACAGTGCCTGGTCCACACTGTTGATACTGTGCGCCTGTGGTGAAACAAGTGAATGTTTGTGGAATGGGCACCAATCAAGTGCGCTGCTTTGTCTTTGATGGTGTTGAGCATCTTGAGTGTTGCTGGAGTTACACGTATCCAGGCAAGTGAAGAATATTCCATTACATTCCTGACTTGTGCCTTGTAGACAGTGGATTGTCTTTGGGGAATCAGGAACGTGGATTCCTAGTCTCTAACCAGCTCTTGTAATCACAGTATTTACAGGGCTATTTCAGTTCAGTTTCTGATCAATGGTAACCCTCAAGATGTTGATTCAGCGATGGTAATGCCATTGAATGTCAAGAGGCAATTCTTAAATTTTCTCTTATTGGAGATGGTCATTGCCTGGCACTTGTGTGGTGCAAATGTTACTTGCAACTTGTCAACCCAAGATATTGTCCAGGTCTTGCTGCATTTGGACATGGATTGCTTCAGTATCTGAGGAGTCGTGAATGGTACTGGATTGGATTTGTTTATTGTCACGTGTACCGAGGTACAGTGAAAAGTATTTTTCTGCGAACAGCTCAACATATCATTAAGTACATGGGAAGAAAAGGGAAGAAAAGAAAATACATAATAGGGCAACACAAGGTATACAATGTAACTACATAAGCACTGGCATCGGATGAAGCATACAGGGTGTAGTGTTAATGAGGTCAGTCCATGAGAGGGTCATTTAGGAGTCTGGTAACAGCGGGTATGAAGCGGTTTGTGAGTCTGTTCGTGCGTGTTCTCAGACTTCTGTATCTCCTGCCTGATGGAAGAAGTTGGAAGAATGAGTAAGCCGGGTGGGAGGGATCTTTGATTATACTGCCCGCTTTCCCCAGGCAGCGGGAGGTGTAGATGGAGTCAATGGATGGGAGGCAGGTTCGTGTGATGGACTGGGTGGTGTTCACGACTCTCTGAAGTTTCTTGCGGTCCTGGGCCGAGCATTTGCCATAATAGGCTGTGATGCAGCCTGATGGGATGCTTTCTATGGTGCATCTGTAAAAGTTGGTAAGAGTCAATGTGGACATGCCGAATTTCCTTAGTTTCCTGAGGAAGTATAGGCGCTGTTGTGCTTTCTTGGTGGTAGCATCGACGTGGGTGGACCAGGACAGGTCCTGGAGACGTGCACCCCTAGGAATTTGAAACTGCTAACCATCTCCACCTCGGCCCCGTTGTTGCTGACAGGGGTGTGTACACTACTTTGCTTCCTGAGGTCAATTACCAGCTCTTTAGTTTTGCTGGCATTGAGGGAGAGATTGTTGTCGCTACATCACTCCACTAGGTTCTCTATCTCCCTCCTGTATTCGGACTCATCATTATTCGAGATCCGGCCCACTATGGTTGTATCGTCAGCAAACTTGTAGATGGAGTTGGAACCAAGTTTTTCCATGCAGTCGTGTGTGTACAGGGAGTAGAGTAGGGGGCTAAGTACGCAGCCTTGCAGGGCGCCGGTGTTGTGGACTATTGTGGAGGAGGTGTTGTTGTTCATTCTTACTAATTGTGGTCTGTTGGTCAGAAAATCGAGGATCCAGTTGCACAGTGGGGAGCCAAGTCCTAGGTTTTGGAGCTTTGATATGAGCTTGGCTGGGATTATGGTGTTGAAGGCGGAGCTGTAGTCAATAAATAGGAGCCTGACTTCCGGGTGCGGCGATGACCAGCTAAGTCGCACGTTTCGGCAGCTCCCGGTGGAAAGGACTTTTGGGCTCTTGATAGGAGCCCCAATGGCAATTTTAACGGCTAAAAACATTGTGCGGTAAACCAGAAGGGAATCCCCCCTGGACACGGATGGAAACAGGAGAAGAAAGTGGCCGGATTGCGGTGGATCCTCTAGAGCAGCGGCCAGGAAGGCAGGCACAAAGCAAGATGGCGTCGGAAGGAGGCAGTTTAATATGGGGCCCTGACCAACAAGAGTTCCTGTGGCGTTGCGTGGAAGAACTTAAAAAGGAGATGAAGAAGGAGCTGTTGGCCCCGATATTACAGGCGATTGAAGGGCTAAAGGAGGAGCAAAAGACCCAGGAGCAGGAGCTTTGGGTCATGAAGGCAAAGGCTGCTAAGAATGAGGACGACATACAGGGCCTGGTGGTGAAGACAGAGATGCACGAGGCACAACACAAAAGGTGTGTGGAAAGGCTGGAGGTGCTGGAGGATAATGCGAGGAGGAAGAATTTAAGGATTCTTGGTCTTCCCGAAGGTGCAGAAGGGGCGGACGTCGGGGCATATGTGAGCACGATGCTGCACTCGTTAATGGGATCGGAGGCCCCGACGGGCCCGTTGGAGGTGGAGGGAGCCTATCGAGTTATGGCGCGAAGACCGAGGGCTGGAGAAATTCCTCGAGCCATAGTGGTGAGATTTCTCCGATATAAGGACAGAGAGATGGTCCTCAGATGGGCAAAGAAAACTCGGAGCAGTAGGTGGGAGAACGCGGTGATCCGCGTATATCAAGATTGGAGTGCGGAGGTGGCGAAAAGGAGGGCAAGCTTTAATCGGGCCAAGGCGGTGCTGCACAAAAGGAAGGTTAAATTTGGAATGCTGCAGCCGTCAAGACTGTGGGTCACACATCAAGGGAAACACCACTACTTTGAAACGGCAGAAGAGGCGTGGACATTTATTGTCGAGGAGAAACTGGAATAAGCGGGCTAGAAAAAGAACGTTTGGGACAAAGTGGTGGGGCGAATATGTGGGGTGAAGAGGGGGAAAAGGGGGAAGAGATGATTTCCCAAGTTGTTAATCCTGCGACCCTGTAACTTTTCTCTCTTCCCCATGTCGTGGGGGAGGGGGGGAGGGAGGATGAGGAGCTGGGGGCGCCGGCCATTGGGGGCGGGGCCAAATGAGAAGCGCAGGCTTTGTTCCAGCGCTATGGTAATCATGGCGGGAACAGGGAAGCAGGAAGGAGGGGGCCTCGCACAGTGGGAGCCGAGGTCACGGGGGGAAGCCGAGGTCGGCCAGAGTTTGCTGACTTCGGGGAGCAACATGGGGGGTGCAATTACGCTAGTGAGGGATCTAGCGGGGGGGGGGGGGGGGCGGTGGGGGGGGGGGGGGTTAACTGGGTTGCTGCTGCTGGGAGAAGGGGAGCTGGTATGGGGTGGGGTGGTCGGGGCGGGAGGACGCCGTTGGGGGGAGATACGGCTATGTGGGAACCGGGTGAGGAGCTGGATTGAAAAAGGAGATGGCTAGTCGACAAGAGGGAGGGGGTAAAGAGCCCCCCAACCCGGCTGATCACGTGGAATGCGAGAGGGCTGAACGGGCTGATAAAGAGGGCACGGGTACTCGCACACCTAAAGAAACTTAAGGCAGATGTGGTTATGCTGCAGGTGACGCATCTGAAACTGATAGACCAGGTCAGACTACGCAAAGGATGGGTGGGGCAGGTGTTTCATTCGGGGCTAGACGCAAAAAACAGGGGGGTGGCTATACTAGTGGGGAAGCGGGTAATGTTTGAGGCAAAGACCATAGTGGCGGATAGTGGGGGCAGATACGTGATGCTGAGTGGCAAATTGCAAGGGGAGGCGGTGGTCTTAGTGAACGTATATGCCCCGAACTGGGATGATGCCAACTTTATGAGGCGCATGTTAGGACGTATCCCAGACCTAGAGGTGGGGAAGTTGGTAATGGGTGGAGATTTTAATACGGTGCTGGACCCAGGGCTGGACAGATCGAGGTCCAGGACCGGAAGGAGGCCGGCAGCAGCCAAGGTGCTTAAGGACTTTATGGAGCAGATGGGAGGAGTAGACCCCAGGAGATGTAGTAGAGCTAGGAGTAAGGAGTTTTCGTTTTTCTCCTATGTCCACAAAGTTTATTCACGGATAGACTTTTTTGTTTTGGGAAGGGCACTGATCCCGAAGGTGACGGGGACGGAGTACACGGCTATAGCTATTTCGGATCACGCTCCACATTGGGTGGACCTGGAGATAGGGGAGGAAAAAGAACAGCGTCCACCCTGGAGAATGGACATGGGATTATTGGCAGATGAGGGTGTGTGTTTAAGGGTGAGGGGGTGTATTGAAAGGTACTTGGAACTCAATGATAATGGGGAGGTTCAGGTGGGAGTGGTCTGGGAGGTGCTGAAGGCAGTGGTTAGAGGGGAGCTGATATCTATTAGGGCACATAAAGGAAAGCAGTAGGGTAGGGAAAGGGAGCGGTTGTTGAAAGAACTTCTGAGGGTGGACAGACAATATGCGGAGGCACCGGAGGAGGGACTGTACAGGGAAAGGCAAAGGCTACATGTAGAATTTGACTTGTTGACTACGGGTAATGTAGAGGCACAATGGAGGAAGGCACAGGGTGTACAGTACGAATATGGGGAGAAGGCGAGCAGGTTGCTGGCCCACCAACTGAGGAAAAGGGGAGCAGCGAGGGAGATAGGGGGGGTGAGAGATGAGGAGGGAGAGATGGAGCGGGGAGCGGAGAGAGTGAATGGAGTGTTCAAGGCATTTTATGAAAGATTATATGAAGCTCAGCCCCCGGATGGGAAGGAGAGAATGATGTGCTTTCTGGATCAGCTGGAATTTCCTGAGGTGGAGGAGCAGGAGAGGGCGGGACTGGGAGCACAGATTGAGACGGAGGAAGTAGTGAAAGGGATTGGGAGTATGCAGGCGGGGAAGGCCCCGGGACCAGACGGATTCCCAGTTGAATTCTATAGGAAATATATGGACTTGCTGGCCCCGCTACTGATGAGAACCTTTAATGAGGCGAGGGAAAGGGGGCAGCTGCCCCCGACTATGTTAGAGGCAACGATATCGCTCCTTCTAAAGAAGGAAAAAGACCCGCTGCAATGCGGGTCCTATAGGCCTATTTCCCTCCTGAATGTGGACGCTAAGATTCTGGCCAAGGTAATGGCAACGAGGATAGAGGATTGTGTCCCGGGGGTGGTTCATGAGGACCAAACTGGGTTTGTGAAGGGGAGACAGCTAAATACAAATATACGGAGGCTGCTAGGGGTAATGATGATGCCCCCACCAGAGGGGGAAGCGGCGATCGTGGTGGCGATGGATGCCGAGAAAGCATTTGATAGAGTGGAGTGGGATTATTTGTGGGAGGTGTTGAGGAGATTTGGCTTTGGGGACGGGTATATCAGGTGGGTACAGTTGCTGTATAGGGCCCCGATGGCGAGCGTGGTCACGAATGGACGGGGGTCTGATTATTTTCGGCTCCATAGAGGGACGAGGCAGGGATGTCCTCTGTCCCTGTTATTGTTTGCACTGGCGATTGAGCCCCTGGCCATAGCATTGAGGGGTTCCAGGAAGTGGAGGGGAGTACTCAGGGGAGGAGAAGAACACCGGGTATCTCTGTATGCGGATGATTTGTTGCTATATGTGGCGGACCCGGCGGAGGGGATGCCAGAGATAATGCGGATACTTGGGGTGTTTGGGGATTTTTCAGGGTATAAATTGAACATGGGGAAAAGTGAGTTGTTTGTGGTGCATCCAGGGGAGCAGAGCAGAGAAATAGAGGATTTACCGTTGAGGAAGGTAACAAGGGACTTTCGGTACTTGGGGATCCAGATAGCCAAGAATTGGGGTACATTACATCGGCTTAATTTAACACGGTTGGTGGAACAGATGGAGGAGGACTTTAAGAGATGGGACATGGTGTCCCTGTCACTGGCAGGTAGGGTGCAGGCGGTTAAAATGGTGGTCCTCCCGAGATTCCTTTTTGTGTTTCAGTGCTTCCCGGTGGTGGTCACGAAGGCTTTTTTCAAAAGAATCGAGAAGAGTATTATGAGTTTTGTGTGGGCCGGGAAGACCCCGAGAGTGAGGAGGAGATTTTTGCAGCGTAGTAGGGACAGTGGGGGGCTGGCACTACCGAGCCTAAGTGAGTACTACTGGGCCGCCAATATTTCAATGGTGTGTAAGTGGATGGGAGAAGAGGAGGGAGCGGCGTGGAAGAGATTGGAGAGGGCGTCCTGCAGGGGGACTAGCCTACAAGCTATGGTGACAGCGCTGTTGCCGTTCTCACCGAAGAAATACACCACAAGCCCGGTGGTGGTGGCTACATTGAAAATTTGGGGGCAGTGGAGACGGCATAGGGGAGAGACGGGAGCCTCGGTGCGGTCCCCGATAAGAAATAACCATAGGTTTGTTCCGGGGAGAATGGATGGGGGATTTGGAGCATGGCAAAGAGCAGGGGTAACACAATTGAGAGATCTGTTCGTAGATGGGACGTTTGCGAGTCTGGGAGCGCTGACGGAAAAATATGGGTTGCCCCAAGGGAATGCATTTCGGTATATGCAACTGAGGGCTTTTGCGAGGCAACAGGTGAGGGAATTCCCACAGCTCCCGACGCAGGAGGTGCAGGATAGAGTGATCTCAGAGACATGGGTGGGGGATGGTAAGGTGTCGGACATATATAGGGAAATGAGGGACGAGGGGGAGATCATGGTAGATGAGCTGAAAGGGAAATGGGAAGAAGAGCTGGGGGAGGAGATTGAGGAGGGGCTGTGGGCTGATGCCCTACATAGGGTAAACTTATCGTCCTCGTGTGCCAGGCTAAGCCTGATACAATTTAAGGTGTTACACAGGGCGCATATGACTGGAGCACGGCTCAGTAAATTTTTTGGGGTAGAAGATAGGTATGCGAGATGCTCGAGAAGCCCAGCGAATCACACCCACATGTTCTGGTCATGCCCGGCACTACAGGGGTTTTGGGTGGGGGTGGCAAAGGTGCTTTCGAAGGTGGTGGGGGTCCAGGTCGAACCAAGCTGGGGGTTGGCTATATTTGGGGTTGCAGAAGAGCCGGGAGTGCAGGAGGCGAGAGAGGCTGATGTTTTGGCCTTTGCGTCCCTAGTAGCCCGTCGCAGGATATTGTTAATGTGGAAGGAAGCCAAACCCCCGGGTGTGGAGACCTGGATAAACGACATGGCAGGGTTTATAAAGTTAGAACGGATTAAGTTCGTACTAAGGGGTTCGGCTCAAGGGTTCACTAGGCGGTGGCAACCGTTCATCGACTACCTCACAGAAAGATAGAGGGAATGGAAAAGAAGAACAGCAGCAACCCAGGGGGGAGGGGGGGGGGGTGCGGCGGGCGGAGGGGGGGGGAGGAATCGGACGGACTCTCAGGGATGTTATTGTATATGTATAGGCACTTGTTTTAGGTAATGTATATTGGACTGTTGGATTGTATCTTTGGAGAGTATTTATTTTTGACCAGGCAGTTGCCATTTAGTTTGGTTTTTGTTTCTGTTCATATATTATTTATTTATTTGTTTAAAACTGGCCACTGTTATTTATATTGCTTTATTGTTGTTTAAAAGAAACACTACGTACTGTTATGTTTGGCCAAAAAATCTTGAATAAAATATATTTAAAAAAAATAAATAAATAGGAGTCTAATGCAGGAGTCCTTGTTTTCGAGATGCTCGAGGGACGAGTGTAGGGCCAGGGAAATGGTGTCTGATGTGGACCGGTTGCAGCGTTATGCGAATTGCAGTGGATCAAGGCGTTCTGGGAGTATGGAGGTGATGCGCTTCATGATCAACCTCTCGTAGCACTTCATTACGACTGCAGTCAGGGCCACTGGTCGGTAGTCATTGAGGCACGTTGCCTGTTTCTTCTTTGGCACCGATATGATGGTGGTCTTCTTGAAGCAGGTGGGGACCTCGGAGTGGAGTAGGGACAGGTTAAAGATGTCCATGAATACCTCTGCCACCTGGTCCGCGCAGGCTCTGAGTGCACGACCAGGGATTCCGTCCGGGCCCGTCGCCTTCCGAGGGTTCACTTTCAGGAAAGCCGATCTGACTTCGGAAGCTGTGATGGTGGGTATGGGTGAATTATGGGCTGCTGGGGCACTCGCCAGCGGATTGTTGGAGTTGATGAGGAGACAAACCCCTCCACCCTTTGCTTTGCCTGAAGACGTGGTGCGGTCCGCCCGGTGAATTGAGAAGCCTTCAGGTTGTATGGCCCAGTCCGGTGAGGCGGGGTTGAGCCATGTCTCTGTGAAACAGAGCACACAGCAGTGTCTTACTTCCCTCTGAGAGTTAAGTCTGGCATTAAGTTCATCCAGCTTGTTTTCAATCGCTTGCACGTTTGCCAGGTGTATGCTTCAGTCCAACCTGCAGACCACCACGTTTCCCTCGCTTCCTCAGTCGGCAGCTGTGGCTGGATGATCCTGGGATCCGATGGGAGAAGTCTGACCTTGTGGAAGGGAGGTGGTTGCATCTGGCGGGTCCAGGATGCTAGATGGGACCAGGGCTCTGGTTACGTTTCCGGGGTCTTGTCTGGCAGGGTCCCGGGCGCTGGTTGAGGTAGAGGGGTTGCTAGAGGGGCATGTTTGTGATCCGGATGGGTCCCGGCGTTCTGCGGGCACGTGAGTATCTTGCAGCGCATTCAGGTCCTCGCGCGGGGTCTCCGCCATTTTGGGGGTCCTGGGTCATGGGCAGGGGCTTCCTGAGGCATGTTGGGCTGAGTCCCGTGGTCTGTTCCCTCCCTGGGAGCTCCTGGGATCGGGTCTTGAAGTAGGCCTGGTCGGGCCACCACATGGGTTTTTCTTTCTTCCATCTCCAGGTAGGTCAGGTTGCTGGGCAGGCCTCTCCAGATCGGGTCACTGGGCGGGTCTCTTGGGGTCGAGTTGGGCCGGGTCTCATCATCGGGGGTTGGGTCGGGAGCTCCGGGGACTGGGCCGGGCGATCCAGGGACTGGCGTCGGTTGTTAGGCCAGTTAGGAGCTCCGAGATCCGGGTCAGCTCCAAATCGATGCCGGGGCTTCATTTCCGGTTTGGGCCCGATCCACTTCCAGGTCTTGGAGGCCAGGTCGGGTCGGGTCAGAAGGTCTCCACGGGCATCAGAGGATGTTCAAGCCTGCAAGAGAGGTTAGTAATAATGTTAGTCTTAGAATTAAATATTAAAAGATTAGAACGAGTATAAGTTAAGTAAATAGTGGATCTGTTGGGGAGAGCTCGCAGAGAGTCGCCTCGCTCCGGCGCCATCCTCTGGATATTTGAACATCCCAACTCTGACCTTATGATGGAAGGAAAGTCTTTGATGAAACAACTGAAGATGGTTGGGTGTAGGATACTCCCCTGAGGAACTCCTGCAGTGATGTCCCAGGACTGTGATGATTGACATCCAACCACCACAACCATCTTCCTTTATGCCAGGTATGACTCCAACCAGTTGTTATGGGCCAGGGCTTAGAAACTCCAAAGTATATTATGAAGTCCACCTGACCGACAACCTTTATGTTGAATGTGGCTAGGATGAGCACAAGAGCTTTCCCTTCAGGTGTGATTCATCAGTCTTCCCAGACACTTTAATCAAAACAAGCTTTATTCTAAGAATTTAGTTAACATTTATATAACCACACAGCTAGAATTTTTATCAATTACAAACTTTAAAGACACCCCACAGCTACAGTAATCTATGTATAACACTTAATGAATTCCGCCTTAACTGTTCCAATTCAAAAACAAAATCTCAAGAAATCAAAGACCCCTTTTCAAGGACGTGGCCCAGCACTCTGTATTCTCACTTGAATAAGACTGGCTTTCCCTGAGATTCGGACCCCGTCTCACCAGTAGGTTTAAACCCTTCCAGAAAGCAAACAATATCTTATAAGTTACCAAAGAAGGTAGCTATACTCAATGTTCCTTTTACTGGAACAGATACTTAAAATGAAAATAGAGAGAGACACGCTAAAACATTTCTTTTCTCTGTCTGAGTCCACAGCAGTCAAACCTGAAAGCGGAACCAAAAACTTCACACAGCCACAGCTCAGCTCCACCCACAAAATGACATCACTGAAGCCATGTGGTAAGACAAAAACCTTTCTTAAAGAGACACTTCCATGATTCAGTGGAAAGTTTCCCCCCTGATTCCTGTTGACTCCAGATTTGCTTGGAAACCTCATGTCATGCCCGGTCAAATGCTGCCTTGATGTCAAGGGCAGTCACTCTCACCTCATCTCTGGACTTTAACTCTTTTGTCCATGTTTGTAGCAAGGCTATAATGAGGTCAGGAGCTGAGTGTCCTTGGTCGAACCCAAACTGAGTATCCATGAGCAGGTTACTGCTGAGTAAGTGCCTCTTGATGCCCCCTTCCATCACTTTAGTGATAATCGAGAGGAGACTGTTGCGGGTTGTAATTGATTGGTTTGGATTTGTCCTGTTTCTTATTTACAGGACAAATCTGGGCAATTTTCCACATTGCCGGGTAGATGCCAGTGTTGTGTACTGGAACAGCTTGGCTAGGGGCGGGGCACATTCTCGAGCACAAGTCTTCAGTACTATTGGCGGAATATGGTCAGGACCCATAGCCTTTGCCGTATCCAAAGCCTTCAGCTGGATCTTGATGTCACGTGGAGTGAATTGCATTGGCTGATTGCTGACATCTGAGATGCTGGAGACGGAGATGGATTATCCACTTGGCACTTCTGGCTGAAGATTGTTGCAGATGATTCAGCCTTGTCGTTTGCATTGAAGTGCTGGGCTCCTCCATAATGGAAGATGGGGATATTTGTGGAGCCTCCCCCTCTAGTGAATTGTTTAATCGTCCATCACCATTCACAGGTGGATGTGGTAGGGCTGCAGAGCTTAGATTGGTTGTGGGATCGCTTAGCTCTGTCTATCACTTTCTACTTATTCTTTTGGCATGCAAATAGTCCTGTGGTGTTGCTTCACCAGGTTGACACCTCATTTTTTAGATATGCCAGATGCTGCTCCCACCATGCCCGCCTGCAGTCTTCATTGAACCAGGGCTGATCCTCTGGCTAGGTGGTAATGGTAGAGTGGGAAGTATGCCAAGCCATGAGTTTACAGGTTGTGGTTGAGTACAATTCTGTTGCTGCTGTTGGCTCACGCTGCCTCCTGGATGTGCAGTCTTGAGTTACTAGATCTCTTCGGTTTAGCACAGGGCTAAATAGCTGGCTTTTAAAGCAGGCCAGCAGCACGGTTCAATTCCTGTACCAGCCTCCCCGAACAGGCGCCGGAATGTGGCGACTAGGGGCTTTTCGCAGTAACTTCATTTTAAGCCGACTTGTGATAATAAGCGCTTTTCGTTTCATTTCATTTCTTCAAAGTCTATCTCAGCTAGCACAGTGGTTGTGCCACACACCATGATGGAAGGTAATCGCAATGTGAAAACGGAACTTTGTCTCCACAAGGACTGTGCTCAGTCCTATCGATACTGTCATGGACAGATGCATCTGTAGCAGGCAGGTTTGTGAGGATGAGGTCAAGTATGTTTTCCCTCTTGTTGGTTTCCTCTCTACCTGTCACAAACCCAGTCTCGCAGCTATGTCCTTTGGGACCCGGCTAGCTCAGTTAGTAGTGGCACCGAGTCACTCTTGGTAATGGACATTGAAGTCGACTACCCAGAGTACATTCCGTATCCTTACCACCCTCAGTGATTCGTCCAAGTGGTGTTCAACGTAGAATAACTCAGATTCCTGAGCTGAGGGGGACAGTGCGTGGTAATCAGCAGGAGGTTTCCTTGTCCATGTTTTATCTGATACCATGAGAATTCATAGGGTCGAGCATCAATGGTGAGAACTCCCAGGGAAACCCCTCCCGAGAGGATAGCACTGTGCCGCACAATATGCTTGGTCTGTCCTGCCAGTGAGACAGGACATATCCAGGGATGGTGATAATAATGTCTGGAATGTTATGTGTAAGGTATTATTCCATGAGTATGAATTTGCCAGGCCGTTCCTTAACTAAACTGTGAGACAGCTCTCATGTTAGGGGAGTAACATGGGAGTAAGGAGGACTTTGCAAGGTCGACAGGGCTGAGTTTGCCATTGTTGTTTCCGGTGTCTACATTGATACCGGGTGCTCCGTCTGGTTTCATTCCTTTTCATTTATTCTGTCGAAGTTTGATACACTGAATGTTTTGCTCGGCCATTTCAGAGCCAATCACATTGCTGTGGGGCCTAGAGTCACATGTCGGCCAGACCCGGTAAGGATGGCAGATTTCTGTTTCTGAAGGACACTGGTTAGGTCCCCTGCTCTAACTACCCTTCACCTTCCGATGCTGCGTCAGTTTGAAGACCAGGTCCAATTTTAACTCTGGGCAAGTGAATGGGTTTTGAGTGAGCTAAAATCTCACCCCAGATTTCTGTTGACTTTCCACATGCAGTGCAGCATACGACCTGAAGGAGACACTGGAGCTACATTCTGAAAGGAAACTGGATGTATACTTGGAAAGGTAAGATTTGTAAGGCTATAGGAAAAGAGACTGGCAATGCCATTAATTTTGTCACTTTTTTCGTCACTCAAAGCGCTGGCGCAGACACAATGATCTGAATATCCTGCTCCTGTACTGTTAGATTCTATATGATTGCACAAATGCTATGGAAATTTAAACGATGTAGCAATGTCTTGTATTAGCAAAAAGTCACAGAATCACAGAATTGTTCAGACTCAGAAGGAGACCATTTGGCCGAGCGTGTCCCCACCGTCTCTCCAAATGAGCATCACCACTTTAGTGTCATTCCCCTGCCTTTTCCCCATATCCCTGTACAATCCTTCCATTCAAATAATCATCCACTGCCCTCTCGAATGCCTCAATTGAACCTTCCTCCACTGCACTTCCAGTTCCTGACCCAAACCACACGCTGTGTAAACAGCTTTTTTGCCCAAATTTGCTTCCATTGCAGATCACTTTAAATCTGTGCCTTCTCGTTTTCAGTCCTTTTGCGAGCGAGAACAGTTTCTTCCTATCTACTCTGTCCAGTCCCCTCATGACTTTGAACATCTCTATCAAATCACCTCTCAGACTTCATCGCTCCAAGGAGAACAACTTATTCTCATAACTGAAGTTTCTCAACACTGGAACCGCTCTCAGAAAGATAGATTCATAAAGCCAGCAGTTTCAAGCCAGATAATTTTGATCAGGAGCTTAAAAGGGACAAGAGGAGGGATTCTCCGTCCGTTCACGGCAGCGGGATTCTCCAGTACCGCAGCAGTGAATGGGAAATTTGGCTGAGCGTCAAATTTTCTGCCCTCGCTGGCAGCGGTAGCGGGTCGTACCCGTACCAGAGAATCCCGGCCGAGGAGTTACTGATGACCTCTAACTAAACTCAGCAGTTTATCGCAACCATAATTCCCTTGAGCTTCTCCATTTGACTGGTTTAGCACACTGGGCTAAATCGCTGGCTTTTAAAGCAGACCAAGGCAGGCCAGCAGCACGGTTCAATTCCCGTACCAGCCTCCCCGAACTGGCGCCGGAATGTGGCAACTAGGGGCTTTTCACAGTAACTTCATTGAAGCCTCCTCGTGACAATAAGCGATTTTCATTTCATTTCATTTGAACTACATCTCTCCAGGTGTTTGAGCAGTGACTGAGAAGGGGGGGGTCAGGCCAGGTTAAACACAGCCCAGTCACAGCAGGTTAGACTCTGACCAAAGCTCCAGAACATCCATTCTCAGTGTATGAATTACGGGCAGGATTCTCCACTTCGCCCAGCCACGTGTTTCTGGGCGGGGCGCCGTTTGCTGGCAGTAGGATTCTCTGTTTCCGCCACTTGTCAACGGGATTATCCGACATGGCTGCCTCACAGTGCCAGGGACTCGGGTTCAATTCCAGACTTGGGGGACTGTGTGGAGTTTGTATGTTCTCCCTGTGTCTGTGTGGGTTACCTCCGGGTGCTCCGGGTATTCCCACAGTCCACAGATGTGCAGGTTAGGTGGATTGGCCACGCTAAATTGTCCCTTAGTGTGTCCACAAATGTGCAGGTTAGGTGGGGGTTACGGGGTAGGGCGGAGAAGTGGGCGTAGGTGGGGCGCTCTTCCAGAGAGTCGGTGCAGATTCGATCGGCCCAACAGCCTCCTTCTGCACTGTAGAGATTCTATGATTCTACGACTTTCCATTGAAGTATTCCCACACCGCCAGGAACCCAGGGGTGGCTGTCAATTGGAACAGAGAATCAAACAGCTGGAGAACTCCGGCCTATATTGTTAAGATACACAGATAAAGGTTATTGTTTAATTAAAAACACCGAGCGATTATGAAGAGAAGCTTAGTTTAATGCTGTACCCAAATGAGTATAATGTGAAGCTGTTTAAGGGGCTATCACTTACGTCATTTGTTATTGTTGCGCCACGACTAAGCAGAGGGTGCCCCTTGTTCCACGTGTTCATAGATTGTGGAAGATTGCATTCACTTTTTAATGACCTGATGGAGTTACTCCTAATGTTTTTGCTGCACTTCAGCCCCATGCCCCTGATCTTGGGTTATCTAGTGCGGGGGTTGAGTGGGTAATGGGTGGAGGGATGGGGGACGGATGGGCAGTGGGATAGGGAGGAGGTGAGGGTGCTGAACAGGCAGGGGCTAGGTAGGCGGGGTGGGACTGGGTTGGCTGGGGGGGAATGGGGAGGGATGGGTGAGGGGATGGGAGGGTTGGGCAGGCAAGGACTAGGCAGACGGGGGGATGGGATGGGCGGGGGGATGGAGACGGATGGGTGGGTGGATGGGTAGGGATGGACAGGGGGTATGGCGGGGGAATGGAGGAGGGGGGTGGGGGGTTGGGCAGGCAGGGGGATTGGAGGTGGATGGGTGGGGGAATGGGGAGGGTTGTGCAGGGGATGGGGATGGGACGGGGGGATGGGCAGGCGGGGATGGAGTTGAGCAAGTATGGTACTGACCTTCTTCATAAGCCCGCTCCTGGGCCTGGCTAAGGTGGACATTAACAGGCTGAGGGGGTCATCCGAGCTGACTGCCTGCCGCTCCTCATGGCCGGGTGACCATTGGAGAGGGAACATGGGGTCTCCACTGGCATGCTTGAGACCTCCTGCGACCGGTGAGCACTATAGGGGCTGGAGTGCATCGTCAGCATCCAAAAACACATTTTAATTTAATTAGTTAGGTTTTCTCTGGAATTTTGTTCCATTATAGTGGCCCTACCAGAGGCATCAATTTAATTTGATTTGTTAATTTCCCCCCATTTATTACTGTGACTATAACAAGAGGCTTAATTTATTAAGTTGCCTATCAGTTTAATTTTGCACTCAAAAGGGTATAAAGTTGAAGGGGCTATCACTTAATTTGTTACTGTTGTACTAAGAGTATAAATAGAGACTGTCCCTTTAGTGACTATCAATTTGTTCAATTTGGTAATTGTTTTATTTTATTGGTATACAAATTGAGTATAACGAGAGACATTCCTTCATTTCCTTGCCCTCACCAACTGTCCAGATACGCCATGATGTTCTGTGCTTCTGCCTGGGGTAGCAGGGGATAGTGGCGGGCTCTCCATATGGGACTCCTCCCCCTTACCATTGAGGACCTAGCGTGGAAGGTGTTGATACAGCAATCCCCTCTTTGGCTGCCTGATGCGGAGGGGTGGATAGGAAGGAGGATCTCCTCGTGGGCCTGCTTCTGGGCCTGGCCAATGTTAATTCATTAATTAATATTCTTTTTGTCACAAGTAGGCGTACATTAACACTGCAATGTAGTCAGAGAGTGGTTGAGGGGGCTGTTCAGCCTGAATGTCTGCTCCTTTTCTGCGGCTACATTCGCGGTCAGGTGACTGCGAAGAGGGAGCATGCGGTAACCCACTGGTATGCTTCAGGCCTCCGTGACCAGTGGGCACCGCGGGGGCTTGGGTGCATCATCAGCCCCCCCCAAATTTTAATTTAATTAGAAAAGTTCTTTAGAGGTTTGTTTCTGAAACAGTTTTCCTTTAACTTAACAAATTAATTTGATTAATTTGTCTATTTAACTGATATCCAAAACTGAGTATAAAGAGAGACTCACCTTCTGTGTTGGCGGCTCTGAAACTTTCAGCGATTTGTTGTAAAAACCCTTCTGGTTCATGAATACCCTTCTCGGGAGGGAAATCTGCCATTCTTGCCTGGTCTGGTGTAGCCACGTAAAATGGCTGATTCCCGATTAGAATGGTCAAAACCCTGATTTAAATTGGCGAACGAAAGAGGCTGATGGGAAAATTAGCCAACAGGACTCAAAAGGACAGCTGCAGGTAAAACAATGTATTTGCCTCTGGGGAAGTCAGTCCAGACCGATACCTGCAGCCATCAACATCACAACAACCCAGCCATCTGCATTTTAATCAGCCATCCCCGGGAACAATTGCTACAAATTAGCCATTGAAAGCCGACCCAGACCTTTCGGCACCAGCAGGGGCTGACACAAAGAGAGGTAAACGACCACCCCCCAATCAAGGAATTGCCCCATTATTGGAGCATATCGAACCAAGTGATTGGGACCAAGTCCAATCACTTGGAACCAGGTACGAGGTCCGCCCCAAGAGGCGGGAAGCCCCTGGGGACTATAAGAATAGGGGCCAAGTTCAACTCGACCCTTCTCTTCCTGATCGCAACCTTCGAGACCCTTCTACAAGAAACTGTAAGTCTTACTCCAGCGATCACTACCTGAGGGGCGCTCCTGACTATCGACTTGTACCAGCTTTTGAATCCCGCAGGCTCAGAACCAATTCGAAAGACCATTCGTTTCCCTGACCTGGTGGGCCATTTCCAAAGTTAAGTATTGGCCTTTAGTGGTAGGTAGTAGTCTAGAAGTAGGATTATTGTATAAGTATTAATTGCTGTATATAATAAATGAGCGTTGATTTAATTCTTACTAAGCGGTGTGTTGCATTATTAATCATTACTTGGACTTGAACCACGTGGCGGTATCAGAAAGATACCTGGCGACGCCTACCTGTGGCTGGAGGCCAATAGCAATGTTCCTTCTGCTGACTCTTAAACTGCTCTCTGAAATGACCGAGTGTGGCGGTCAGTTTAAGGGAAATTAGGAATGGGCAACAAATGCTGACCAACAATACCCTCACATCACATCAAAGGATTTGAAAAGACATTGAGGCCGGGATGGTAGCAGTGTGGTAATGCTACTGGATGAGTGATTCAAGGACTCGCGGTAATATTCTGAGTTCAAATACCACCGCAGTCAGGTTTAATTTTTTCGTGATAGGTGGGCACTGGGGAGGAGGTGGGTTATCTGTGCTGAGTCTGCACATTCTCCCTATGTAGGTTTCCTCCGGGTGCTCCGGTTTCCTCCCACAGTCCAAAGATGTGCAGGTTAGGTGGATTGGCCATGCTAAATTGCCCTTAGTGTCGAAAAAGGTTCAGGGTTCCTGGGTTACAGGAATAAGGTGGAGGTGTGGGCTTAAGTAGAGTGCTCTTTCCAAAGGCCGGTGCAGACTCGATGGGCTGAATGGCCAACTTCTGCACTGTAAATTCAATGATCCTATGAGTGCATCATCAAATTACATTTTGATTTCCTTTGAACACTTGCCTTTTTGAGTTACAATGCCCCTTTAAGGTGCTTGGCATTAATTTTTCTCATTAGCTTTTTTTGTTGGTTTATTGTTTTAAATGGAAATAAAGTGAAACAGCTGGGATACTGGATTGGTCCGCAGGAAGTCGACATATGTGATGCTACATTCTGTAAATAAACCGATTTGTAAATTGCTGTCTGTTTTCACACATGGGATGGATATAGTATCCATGAGCAATGCCACAGAATGTCCTCTGGCCAGTTAAGAAAATGTGAAAGATCAGGGGACCTGGAATTCCCCTTGTCCTGTTCCTCCACCAGAGTGGCCTCATTACCTCACTTCACTGTCGGGCGAAGCTTGAATCTGGTCAATTAACTCCTAGAAAATTCAGCGGCAGCTTGAAGTCAATGGGCCCTTCATTCCGAGAGGGAAGCTCACTGTGCTGGAACAGATCTTGGGGGAGGGGTTGGAGGGCTGCCAAAGTGAGGAGGCTCAGAGCCCAATTACAGGCATGATTTACTCAGCACAGGGAGAGCAGCTCACAACACACTGATGGAGCCTGGCTCGATGCGCTGGGGATGGTCGTGAGAGAGAGTAATGCACGTCCATCTGAAGGCAAGTTTTCTTCCGCTTCTCCTTGAGCAACAGGGCCTCTAGGTGAAGGTAATGGATGCCCTCCAAGGTCTATTGGCTCTCCGTGCTGCAATCTGGGGGCCCAGGAAAGTCCCTGCTGAGAGTCCCACTGCAGTCATCAAAGAGCAGATTTGGCCATTTCAGGGGGGGCAGCTAATCAATTGCCCCAGATACATCCATGGCATGGGAAAGAGCAGTAGACAGATTTGCCCCTCGTCCAACACCATTTCCCCCCCCCCCCACCAATTCTTTACACACATCGCAATCCTGAGGAGTCCCGTTTCTGCCCCAATTTTGAACCGTAGCAAAGTGTCATCAGTTTTTACAGCATAGAAAGACGCCTTTCGGCCCATCGTATTGGCATGGTGGCACAGTGGTTAGCACTTCTGCCAACAGCGCCAGGGACCCGGGTTTGATTCTGATTTCAGGTGACTGTGCGGAGTTTGCACATTCTTCCCGTGACTGCGTGGGTTTTCTCCGGGTGCTCCGGTTTCCACCCACAGTTCAGAGGAGGTTAGATGGATTGGCCATGCTAAATTTCCCTTGAGGGTGGGGTTGCAGGAATGGGACAGGGCATTGGGCCTGGATCGGGTTGTCTTTCAAAGGGCCGGTGCAGACTCGATGGGCCGAATGACCTGCTTCTGCACTGTAAGGATTCTATGTGTCTGCGCCGGCCATCAAGCACCTATTTATTCTAATCTTATTTCCCAGCATTTGGTGCGCACCCTTGTATGCTATGGTGGCGGTGCACAAGGGTTAACCGCTGGGGGTTGGTCAGCCAGCTCCCTCCTCAACCACAGGGGGAGTGTAACTAATGGACCCCTAGAGATGGGGTGCATAGTCAATGGGATCTGATGCAGAGAGGCAAAAATAGCTTAAAAAGAGAAGAGAGCAGACAGTAAGGTGTGATAATAAACCTAATTAACAGGGTTCGCCGAGGATGGTGAGAGCAATGTTCAATCAGATTTTAATTATCCAATGAATTCCTGGACTGCGGGCTGTTCGCTGTTATCCTCTATAAAGTACAATAGACATCTTCATTGAAATTATTAAGCTAATGAGTCTGCAAACCACATGAGACTAAGAAGAGCTGACCATTTGGTTTACTTCCTTCGTGCTTTTTTTCCCAAATTATTTTTAGCCTTCCATAGCTTGCGAATAAAAATAACGCTTTGTGTCAGTGATGCTGACAGAAGCTGAGGTAATTCTTTTTATTTTGATGTCTCGGTGCTTCTGTTTATGAACACGTGGTGCTCACTGTAGCAAAGTAAGAGCTGAGAACAGCACAGTGTGACAACCGACGTAATTGTAACGGGGAGATGGTGGTTTAGTGTTGATGGCCCTGAGCTAGTAATTCAGAGGCCCAGGGAGACAAATCCCATCACAGCAGCTGGTGGAATTTAAACTTTGTTAATAAAATTTGGAATTAAAAAAAGCTCGCCTCAATAATGGTGATTATATTATGTTAAAAAACCATCTGGACCAAAGATGTGCTGGTTACGGGGATAGGGTGGAGGAGTGGGCCTAGGTTGGGGGCTCTTTCAGAGGGTCGGTACAGACTTGATGGGCCAAATGGCCTCCTTCTGCGCTGTAGGGATTCCATGATTCTAACTGGGGCAGCACGGTAGCATTGTGGATAGCACAATTGCTTCACAGCTCCAGAGTCCCAGGTTCGATTCCTGCTTTGGTCACTGTCTGTGCAGAGTCTGCACATCCTCCCCGTGTGTGCGTGGGTTTCCTCCGGGTGCTCCGGTTTCCTCCCACAGTCGAAAGATGTGCAGGTTAGGTGGATTGGCCATGATAAATTGCCCTTAGTGTCCAAAATTGCCCATAGTGTTGGGTGGGGTTGCTGGGTTATGGGGATAGGATGGAGGTGTGGACCTTGGGTAGGTTGCTCTTTCCAAGAGCCGGTGCAGACTCGATGGGCCGAATGGCCTCCTTCTGCACTGTAAATTCGATGATATCTATGAACTTTTCAACATCTAGGGCGCGATTATCCGCTCCCGCGGCTAAGTGCCCACGCCGTCGTGAACGACGTTGAGGTTCACGACGGCACGAAACGGCCCCGATCTCGACCGATTCAGGGCCCGAAAATGGGCTAGGATCGGGGCCGCGAGAAACTCGGGGGGGGGGCGTGTCGCGAAAGCAGCATCGTCAGCGCACGCCGGGCATTGGCGCCGCGTAAAAGGCGTAACTGGCATCACCCACGCATGCGCGGGTTGGCCGCGCCGGCCGGCGCCAACCCGTGCATGCGCGGTTGCCGTCCTCCCCGAGGCCGCCCCGCAGAAGATGTCGGATGGATCTTGCGGGGCGTGGAGGAAAGGAAGTCCTCCTTCAGAGAGGCCGGTCCGCCGATCAGTGGGCATCGATCACGGGCCAGACCCCTTTTGAGTCCTACCCCGGTGAAAGAACCCTCCTCGCCACCCCACAGGCCGGCCCCCCCAGCATTCCCACGCTGTTACTGCCGGCAACGACCAGGTGTGGATGGCGGCGGCGGGAAGCCGTCGTTTTGGGCAGGCCGCTCGGCCCATTCGGGCCGGAGAATAGCGGGTGTAGCGGAGAATCGCCATTTTGGGTGTCCCGGGCGATTCTCCGGCCTGCGCCGTGCAGAACTCGACGGGGCCGTTCTCGCCGCTTGGGTGAATTATGGGAGGGCGTCGGACCGGTGCCGCGGGGAAAAATGGCGCGCCAGGGGATTCCCCCAACCGGCGCGGGAGTGGAGAATCGCGCCCCTTATTCTTACATGGGACATTGTAATCATTATTTTTACCTGCCCTTAACATCCCTTGAAATGAGTGACTTTTGCAGCTATGGTCAGAGGACTGTGGACCTGCAGTCACATGCAGGCCAGACTGGGTAAGGATGGCAGATTTCCTTCCCTAAAGGGGCAATATTGAACTCAATGTTTTTTTTAAATAAATTTTGAGTATCCAATTCATTTTTTCCAATTAAGGGGCAATTTAGTGCGGCCAATCCACCTAGCCTGCACATCTTTGGGTTGTCGGGGCGAAACCCACGCAAACACGGGGAGAATGTGCAAACTACACACGGACAGTGACCCAGAGCCGGAATCGAACCTGGGACCTCGGTGCCGTGATGCAGCAGTGCTAACCACAACACCACCGTGTTGCCCTTAGATGGGGTTTTACCGAGCCCTGTCGTTTGCTGGTCACCATTACTGAGACTGTCTTTCAATTTTGGATTTCATGAATTAATCAAATTTGAATTCCACCAGCTGCCGTACTGAGATTTGAACTTGTGTCCCCAGAGCATTAACCTGATCCTCTGGATTATTGGTTCACTGATGTTACCACTGTATGTGGCACAGTGGTTAGCACTGCTTCCTCACAGCGCCAGGGTCCGGGTTCAATTCTGACCTTGGGTGACTGTGTGGAGTTTGCATGTTCTCTGAGTGGGTTTCCTCCGGGTGCTCCGGCTTCCTCTCACTGTCCAAAGATGTGCCGGTTAGGGGGACTGGCTACGCAGAGTGAAATCCATCCATTTATGAAGCTACTTCTGTCTTGAAAACAACAATGGGAGCTCGGAGTCACAGAATAAATTAAGTTTACTTCCTCAAATTTTTTCCAAGCCGTGCCACCCCTCACCACACTCCCCAAGTCTCAATCTGTACTTTGTGGTGCTTTCAATGTCCTTGTTCTGTGGTCCACACTTTCTGCTATCTGACCTTTATGCTGCTATTAACACGTGCTTTTGTCCTGAACGCTATCATAACCCTTTGCCTTGTATCCATGACATGTTGATCATTTTATCTCTCCTGACCTCCAACCCACCCGTGATACTTTTATTTTCTTGACCTGCTCCATCACCACCCACCCCACCCCCTCCATCTTGTCAACAACACAAAACCCATCAAATTTCTACTTCCCACCATCTCTGGTGCTGCTCCCGGACCTGCTGTTTTCCCAGGATTTTCCGTTTTTATTCCAGATTTCCAGCACCCGTAGCATTTTACTTGCATTGAACTAGCTTTAAAGTTCGGAATGATCCAGGTGTCCTCAGAACGCTGAAGAAATGAAACGCAGGCCTGAAATGTTCTGTGTGTTTTCCTCACAGAGCTGCTGAGAGTTCCCCAGCATTTTTTCCACAGATACAGTATTTTGCATTTGGTTTTAAAGTTGGGTTGTTTGGGAAAATTCACAATTAAAAAGTCAAGAGTGGATTCATAGAATCCCTACAGTGCCATTCAGCCCATCGGGTCTGCACCGACGCTCCGAAAAAGCACTCTACCTCGGCCCACCCCCCTCCCTATCCCCGTAACCCCGCATTGATCATGGCCAATCCACCTAACCTGCACATATTTGGATTATGAGTTAAAATTACAACATTAAATTTTGTCTAAGTAAGATCAGGGAACCAAGCGAGATAGAGTGGGCTGACTAAATACCAACAGTCACTGAATTCCAGAGTAGTCAGTTGAACTTGTTGGATATGATTTCTTTACTGGGATTCCCCCCTCAGCTTCCGTCACTGCTGTGCTGTCTGTATTCATTACTTCAGTATGGTTGAAAAAAGAGACATGCTGTCAAAGGGGCTGGTTTTGCCCCTCGCCTGAGGTGTGGTGATCCTCAGGTTAAATCACCAGCCGTTTGCTCGCACCTTCGAAGGGGAAAGCAGTTTATGGTCATCTGGGATGATGGTGTCTGTACCTTACCTTACCTGTAATATTTTATCAGTGCCCTGGTCAATAGGGCCCAAGCCGTTTGCTCACCATATAAGCTTGATGCTGAAATAGGGCATATCAAAGGTATCCTGTGGGATAATGGTTACCCTAATCAGATCGTTGCTCATTGTACATCGTGCAAACTCAGGAACAGGCCTTTTAGTCCCAAAGAGTACCTCTGATTACCCTGAAAAGTTCAGGTGTCTCAAAAAGATTGAGCAACAAATGAAGCTTCATGCCATTTCACACAGGTGCTACACAGTAGCAACACTATTGGTATTCACCACGAACAGGACACTGCTGTCAAGCCAAAAAAAGACACACTGCCTCTCATACAAACGATACAAATGAATAATGTGGTATATGAATTTCAGTGATGGTGCAATGCCAGGTATGTAAGCTGGACATCCAAAAGATTGATGATCTTTTCAAATAGCACGTTCCTTCAGCAGTTTGTAACAGACAAAGTAATGACCATACCCAACCAGCTTGTGCTTGCAAAACCTGAACATGTCCAACATTAGATGTGATTCTGTGATTGGACAACACTTTTCTAAGAAATCCTAATTGTACTAAAATTACACGAACAAATCAATTCAAGGTTATCAGCCGGGCTCACAGAGTGGCTCACTTACACTTGCTAAAAGCTACATTTATTCACACACACGGCCCTGTCATTTGTGGGGGCCAGTTTAGCTCACACGTGTAGACAACTGGTTCGTGATACAGAACAAGGCCAGCAGCGCAGGTTCAATTCCCATACCAGCTGAGGTTATTCATGAAGACCCACCTTCTCAACCTTGCCCCTCACCTGAGGTGTGCTGATCCTCAGGTTAAATCACCATCCATCTGTTCTCCCCTTCAAAGGGGATATCAGCCTATGGTCATCTGGGACTATGTTGGCTAAACTGGGTCTGGTTTAGCACAGTGGGCTAAATAGCTGGCTTGCAATGCAGAACAATGCCAGCCGCACAGGTTCAATTCCTGTACTGGCCTCCCCGAACAGTGGTGACTAGGGGCTTTTCACAGTAACTTCATTGAAACCTACTTGTGACAATAAGCGATGATGATGATTATTATTATCTTACCTTACCTTCCTTTGCAAACAGAAAAACAATGTCCACGCATTGCACCTTTTTCAATGAAACAAAATCTAGGGATCAGGCTATTTCCTGATGCACTTCCCATGTCAATGCCTTGGCTGATCACAGTTGATTGGCCAGGTTTGAATGTAAACAAAGGCTTGGCAGTTAACTGTGCACTGGCACATTCACCATGACAATGCCTCTAACAAACAGAGTCCACTTGCCGACTAATCAACACCCTCTTTTCATGAACTATAAGTGTTGTTTGCTCTGAGATTTGGCATTCTTGTGAATAAGTCCAGATGGGTGCAAGTCAAAAAACTTTGACAGCATGTCTCTTTTTTCTCAACAATATTCAAAATCTTTTTACTTAATTACACCATTTCTTGTACCCTTAAGCTGTAATATAATTTGCACCATAAATTGCCGGAACAATTGAGCTAAAAACAGCATGGTGATGATAACCCACAACCTTAATGAATGATGGGACCAACAGTCTATCTCTTTAGTCAATGAGATTGAGGAATAATGGAGGAGGAAAGTGAATTAGAGCCATCATGTACAGAAAGAGAAATAAGGAGAGCAATTTTACCCACAACAATCGATTGTTTGGTTCCAGTGGGTTGTGAAGGCTTAAAAATTTCAAACCTGAATCATAGAATCATAGAATCATAGAAGTTTACAGCATGGAAACAGGCCCTTCGGCCCAACCAGTCCATGCCGCCCAGTTTTTACCATTAAGCTAGTCCCAGTTGCCCGCACTTGGCCCATAACCCTCTATACCCATCTTACCCATGTAACTATCTAAATGCTTTTTAAAAGACACAATTGTACCCGTCTCTATTACTATCTCTGGCAGCCCATTCCAGACACTCACTACCCTCTGAGTGAAGAAATTGCCCCTCTGGGCCCTTCTGAAACTCTCCCCTCTCACCTTAAACCTATGCCCTCTAGTTTTAGACTCCCCTATCTTTGGGAAAAGATGTTGACTATCTACTTTATCTATGCCCCTCATTATTTTATAGACCTCTATAAGATCACCCCTAAGCCTCCTACGCTCCAGGGAAAAAAGTCCCCGTCTATCCAGCCTCTCCTTATAACTCAAACCATCAAGTCCCGGCAACATCCTAGTAAATCTTTTCTGCACTCTTTCTAGTTTAATAATATCCTTTCTATAATAGGGTGACCAGAACTGCACACAGTATTCCAAGTGTGGCCGTACCAATGTCTTGTACAACTTCAACAAGACGTCCCAACTCCTGTATTCAATGTTCTGACCAATGAAACCAAGCATGCCGAATGCCTTCTTCACCACCCTGTCCACCTGCGACTCCACCTTCAAGGAGCTATGAACCTGTACTCCTAGATCTCTTTGTTCTATAACTCTCCCCAACGCCATACCATTAACTGAGTAGGTCCTGGCCTGATTCGATCTGCCAAAATGCATCACCTCACATTTATCTAAATTAAACTCCATCTGGCATTCGTCGGCCCACTGGCCTAATTGATCAAGATCCCGTTGCAATCCTAGATAACCTTCTTCACTATCCACTGTGCCACTAATCTTGGTGTCATCTGCAAACTTACTAACCATGCCTCCTAAATTCTCATCCAAATCATTAATATAAATCACAAATAACAGTGGACCCAGCACCGATCCCTGAGGCACACCACTGGTCACAGGCCTCCAGTTTGAAAAACAACCCTCTACAACCACCCTCTGTCTTCTGTCGTCCAGCCAATTTTGAATCCAATTGGCAACCTCACCCTGGATCCCGTGAGCTTTAACCTTCTGCAACAACCTACCATGCGGTACCTTGTCAAAGGCTTTGCTAAAGTCCATGTAGACAATGTCTACTGCACTGCCCTCGTCTACCTTCTTGGTCACCCCCTCAAAAATCTCAATCAAATTTGTGAGACATGATTTTCCATGGACAAAGCCATGCTGACTGCCCCGAATCAGTCCTTGTCTCTCTAAATGCTTGTAGATCCTGTCTCTCAGAATACCTTCTAGCAACGTACCTACTACAGACGTTAGGCTCACCGGTCTGTAGTTCCCAGGCTTTTCCCTGCTGCCCTTCTTAAACAAGGGCACAACATTCGCCACTCTCCAATCTTCAGGCACCTCACCTGTGGCTGCCGGTGATTCAAATATCTCTGTTAGGGGACCAGCAATTTCCTCCCTAGCCTCCCACAACACCCTGGGATACATTTCATCAGGTCTCGGGGATTTATCTACCTTGATGCGCTTTAAGACTTCTAGCACCTCCTCCTCTGTAATATGCACACTTCTCAAGACATCGCTATTTATTTCCCTTAGTTTCCTAACATCCATGCCTTTCTCCACCGTGAATACCGATGAGAAATATTCATTCAGGATCTCACCCAACTCTTGTGGCTCTGCACATAGATGTCCTTGTTGATCCTTAAGAGGCCTTACTCTGTCCCTAGTTACTCTTTTCCCCTTTATGTATCTGTAGAATCTCTTTGGATTCTCCTTTGCATTATTTGCCAAAGCAATTTCATGTCCCCTTTTTGCCCTCCTGATTTCCCTCTTAACTCTATTTCGACAATCTCTATACTCTTCAAGGGATCCACTTGATCCCAGTTGTTTATGTACGTCATATGCCTCCTTCTTCTTTTTGACCATAGTCTCAATATCTCGAGTCATCCAGGGTTCCCTACTTCTACCAGCCTTGCCCTTCACTCTAAAGGGAATGTGCTTACCCTGCACCCTGGTTAACACATTTTTAAAAGCCTCCCATTTACCAGCCGTCCCTTTGCCTGCCAACAGTCTCCCCCAATCTACCTCTGAAAGTTCCTGTCTGATACCATCAAAATTTGCCTTGCCCCAATTAAGAATTTTAACTCTTGGGCCAGACCTATCATTCTCCATAGTTATCTTAAAACTAATGGAGTTATGGTCACTTGTCACAAAATGATCCCTCACTAACACTTCTGTCACTTGCCCGTCCTTATTTCCCAAGACGAGGTCAAGTTTTGCCCCCTCTCTAGTCGGTCCATCCACATACTGAATGAGAAATTCCTCCTGAATACACTCAACAAATTTCCCTCCATCCAAGCCCCTAATGCTATGGCTGTCCCAGTCAATGTTGAGAAAGTTAAAGTCCCCTACTATTACCACCCTATTTTTCTTGCAGCTATCTGTAATCTCCTTACATATTTGCTCCTCAATTTCCCGCTGACTATTTGGGGGCCTGTAGTTCAGTCCTATCAAGGTGATCTCTCCCTTCTTATTTTTCAGTTCCACCCATATAGACTCAGTGGGCGAACCCTCGGATATATCCCCTCTAAGTACTGCCGGAATGTTCTCCCTAATCAAAAACGCCACTCCCCCTCCTCTCTTACCTCCTGTTCTATCCTTTCTATAGCATAATAGAATCAAACCTGCCTTGATTCCGCTCACTTCTGGGAAGAGACATTGGGACTGGACAAGCAACGTGATCCTAGGCTGTGGTTTGGCCACATAAATATAATAATCAGGTTGTGTGTCTCAGAATCCTATCTCTCTTCTAGGTTGAAACCTCGTCTGGCTGCACTTCCTAAGGCTTGAGAAATCTGGCAGGTAAATGGATCGAGGATCACTTAATGGAAAAGGTAAATGACTTTCCGCCACACCTTGCGGGCCAGAAGGAGCAAGAGTACTTCCCTCCCTTCCCTTCATCCCTGCGTAGAACAGATTCTGGTGAGAAATCATGAGAGGAAAGGAAGGACAGAGGATGACCACTGTCCAGGAAACCAGGCCTTAAAAATTCTCAAACAACAATTTGCTACCTCCAAGAATGAGACTCCACTCAATGCTTTTCTCCCTTCCAGGGCAATTGAATGGTATTGCATTCACAATGATCATGCCATTAAAAGGGTAAAAGGGTACTTATATGCTGCGAATCATTATTCCTAACTTCCAGTGGCAATTTTAATGGATAATTCATGTGTAAATCCAGCAAATTATGAAAATAACCAAGATGGGGAGAGCATGGAGGTGCGGGGGTCTGGGCGGGGAGCAGGGGTCTGGTGGGGGGAGGGGGGTGCGGGGGTCTGGGGGGGGGGAATTCAAGTGAAATGCTGCTGGTGTGGGCAAATGGCATAAACTACACAGAAATTTCTTGCAATGTGCAGTTTATGGAGTATCACTTAGTTTCCTGAACCCGCTGGCTGATTAGCCAAGTTGTAATGGCATGAGCCATTATTTATTTTCCTGGGAAGATTTGAGCCAATATATTTAAATGCTAATTGCAGTAGTTTGGGATTAATATCACATCAATAAAGATGTTCATAACACCTGAATAGTTTGTTTACTATCATCAATATTATTCCCGTACCAGCCTCCCCGAACAGGCGCCGGAATGTGGCGACTAGGGGCTTGTCACAGTAACTTCATTTGAAGCCTACTTGTGACAGTAAGTGATTTTAATTTTTAATTTTTAATTATTCCAGGAACATTATTGGAACTCTGGGACTCGTACCAAGCTCCTTCCTCTATCATTTAAATTGACCCTTTTATTCAAAATGGGTTAACACCTCCCTCAAAATAATCAAGGAATATGGGTGTTAACCACGTGCGCTGCTAAAATTCGCTTTAGGGTGCGTTTCTGCTCCTCGATGCACAGCTGAGACCTTATACAATCAGCCTGCCTTTTCAGGGTTAAAGGCTTTGTAACATCACCGCTGCCGTTGTGAAGAGAAATAGTGATCTGTGATTGATGGTAGGTCCTAAAAACCAACACGTCTGTGCCATGCCGCAGAGCTTCAGACCTCTCACTTAATTTCAATCGCGGGGCGGTGTATGGAGAGCTCTTTCTCCAAGCCTGTGGGTCCACAGGAATTTAAAAATAAACCTCACCTCGCTCTGCAAGCAGAGTGGACCGTCCTCAGTGGAATATTCAAGGTCATGAGTCCTTTCCACTCCGTGTGTCTCGCTGAGCAGCCGCTCATAAATGCATAAATAATTTGATACTGAGTGCCTGGAATTCCCCAGCCAGTCCTGTTTGTGTGGGCAGCAGCTTTACACTGAAACCCTGTGAGATCTTGCTCTCTCTGTCTCATTCAAGGTCTTCGATTCGCATGGTTTAGAGATTGTGTGGCATTGACTCTTAACTTAAAGCAGTGAGTGTTGCACTGTTTTTAAATGCTATTAAATGATTAATAGTACAAACATAAGAACAAGGAGCAGGAGCAGGCCATTAGCCCCTTGAGCCTGCTCCTCCATTTAATAGGGCCATGGCTGATCTGATAGTAACTTCAAACCTGCATCCCGCCCACCCTGACAATCTTTCACCTTGTTGTTTACTAAGAATCTATCCACAGCTGCCTTAGAAATATTCAGAGACTCTTGATTCCATCACCCTTTCAGGAAGAGAGTTCCAAAGACTCTCGACCCACTGAGAGAAACTCTTTCTCCTCATCTGTAAGTGGGCGGCCCCCTATTTTTAAAAGTGATCCGTAATTCTAGATTCTCCCACAAGAGGAATTATTGGCTGGAATTCTCTGGTCGTTTGCTGGCGGCGGGATTCTCCGATCGCCAGCAAGGAGTGCGCCACCTCCCGCTGCCGAGAAACATGCAGCCGGGAGGCCGGAAAATTCCACCCATCCTATCCACATCCACCCTGTCAATACCCCTCAGGATCTTATATGTTTCAATCAAGTCACCTCTCACTCTTCTAAACTCCAGCGGCTACAAGCCCAGTGAAGCGACCATCAATTCACTCGAGACAAGAGTAAAGGTAAACCGTGGCTTTAATCAACTTAGAACAGTGCCTGCTTGCGACTGATATAATACTGTGCGCGCCTACAGGTCGACTGCTCTTTATACCCCCCCCCCTTCAAGGGGAGGCTCCATGGGTGGAGCCCATACATGTCCCAACATGTTCCCCTATGGACGATGCCATACAATGGCCCATAGGTGGAGCCCACAAGGGCAGCAACATAGCATAGATGCAAATACAAAGGCAAAGCATGGTACTGATACAGTACTGGATTATTGGTATAATGCATTCACCACACCCAGCCTGTCCAGTCTTTCCTCATAAGGCAACCTTCCCATTCCAGGTATTGGACTGGTAAACCTTCTCTGAACTGCTTCCAATGCATTTACACCCTTTGTTAAATAAGGAGACCAATGCTGTGCACAATACTCCAGATGTGGTCTCACTAGTGCCCTGTATATATGATGTATAACCTCTCTACTTTTGTATTCAATTCCCCTTGCATTAAATGATAACATTCTATTAGCTTTCCGAATTACTCGCTCCATTGAGATTTTTCAGCTCCATCCCTAATGACTGTAAATCCACAGCAAAGATTTTGGAAATTCTCGGCATCGCTGACAGGGCCAGAATTTATTGGCCACCCCTGATTGCCCTTGAGAAGGCAGTGGTAAGCTGTTTCCTGCAATCTATGTGGTGAAGGCACGCGGCACAGTGCTGTTGGGAAGGATTTTGGAGATGCAGTGATCGTGGTAATGGTGTTCCCACAATAGTGCTGCCATTGTCCTTTCTAGGGGTAGAGATCGTGGATTTGGGCGGTGTCGTTGAAGGAGTCTTGGCAAGTTGCTGCAGTGCATCTTGTAGAGGGTGCACACTGCAGCCACTGTGTACCAGAGGCGCAGGGAGTGAATCATGTGAATCATGCGAGCATCTGGATGCTGGGGAGCCTTTTTAAGTGTTGTTGGAGCTGCACTCATTCAGGTAATTGGAAAGTATTCCATTACTCTCCTGACTTGTGCCCTGTAGATGGTGAATAGGGTTTGGCGTGCCATATGGACACAGTATTTAGATGGCTGGTCCAGTTCCTCCCATCATAACTCCCATCATAACTCCATTGCAATCACTGGCTGGTGGTCCAGTTTCAAGTGCTGTCAGGTGACCATTTCAATCCCCATTGATTGGTGGCAAATTACCTGCATCAGAAATGCGAGATATTTTTTAACCTATAGAATCCCTACAGTGCAGAATGAGGCCATTTGTCCCATCGGGCCTGCACTGACCCTACCTCGGCCCACGCTCCCTCCCTATCCCCTTAACCCCATAAACCCAACTAACCTTTCGGACACTAAGGGGCAATTTAGCATGGCCAGTCCACCTAACCTGTACACCTTTGGACTGTGGGAGGAAACCGGAGCACCCAAAGGAAACTCACGCAGACACGGGGAGAACGTGGAAACGCCACACAATCACCCAAGGCCGGAATCGAACCCGGGTCCCTGGTGTGAGGCAGCAGTGTTAACCACGGTATGGAATGACATAGACATACGGCAGAAAAACCAGGCCATTCAGCCCAACTAGTCGGTGTCAGCATTTGTGCTCCCTCAAACCTCCTCTCATCCTCCCTCATCTAACTCGCTCAGCTTAACCCTTTATCTCTCTTTTCCTGACATGCTTATAATTCCCTCAATTGCATGCATACTGTCCAGCATAGCTACCCTCTTTGACAGGGAGTTCCACATTCTCACCGAATAAACAATGTGTAAAGATTTATCTAATAATGATCATTGTATGATTGAGTTTAACTTTGTGTTTGAAATGAGAAACACAAATTAACTCCCAAGATGCGAGATCTGGGGAAGGCTGACATCAGTCAGATGATCGAGAGAATGTGCACAGCAAACTGGTCTCTGGGGTAGTGAACTCGAAAGATTCGCAAGACTTTGAGCAAAGATTTCCCTCATCTCCAGCCTCTCATCCTCATGCAACAACCCCCCCCCCCCCCCCACCCAAACCCCCAGCTCTGGATTCCCCAGCCAGAGGAAAACATCCTCTCTATCCGCTGAGTCAAGCCCCATCAGAATCTTGAATGTCTCAATGAGATATCACCTCTTAATCTTCAGAACTCCAGAGAGCGAGACCACATCTTGTGTACTGCGGGCAATTCTGAGCACTAAACATTCAAAAGGTAAGGATGTATTGGTCTTAACAGGAGTGCAGTGTAGATTTACCAGATACCTAAATTTATAGGATTAAATTTCAAGGAGAGATATTTTATATATTTTTTAAAAAAATTAAGAGTATCCAATTATTTTCTTTTTCCCAATTAAGGGGAAATTTAGCATGTTCAATCCACCTACCCTGTACATCTTTGGATTGTGGGGGTGAAACCCATGCAGATACGGGGAGAATGTGCAAACTCCTCACGGACTGTGACCCGGGGCCAGGATCGAACCTGGGTCCTCAGCGCCAATTACAAGCAGAGATTACGTACATATGAGCATTATATTCCCTGAATTTGGGAAGGATAAGGGGTGAAATAATCAAACTTCTCAAAGTGTTAAAGGGTAGCTAGATATAAACCATGTACACTTGTTTGGGGGGCGTCTAGGAGCAGTGTGAAGTTCAGAAACCCTCCCCACCATCCTGCTGCCCAAATCCTCTGACTGCCAGGCTGTCTTGAAGCTCAATCCCGTTGTTAGTGAGTGGAGTTTCCCTGGTTAGCGGGACCTTTTTCCCATCAGCACCACCCCGGGCTATGGCTGCAAGAAAGAGTTGGGGAGGCTATTGGGTACAGGTTTTGAACAGTGCAGTAGTAGAGGTATTATGGTACCTGGTAATGCTGGAACACCATTAGTAGAAATTGTATGCTTCCTATTGGTCAAACTGTATGGTAGCTCCGCCCCGCTAGGCGGGGTATAAGAGCCCGTGCCGCCCCTGCAGCCTTCATTCTGTACCTGAGCTGCTGGGGGAAACATCTAGCTTATTAAAGCCTTCAGTTGGACTACAACCTCGCTTTAGTGGTCATTGATCGTGCATCAATTTAATAAGCTAGATTTAAAAGGATGGAGCCGGAGTGTCTGCAACTCAGCCCCCACGCGGCGAACCCCAGCGGCAATCTTCAAGCACTGGCTGGCGTGTTTTAAAGGATATCGCGGGATGGCCGAAAACAGACCCACGGGAGAACAGGAAATGCAAGTCCTGCACCCGAGGGTGAGCCCAGAGATTTACACCCTCATCGAGGAAGCGGAAGACTTCGATGCAGCAATGAAGCTGCTAAAAGGACATTATATTCGCCCGGTAAACCAGGACTACGCCCGACATCTGCTAGCAACGAGGCGAGAAATCCCTGGGGAATCGCTGGAAGAATTCTACCGTGCACTCCTGGTGTTGGGGAGAAACCGCAGCTGCCTGCAAGTTTCGGCGAGCGAACATACTGAATTCTTGATCCGGGACACTTTCGTGGCAGGTATGCTGTCCTCCCAAATCCACCAGCGAATGCTGGAAAAAGACAGTCTAGGTCTCAAGGAGGCACGGGCCCTTGCAGGCCCCCAGGATGTGGCCTCCAGAAACGCCCATGCTTACGTTTCCGACTGTGCGGCAGCCCCCTGGGCAGTGTGGAACCCCTCCACAGCTGACCCCGAGACATCCCCCATTCCCCCACAATCTTGTGCTGCAAGGCGGCCTGGCAACCCCGGGGGGCCCCGCTGCTACTTTTGCGGGCAGGCCAAGCACCCCTGTCAGCGTTGCCCGGCCCGCGTACCCACCTGCAAGGGATGCGGTGAAAAGGGCCATTTTGTGGTGGTATGCCAGGCCCGTGCGGTTGCCGCGGTCTCCGGCGGCAAATGTGGACCGCCGCCACAAACCTCTCCACGGTCCCCGTGTGGCCAGCGGGCGGTGCCATCTTCCTACTCCAGGGACATGTGCGGCCCCCGGGCACCATCTTGTCCCGCGGACGCCATGTTAGATGGATGGGCGCTGCCATTTTGTGCACCCCCAGCCATGTGCGACCAAATGGAGCCGCCATCTTGGATGGACCCCCAGGACCCCAGCTCGGCTGACTACACACTGCCCGAAGAGAACACTCAACTGCTGCGATTATCCTTGGTGACTCTGGTTCAGTCCCGGCCTCGAACACTCTCAACTGCTACAACGACTGTATTTATCAAAGGGCACGAGACGTCCTGCCTAATCGACTCTGGGAGCACGGAGAGCTTCATACACCCCAACACGGTAAGGCGCTGTTCTCTCCTCGTCCACCCCGTTAATCAAAAAATCTCCCTGGCCTCCGGTTCCCACTCAGTAGAGATAAAAGGGTTTTGTGTAGCAAACTTCACAGTTCAGGGAAGGGAGTTTAAAAATTACCGGCTCTACAACCTTCCCCACATCTGCGCGGCCACACTACTAGGTTTAGACTTCCAGTGTAATCTTCAAAGTCTAAAATTCCTCCAGACTGCAAAGATCCTTAACCTTACATACAACAAGGATAAATGCGTGTTTAGCACCGACCGCCTAGCCATCCTTGGCTACGTAGTGCGAAATGGAGTTGTAGGCCCCGACCCTGAGCGCATGTGCCCCCTTATGGAGTTCCCCCTCCCTCACTGCTCCAAGGCCCTGAAGCGCTGCCTAGGGTTTTTCAGTTACTACGCCCAGTGGGTCCCCAACTATGTGGACAAGGCCCGTCCCCTGATCCAACCCACAGCTTTTCCCCTGTCGATAGAGGCCCGCCAGGCCTTCAGTCGCATCAAAACAGACATTGTAAGGGCCACGATGCACGCCATCGACGAGTCCCTCAACCAAGCAGGCAGACCCGCGGCCTTCTTCTCACATACCCCCCCATGCTTCCGAAATCCGCCACTCCTCAGTCAAAAAGGAGGCCCAGGCCATAGTAGAAGCTGTGCGACATTGGAGGCATTACCTGGCCGACAGGAGATTCACTCTCCTCACTGACCAACGGTCGGTTGCTTTCATGTTCGATAATGCACAGCGGGGCAAGTTAAAAAACGATAAGATCTTGTGGTAGAGGATCGAACTCTCCACCTGCAACTATGAGATATTGTATCGTCCCGGGAAGCTAAACGAGCCTCCTGACGCCCTGTCCCACGGCACATGTGCCACCGCACAAGTGGGCCGCCTCTGAGCCCTCCACGAGGACCTCTGCCACCCGGGGGTCTCTCGCTTTTTCCACTTTATCAAGACCGGCAACCTGTCCGACTCCATCGAGGAGGTCAGGACAGCCACCAGGGACTGCCAAATCTGCGCGGACTGCAAACCGCACTTATACCGGCCAGAGAAAGCGCACCAGATAAAGGCTTCCCGTCCCTTTGAACGCCTCAGCATGGACTTCAAAGGCCCCCTCCCCTCCACCGACCGCAACACGTACTTCCTGAACGTGATTGACGAGTACTCCCGGTTCCCATTCACCATCCCCTGCCCCGACATGACCGCAACCACCGTCATCAAGGCCCTCCATAGCATCTTTGCACTGTTCGGGTTCCCCGCTTTCATACATAGCGATAGGGGGTCCTCCTTTATGAGCGACGAACTGCGTCAATTCCTGCTCAGCAAGGGCATTGCCTCGAGTAGGACGACCAGTTACAACCCCCGGGGCAACGGACAGGTAGAGAGGGAGAACGGAACGGTCTGGAAGACCGTCCTACTGGCCCTACGGTCCAGGAATCTCCCAGTCTCCCGCTGGCAGGAGGTCCTCCCGGATGCCCTCCACTCCATCCGGTCACTGCTTTGTACCACAACCAACCAGACACCTCACGAATGTCTCCTTGTCTTACCAAGGAAGTCCTCCTCTGGGACCTCGCTCTCATCCTGGCTGGCAGCTCCCGGACCCATCCTGCTCCGAAAACATGTGCGGGCGCACAAGTTGGACCCGTTGGTTGAGAGGGTCCATCTTCTCCACGCTAACCGCCAGTACGCCTACGTGGCGTATCGCGACGGCTGACAAGATACGGTTTCCCTACGAGACCTGCCGCCCACCGGAGCCCCACGCACACCCCAGCCACCAGTCCCACCCTGCCCTCCACCAGGGCACCTTACAGGAGGATCGGTCCTTCCGCCGGCCCCGTCTAGGCCCCCCCACCCACCGATGCACCCCGCAGGCGCTCCTTTCCCAGGTCAACTGTTTTCCCCACCAGCGCCGTCTAGGGGTGCCGAAGCGGCCACAGAAATCGAGGCCACGCTCCCAGAGTCACAGACGCCCAAGCCTCCACCGGAGTCAACACCGAAGCTCCGACGATCACAGAGGACGACCAGGGCCCCCGATCGACTGATTGCTTCATTTTAAATTGTAAATTTAAATCATAAATTGTAAATAGTTACTAGAATTGTAAATAGTTACAAAACGCTGTACGGAGGTATTACGGTACCTCCATAACTAATTCTACCACGTTGCCATGTTTGTAGTATCAGGCCACCACCCCCGCCAGACTCATTTTTAACAGGGGGTGAATGTGGTTGTAGAGGTATTATGGTACCTGGTAATGCTGGAACACCATTGGTAGAAATTGTATCCTTCCTATTGGTCAAGCTGTATGGTAGCTCCACCCTGCTAGGTGGGGAATAGGAGTCCGTGCCGCCCCTGCAGTCTTCACTCTGTACCTGAGCTGCTGGGGGAAACATCTAGCTAATTAAAGCCTTCATTTGGACTACAACCTCGCTTTAGTGGTTATTGATCGTGCATCAAACAGCACATTTCAAAATGACAAACCGTTTAACTGCTTGAAAGAGATGGTGGTTTAGTTATTGGGTCACTGGACCAGTAATCAAGAGGCCAAAGCCAATGATTAATCTCACCTTAACTCTCACAGCATTTAAGAAGCATTTCGATGAATTTCTGGTGCCAGGGTGCCAGGTTGGCTTTGCCAAGGTGCCAAGCTTGCAATTTTTTAGTGACGGGGATTGGGCCTGGGGGTGCCATCTGCACCTGAGGTGGGGTGTTTGGGGGAGCCCGAGGACCCCTTTGTAGGTGAGTTGGGACTTTGCGGGAGGTCGCATCAGGGGGTTGAGAGATTGGGACGTCACGGTCCCAATCCGGCGGGCGGAGCTCCTCAGTGCAGGAAACTGGACTAAGTGCGGCCACGGCCGTGCGTTCCCCGCTGAAGCCCCATATTTACCCGAAGTCGCATTAGATAGCATTGTGTTTCTCGGCGCTGCGAGTGCTGGGACCACATGGCTAAACGCACTCGCTATGGGAATCTGTTCCTATTTGGTTAGATCGGGCCCTTGGCATTTTCTTCATCACTGGTGAGCTGAACCCGCCGGCTAGTGTGGCTCCTCAGAGATCGGGCCACCATTTTGAAAGGGTTGCCTGATCTCTAAGAAAGCTTGAGGGACCCCACATCCCCACCCATGGGCAATGTCACCCCCCCCCCCCCCCCCTTCCCCACACAGGGGCATTACCACACACCCCCTCAAGTGAGGACACCCTGCTATGGGGGCGCTGAAGGCCCCCCTTTTTCAGGCCTTCCTTTGTCCCCTTTTGGGCCTCTCACTTCCAGGACACCCACCATTCACCCCCCCCCCAACCTTTTAGAGGCCCCTTCATACCCATGATACACCCCCCCACATTTCCCTCCTTTCATGAGGGAGGCCTCCCTCAGGCCCTTACCCTTGGCAGTGCCACCCTCTCACCCTGGCACTGGCAGTGTTCTTGCAAGCCTGGCAGTGCCACCAGGCACCTTGGCAGTGCAAGGCTGGCAGTGCCAAGGTGCTTGGATATTAGGGGAGAGCCAGGGTGCCAACCTGTCCTGTCACTGACCACCCAGGGCCTCCAATGGCCTGGGAGACCCCCCCCCCCAGATGCTGTCCCGCCTGGTCCGCGTTTGCGTGGACCAGTAATAATTGGCTGGTGTCTCCCTAGGAAGGCCATTAGATGCCGGGAGCCAGGTAGGCGAGACTAGATCCTCCCAATTGTGGGCAGAATCCTAATTGTGACGCCTCGTGTTAGATCTGGTTAGATCTCACGAGGCGTGACAGCTGGCGGGAAGCCCGGGGGAGGCCTCTCCCGCCATCTACCAATCGTGTCCCGCTCTGATTCTGGTGGGACGTAGTGGTACATTGCGCCCTTTGTCTCTGTGGCAATTGGTGGAATTTAACTTGAATTAATTTTTTAAAACTAAAGTTCCAGGTTCGATCGCGTCACTGTCCGTGTGGAGTTTGCACATTCTCCCCATGTTTACGTGGATTTCGCCCCCAAAGAGGCACAGGGTAGGTGGATTGGCCACGCTAAATTGCTCCTCAATTGGAAAAAATGAATTGTGTACTTTAAATTTATAAAAATAAATTAAAAAATAATAAAATGAAGATGCTGGCGAGAAGTACATGCAGTGTGGCTTGGCATCGACGCTGCAATTGAAAGAGTGGTAAAGCCCTGTGATCAGCGCCAGCAGAGGTTACCTGATGCAGCTCCATTACATCCATGGGAATGGCCAAGCCGACCATGGGCTAAAGTCCACGTCGACTACGTAGGACTGCTATTGGGCACGATATAATTTGTTGTTAGTGAATGTCCATTCAAAGTGGATGGAGACGTTTGAGATTAGATCCACAACTGCTTATGCCACAGTTGAGAAGCTGTGCCAGTATTTCAGTATCCATGGGGCACCAGCAATCAACATTTTGGACAATCAGATTGATTTAATTGGTGTCGAGTTCCATTAGTTTATGACATTTAATGGAATAAATCATTTCACAATGGTACCGTACAATCCTTCATCCAATTGACTGGTTGAGAGAGCTTGAAGAAGCAACCATCCGCCTTTTTAAACACCAAGTTAACCAGGTCCCAGCTATCATAAAGGATCACCCCGCATATGACTATTGGAGTCTCTCCAGCTGAGCTGCTGGTGGGTTGTTGATTGAGGATCAGGTTAAGCTCAGTGTTCCAAAACTTAGCAGGGAGGGTGGAGACAAGACAGAGGAACAAGAAGAGGAACCATGATTCATTTAAAAGTGCAAGAGAGATAACTCAGCTTCTGACCACATTATAGCCTTGGTTTGAACATGGACAAAAAAGCTGAACTCCAGAGGTGAGAGTGAATGCCCTTGACATCAAGGCAGCGTTTGATCGAATATGGCATCAAGGAACCCGTGCTAAACTGAAGCCAATGGAAATTAGGGGGAAACAGCCCTCCTCGTTGGAGTCATACCTGACACAAAGGAAGATGGCTGTGGTGGTTTGAGGTCAATCACCTCAGCTCCAGGACATCACTGCAGGAGTTCCTCAGGGTAGTGTCATAGGGTCAACTGTCTTCAGCTACTTTATCAATGATCTCCCTTCCATCATAAGGTCAGAAGTGAGAATGTTTGCGGATGACTGCACAATTCTCAACACCATTTGTGACTTCTCAGACCCTGAAGCAGTCCATGTCCAAGTGCAGCAAGACCTGAACAATATCTAGGCTTGGGCTGACAAGTGGCAAGTTACATTTGTGTCACGCAAGTGTCAGGCATTGACCATTTCCGACAATAGAGGATTTAACCATCTCTCTCCGACATTCAATGGCTGAATCACCCTACTATCAACATCCTGGTGGTTATCATTGACCAGAAACCGAACTGAACTAGCCATATAAATACTGTGGCTACCAGAGCAGGACAAAGGCTCAGAATCCTGCGGCGAGTAACTCACCTCCTGACCCCCTCAAAGTCTATTCACTATCTACAAGGCACAAGTCAGAAGTGTAATGAAATAACCTCAACTTGCCTGGCTGGGCACAGTTCCAACAACACTCAAGAAGCTCAACACCATCCAGGACAAAGCAGCCTGCTTGATTGGTCCCCCTTCCACAAACATGCAAACCCCCGCACCACTGACGAATAATGGCAGCCATGTGTACCATCTGCAAGATGCACTGCAGGAACTCCCCTCGATTCCTTAGGCAGAACCTTCCAAACCCACGACCACTACCATCTAGAAAGACAAGAGCAGGAGATACCTGGGAACCCCACCCCGTGAAAGCTCTCCTCCAAGCCACTCGCCATCCTGACTTGGAAATATATCGCCGTTCCTTCATTCTCACTGGGTCAAAATCCTGGAACTCCCCCTAACAGCACTATGGGTGTACCTACACCTCATGGACTGCAGCGGTTCAATAAGGCAGCTCACCAACCTTCTCTGGGGCAACCAGGCTTGGGCAACAAATGGTGGTCAAACCAGCGATGCCCACATCCTGTAAATGAATAGAAAAACAAAACTAAAATTGCCAAAAGCCCTTAAGATTTATCAATGATACAGGATCTGATTTTTATCCTGTACATGAGGAAATATAGCCACTTTGTCACTCTAAAGAATGTTATCCTAAAACTGCTATAAAGTTAAGGAGGGACAAGGAGTCTCAAAAGATTTTTTATGATGGATTCTTTTAAAAAATGTTAATTGGTTGTCAGGGAATAATAGAAAAGTGATTGATTTCCAGGTACCTTTATGAGATAGAGGATTTTGCCTGTCTCCAGAACTATACTGTGTTGCTACTGAACCAAGAACGACCACAGTAATGGGAACAGATGCCAAAAATAGACGGTGAAGGAGAGTCAATATTGCATGCCTGAAATCCCATCACATTAAAGGTGTCCTTGAGCATTGATTCACCAAGATAAGATCTCTTGAATACATTAAAGAGACAATGTCCCTTTTATAAGTATAATTAGTTCGATAAAAAATTGCAAATTATGGCACTTCGGTATTCCAAATTGCATCGTACAGCTAAAGACAAACTTCTTGGCCTTTTATTGGGGAAGCCATGTTTCAGTGGACAACAAGGGAAGGGTATATTTAACTTCTGAACCTTTCTGATGTGTTTCCATGTAGGTATGTATGTACATATAAGTTTGTGTGTGTCTATGAAAGAGGCCATCAACAGGTCCAGGCAGCGGACGACCGAGGCAGTCATCCGACTCAACTGTCTGCCCCTCTGCCGTGGCTATGGCTTGGTGTCCCAGGAGATGACCCACCAGCATTATTGAGGCCTTCGATGCCTGGTGGGCACTGTGGGGACTGGGGCCTCTCATCGACTCTGTTCATCACATTTTGATTTGATATTTTAAGTTTCATTTGTGGTTTGTTTTTTGTTTCAAACAGTTGTCTAAGAAGATGGTAAAAGACAGAGGAATGTGACATAGCACATAGAGCAGATCGCCTGGTGGAAATATTTTTATGAGGGCCATGAATAATCCAGCACGTGTTTGTAGAGTCAAAAGAAGTAACTTTATTTACAATTACATATATACAGCAGCAGTAGTAGCACATCCCTATTGCTTCACTGCTTCACTCCTCAAGCTCGTACCACACTGGTGAGCTCTATTTATGCTAATGATGAAATTGCTAATGGTTTCTCTGCCCCCCTCATTGGGGGAGCTCATATTCGGGATACCCAATTGTCCCCAGCCAATAGTATTCAGGCAGGTTATAACACAGAATGTGTCCTGTGTATCCATCTCGGAGTCGGAGACCAAAACCTCTGTCATCTCGGCGTCCGTATCTCCATGGGGTTCTGCAACGTCCCGAGTAGGCTGTGAGTGCGGCGCCAGAGGAAGATTGCGAGTATGAACCTCCACTGTGTCCGAATCCTGTGGTTGCTGTGGTTGGAGATGCGATCTACAGGGTCGGGGAACGTGTGGAAGAGGTGGCCTTCTGGACCAAAAGTGGTCTAAATGCTTGTGTTGAATACGACCCTGGACTTGCACCTGGTAAGAGATCGGGCCCGGTCGTCGAAAGATAACGGGTGGGATTCTCCAACCCCCGCGCCAGGTCGGAGAATCCCAGGGGGGCGGCACAAATCCCACCCCGCCGCCCCGCCGCCGGCTGCCGTATTCTCCGCCGCCGTTTTTCAGGTGGGGCCGGGATTCACGCCACGCCGGTCGGGGGCCATCGGCAGCGGCTCCCCCCGGCAATTCTTCGGGGCCCCGATGGGCCAAGCAGCTGTCCGTTTTTGGCCAGTCACGCAGGCTTGCGTTACATATGGGCCCACACGGCGGGACCTGGCAGGTAAGTCGGCGTGGGCGGTCCTCGGGAGGGGCACCGGGGGATCCGAACCCGGGGGGGGGGCCCCACGTGGCCTGGCCCGCGACCGGGGCCCACCGATCTGCAGGCGGGCCTGTTCCATGGGGGCACTTCTTCCTTCCGCGCCAGCCCCTGTAGGACTCCGCCATGGCTGGCGCAGAGAAGAGAATCCCCCTTGCACGCGGCAAAATACGCAAACCGGTCTGCGCATGTGCGGAACCACGCCGGCAGTTCCGCACATGTGTGAGACCATGCCGGCCCTTCGGTGCATGCGCAAACTCGTAAGCCGGTCTCTTCAGCGCCGGCTGGAGCAGCGCCAACCACTCCGGGTCCACCTAGCCCCCGAGACAGGTGAGAATTCCTCACCTTGGGGGCCGGAGTCGCTGGCAACGGTTTTCCTGCAGGTGTGGGACTTCGTTCCCGGAAAGGAGAATCCCGCTGAACACTGGGCACCACCAGCAAAAATCCGATAAACATCAGATCACCGGGTGCAAACTGCTGGATTGGGCAATGCCGAGAAGGGCCATGCCTCTACCGTTCCTGAGTTTGGCGTACTTTTGCGCCAATGTCCGGGAAAACCACACTGAGGCGGGTACGAAATCTGCGGCTCATTAGGAGTCCCGCAGGAGCTACCCCAGTCACCGCATGTGGAGTGGTCCTATAAGTAAACAAAAAATTAACCAGTCTCGTGTCCATGGACCCGGAAGACTGTTTCTTGAGGCCCCATTTGAATGTTTTGTGTGTACACGTGTGTGTGCGTTTGTGCGCATGTGTGTGTCTGTGTGACTATGCTATCAAAAACATCAAACTGAAGACAGCATGAATAATGGGAAAGCCAGTCTGACACACACATGCGCACAAACGCACCCACACACACATGCACACACAAAAGCGCGCACACCATACACTATTACAATCCCAGACCAGACCCCAACAGTTGCTAGGATACTGGACAGGAATCCCAATATTTTATTTTATTTTGTAAGATTATGAATAAACGATACTTTGCTCCAGGAATGACTCTATGCAGAAATAGGGATATGGTATATTAAAACAAACTTTATTACTAACGCAGGATTAAATTAACTTTAACATCATACAATGAATAGCCTTCAATTACTAATTAAACAATGCTTAACAATACAATGAAACACTAACTCCTAACTGCTATCTTTTATTCTCCAATCAAGCAAAACCCATCCCAGATCATCCATCTCTACTAACTATTTGCATGAAAGTAATGTTGAACACCATTAATGTCACAAAACTGTGATTATTAGCATCCAATTATACCTTGAGATGTTTATATTTTGATTCCATTTTGCATACATACCAACAGTCGGCGAATTTCACTCAAAACACTTTGGCGACAATTCTGAGCAAAATGCTACCAGGCTATATGGATGTAATTTATTTTATTTTATTTTATTTTTAAAATATGTTTTATTGAATTTTTTTTCCCAAACAACAATTTTTCCCCTCTTACAAAGCAAACGCAACAATAACAATACAGACATTTTTAACAATACACAAGTAACAAAACCCCATTATCTTTGACCTAAACTAAACTAACCCCCCCCCTCCCCCCTCCCTCCCCCCTCCCCCCCCCCCCTTCCCCCTGGGTTGCTGCTGCTGGTCATCTGTCTTCCCTCTAACGTTCCCCTAGGTAGTCGAGAAATGGCTGCCACCGCTTGGTGAACCCTTGAGCCGATCCTCTCAGGGCAAACTTTATCTGCTCCAGTTTAATGAACCCCGCCATATCATTTACCCAGGCCTCCAGTCCGGGGGGTTTTGCCTCCTTCCACATGAGTAGGATCCTGCGCCGGGCTACTAGGGACGCAAAGGCCACAACGTTGGCCTCTTTCGCCTCCTGCACTCCCGGCTCTTCCGCAACTCCAAATAGAGCTAACCCCCAGCCTGGTTTGACCCGGGCCTTCACCACCCGCAAAATCACTCCCGTCACTCCCTTCCAATACCCTTCCAGTGCCGGGCACGCCCAAAACATATGTGCGTGGTTTGCCGGGCTCCCGCCACACCTCTCAATTTTGTCCTCCACTCCAAAGAACCTGCTCAATCATGGTCCCGTTATGTGTGCTCTATGTAGCACCTTAAATTGAATCAGGCTAAGCCTGGCGCATGAGGAAGAGGAATTTACCCTGCTTAGGGCATCAGCCCACATACCCTCCTCTATCTCCTCCCCTAGTTCTTCTTCCCACTTTCCTTTTAGTTCGCCCACCGACTCCTCCCCCTCTTCCCTCATCTCTCGGTAAATCTCTGACACCTTGCCCTCTCCGACCCACACCCCTGAAAGCACCCTGTCCTGTATCCCCTGTGTCGGGAGCAACGGAAATTCCCTCACCTGTTGTCTAGTAAACGCCCTCACCTGCATATATCTCAAGAAATTTCCCCGGGGCAACTTATACTTTTCCTCCAATGCTCCCAAGCTCGCAAAAGTCCCATCTATAAATAAATCTCCCACCGTCCTAATTCCCAACTGGTACCAGCTCTGAAATCCTCCATCCATTCTTCCTGGGGCGAACCTATGGTTGTTCCTGATTGGGGACCCCACCAGGGCTCCCCGCACCCCTCTCTGTCGCCTCCACTGTCCCCAGATATTCAATGTTGCAGTAATTTATTTTATTGTTTCTTTTTTTTAAACCAATTCCTCTGCTGTCAGGAAACATTCCCATGTAGAATATGGTGTGTTGTCAATCCACCAGTACACTGAGACCCAGAGATATGAGACAGATGTGAAAGTCATTGCAATTCTCTCTTTTAATCTTCCTTTTGAGAAAGAGATTAATAGATTTGTCTTGTTCTTGATGCCAGAACATGGAATTCATTTCCATTCAAATGTTTAGACATGGCTTTTTACTGCTGGATATCCTTTACATCATTTTCTGCGACTGATCCATTCTATAATCAGCTCCTAGTGACCTTTTGGGAGTAATTCCAGGAACATATATGCGGCCTTGTAGAGATGTTGTATTCAGCCATTATTTCATTCCAGACCCTTACATTCTGTTTCCACTGATCGATTTCCAGCAAAATATGTCACCCGGCAGTTTGATCTGCTTAAATCATTTGGCTTCCAAGACCAGATGCCATGTTACTGCATCTCCTCACAAAGTTCTCCATCCCCTCAGGGTATCGAGCCTTTCCCAGGCACAAAATCGTCAGCACTGGCTCACGCCTTGTCTTCTTTATGTGCAGCCGCCTGCTATATGTTCATAGTATTCAACCCCTCAGGGGACATCACAGTCAAATTAGGTCATTGCCTGTTACTTCGGGTGAGGGTCATTGAATTGTAAAACATCACAACATGTCAAATTGGTTTCTGTTTGCCCTCCCTAGCTCCAGGCATTGAGATCAATCGTAGCCTCTTCATTGTTGTTCTGGCTCAGATCCGTCAGATCAGCATAGAGCTATAACATCAGAAAATGAGGAGGCCATTCAGTCCCCTTCCGCCATTCAGTTAAATCATGGCTAATCTGTATCTAATAATAATAATAATCTTTATTATTGTCACAAGTAGGCTGACATTAACACTGCAATGAAGTTACAGTGAAAATCCCCTAGTCGCCACATTCTGGCGCCTGTTCGGGTACACTGGGGAAGAATTCAGAATGTCCAATTCACCTAACAAGCACGTCTTTTGGGACTTGTGGGAGGAAACTGGAGCACCCGGAGGAAACCCACGCAGACACAGGGAGAACGTGCAGACTCCGCACAGACAGTGACCCAAGCCGGGAATCCCTGGCGCTGTGAAGCAACAGTGCTAACCGCTGTGCTGTGGGTACCTTCATCTACCCACCTTGGTTCTGTAACTAATTCAAAAGCTTGAATCGGTAATACTGACCATTAAATTATCAGATTGTGACTGAAATCCTAGCTGGTTTATCATTGCCTCTCAATTCAGTGGATGTGTCAGCCTTACCAAGTCTAATTTAGATTTGACTCCCCAACCACAGCAACGTAGCTACTCTTAATTGTCCTCTAAAATAATCTAGCAAGCTATTTAGTTCAGGGAAATTAGAGATTGGCAATAAATGCTGGTTTTGACACTCACAACCCTGAACGAATAAAGAAACCCTTATACCCTTGCCTATCAAAAATGATCAATCTCATTTTTGGAATTTTCAATTTGCTGAACGTCAACAAAATTTTGGCAGTGAATGTTCAAGATTTTCACTACCCTTGGAGTAAAGAAGTTCTCTTGGATATCGCCTCTCAGTGGCCTGGGTGGAATAATAATCTATTGCCCCTTGATCTGGGCCACACGAGGAAATAAGATTCTCTCTTTTTACTGTAGCAAATCTTCCAATCATCTTAACCGTGCTATTAAATTGTCTTTTCATCTTCAATTCTCCTGGGAATTCGAGCATATCCCATGCAGCCTGTCCTCAAAATCGAACCGTTGACCCTCTGGTCTCTATCAATCTTTGGAATTATCTACACCCAGACGGTTGTGGATCGCTGAATATGCTTTGGTCTGAGATTGATGGATATTTGGCCACTCAGGGAATCAAGGGCAATGTTTGAACAGGCGGAAAACAGGAAGATCAAGATTAGCCATGATGTTGTTGAATGGCAGAGCAGGCTAGAATGGCCTACTCCTGCTCCTATTTCTTATGTTTCTTCAAGTAATAATCTCTTCGGGGAGTTTAGAATTTCAGGCCATTTTTGTCATTGAAGAGCTTAATGTTACTGGCCACTGGGCAGCTATCACTCTGGACATACATTAAAATATTGTTCTGTTCATTATATGAATCTTATCTATGTTTGGGACTCATGAGTAACATCTCGAAGGAGTAGTTGAAGTGATAAAGGGGGAAATTTTTTATCCCACTCAGCTGGCATGGATCAAATGGAGTGACAGTTAAAAATGACTAGGTTACTTACCTAGTCAGGAACCCATCATTTTGAATTATAACCTGCTCTGTGTAGAACAAGTGTTCCTTCACTCCGGGCGAGTGCACGGTCAATTTCAGACCCACATACCCCAGAGTCCCAACATAAGTGAAATAGCCATTAATTTGTGTATTTCCCTGAGATCTTAGACCCTTGACTGCTCCAATGACTTACAAGGATCAGATTTGTAAGTAAAACATAAAAAATGTGTTTATTTATAACAAGAGAAGAGGTAAACATGTAATGGAAATAATAAACAATGGTCTACTAATCTAACTGTTCCCCAAACCCCGTCCAACCCTCCATCCACACATACACACAAGACAGACAGATGGTGGACGGGTAGGAAAGGTTCAAAATAACAGGGATTAAACTTGGGACGAGAGATGCCTATCTTCGCTGCTGAGGTTGTGGTCTTTGTAGGCGATGATCTTCTCCAGGCATGAAGTGTTGAAAAAGCATTGGTTGGTTTGGACCTTTTAGTATCGGCCTTCAATTAGAATGCTGGGGCTGTAAGGCTTCCACTGAGAAGTTATATTCACTTCCACTGAATTGGGATTTCACATTGACAATTCCCCTCATGTCTGTGCAATTCTAGCTTGCATCAGCCTCACTGAGCTAGATCTACAGTTATCAACATGAAGGTTTTAAATGGTTTTTTTTTCATCACTGGCCTTGCCTGCAGCTGCTGCTGGACTGAACTTCCTTGAGTCAATCGGTCTGTAGAGAAAGAAAGGTCTTTACTTCACATCTTCAGACAGGGACCCATCAGATCAGAGAGATCAGGGCTTGTACTGTCTATCCCCTTCAGGAAGAGAAAGCTCAAAGTCTTCTTCAATCTGTCCCAAAACCAAACTAAAACCTGAGAGACCGTCAATGATCCGGATTTCAAAAGAGCTGAGTGGCTGCTAGTCAAGTCCATCAAAATGGCATCACGGGACCCTACCACATAGCACACTGGACAGAGGGGATTCCCTTGGGTCAGTTCAAATAGCAGCTTACAGCAGGGGGTTTTTACAGTTTAAAAAGCAGGGAGCAAGACAGGGATTAAAGAGGGAAAAGGGAAACCAGGAACAGACAAGGATTTAAATTAGGTTCCTTACACAGGAAGCAATGACACCTGTCAAAAGCTGGTGGCTTCAACTTTACAGGTACATGTTAAGTCCTGATGATGTAATTGGGATCGGTCAGCTATTTTAACCGGAGAAGCCAATGATCCTTTCCTGTCAGGTGAAAAAAATCAAAGGAGCCAGGCCAAGATAAAATCTTAAAGGGACATGTTGTTTCTTTGTCTACAATTCTGGCCTCCTTATTTGAAAAAAATATATAATTCCATTAGAAGCAGTAGAGAAGGTTCACTCAACTAATTCCTGGGATGAGGGCCTTATCTTATGGAGAAAAGTTGAACAGGTTGGGCCTATGCCCATTGGAGTTCAGAAGACTGAGATCTTATTAAAACATATAAGATTCTGAGTTTGTTTCTCCTTGTGGAGAGTCTAGGACCAGATGACATAAACTCCGAGGAAGGGGGTTGCCCATTTAAGACAGAGATGAGGAGGAATTTATTCTCTCAGAGGGTAGTGAATCTGTGGAATTCTTTACTGCAGAGAGTTGTAGAGGCTGGGTTGTTAAGTATGTTCATGGCTGAGGCAGACAGATTTTTAATCAGTAAGGGAATCAAGGGTGTTGTTACCAGCCTTTGTCTTTCATTGATAAACCTCTTTGTTCCAACTGGGAGCCTCCAGAGTGTTTCTCGAGCCCACCTCCTGGCCATACCCCAATACTACCCAAGGCCCTGGCAAAAGCCCCCTGGCGAGCGGCACAACAGGTGATGTTGGACACTTTCCATGCCCCTCTCCCTCAGCAGCCGCCATGCCGGTTTCACGATTTTTAAAAGCACATGTGAACTGCGCCGTCAGGAACTCAGTCCATCGGAGGAGGAGAATCGCGGAAGCCCCGGAGAATACCGGGTCCGGTCGTTAATGATATGCAAACAGTGTTTGCTATTTGTGCATTCTGGAACGCTTTGGCGCCACAGTCGAGGTGACGGACAATCGGCATTTGGTGGCAAATCGGCGCCCGCCGTGATTTCGGTGTCGGAACCGAATCTCCGCCAAATACATTTCACGATTTCGACGTTGGCCGATGGAGAATCCCGCCTAGAAGGAGCGCTGAGAGTCAGGAACTATCAAAACGTGAGTGAAAATGCCTCTTGTCAGTAAACTGTTTGACCAAGGGGTTTAAGTTTAGAGCCAGTGCATTGAACGGCTCCACTATTTCTTCATCACAAACGGGATCACAGAGGAGGACAAGCAGGTGGTGATACTTCTGACAGTTTGTGGGCCCTAACTTACAATTTTATTCGGAACCTCACAGCGCCAAAGGCACCCGACTCTTTGATTAGATAGTCAAGTCGGTCAAGGAACATTTTAGCCCAGGGTCCTCGTTCATTCTCCAGTGGTTCACCATCAGTCGCCGGCGGGACCGGAGTCAATGCCATTTGTGTCGTTCGCCAGCCTCACCGCCAGGTAACCTTCCATGGGGGGAGGGGGGAGGGGGGAGGGGACCTCGGAAGGATCAGGGGATCCCATCAGCGGGATGGGCCGGGAAATTCCACTCATTGTTGTCACATATTGAAAACCATAAGACCGGAAGAAATAAGAACAGGAATTGGCCATTCGGCCCCTTGAACCTGCTCCGCCATTCAATAGGATCATGGCTGATCTGACATTCCTCACGTCCACATTCCTGCTCTCTCTCCCCGTCACCCTTGATTCCCTTCCTGATCAAGAATCTATCTAGCTTAGCCTTAAATATACACAAGGACTCAGCCCCTACAGCTCTCTGTGGCAAGGCGTTCCAAAGGTTCACAACCCTCTGAGAGAATAACTTCCTCCTCAACCCAGTCTTAAATGTGCACCTCTTTATTTTGAGACCATGCCCTCTAGTCCAACACTCTCCCATGGGGGGGAATTATCCTCTCAGTATTTACCCTGTCAAGACCCTTAAGAATCCTATACGTTTCAATGAGCTCATCTCTCATTCATCTAAATTCCAGTGAGTAAAGTCCCAAAGGTGACAGTCAAATTGAAAACATTCCTTTTAGTGATGTTGGCTGAGTGATGAATATTGGTTATGACAGCAGGGAGAATTTCCCTGTTCTTTTGTTGAAAATGCACTGGGCAGCTTTTGCATCTACCCAAATTCATTCAGGAATTCATTCCAATGTCTCAGCCAAATCTCTGCAAAATATTGCATTCTTTTCGTATGTCACTGGGAATATTAGCCCAGATTTCTGTGCCCAGGTTTCTGGATAGACCGTAGAAGCTACCCACTGGCCCATCGCTTTTGATGCCTCGTCAAAGATCTTTCCTCGGTAGCACCTCAGCCCAGGAGTTAGGACTGCTGGATCTCATACACGTCATTGTGGGTGAGTTTTATCACAGGAATTGCGGCAATTTAATTCCGTCAATGGCTGTCCATCTGCCACCCTCTGTGCTCTGGCATTTTTCTGCTTTGCCCAATGTGACTGTTTGTCGTCGTCTGAGGAAGCGGATTTCATACAGTGCGCAGTGGTGCAGCTCCCCTCTCTGTCAGTTCAGATCTCCCAGGCTGTGCTCTCCCACTTTGGAAATTTGTCTCTGTTCTGGTTCAAAGACCCTGAGATGAAGCACTGGCTTCAGATTAACCGAACCAGAGCTACACAGCGTCGAAGTACAATGTGAGGAATGGGATCGCATGAGAGAAGATGTGAGAAGAGATGGAAATGGAAGAGACAAATTCACCGAGACAGGGAGAGATATGGAAACAATAAAGAAGGTTCTGGAAATACCTTTGCTCATTTGAGGTTAAACACTCAATAGAAAAGTTATTGAGTGGACCTAAACGTATATCGCCTCGAGCATGGATTTAAAATAAATCACAGCATCTAATCATGACAGAGTTATTCATTATCTGAAACAAATGCAAATAGTTTTCAACAAATCCAATAAAACCCACCTGCAATTAATGAAAGGAATTGCTTTCCACGCTCAGCCAGATGTGATTAAAGTTCATTCTTTTATTTTTGCATATTATTAATTTCAAGTTTTTCTGAGTTGCTGACAAAGAGTGCAAGTGGACATTCTGAGTAAAGTGACTAACTTTTCTCTTTTACCTTTCACCTCGAAAGTGACCTTATGTTCAGCGGAATACACTCACTGTTAAGTGGTTGCGTTGTGGATCTAATACACAGTGAATGTCCGTGTCAAAGTGGTGGTTAACCAGGATCAGTTAAGGGCCTGCCTCCCCCCCCCCCCCCCACCCCCCACCCACCCACCACCACCACCACCACCTTCACCCAGGGAGCCTCCACCTCAGGAAACTCAAGTCTTCAATTAGAGCCTCCACTCATGTTGAGCTCTCTACGGACCAGACTTAGCATCTGCAGACTGGAATCATGTAATTGATCTGCCCTCTCCTCTTTGTTCCGACATTATAGTCAATTTTCTTTGGATACATTGCCAAAAATGAAAATGTACATAGTTCTGTTTGAAAATTTTCCCTGATTATTTGGCTGCTTTCACAATATTACTGGTGATGTTGAAGTGTCTTTATTGCATTAATTTTAATCTTTGTTCTGTTCTTTGCAGACATAAAAGACGTGCACTTATTGAGCCAATTTTAGCTGAACAAAGTAAGTGACAGCCATTCGCTGACTTATTCCTCAGGGCAATGATTTGACCAATCAGGGTCAAACTGCCTCGTTTAAATTTCAAATGATATTTGGCAGTTTACTGTCAGTCATCTGGTGCATTATCGAAAGCCATTGCTTCTACCAATCAAATTACTACCGGCCAATGAATCAACTCAGTGCCTTCTTCTCATACAGCATAAATTGTTATAAATTGTTCTTTCCCCGCTATATTGATATTTTTGCAAAGTGTCCTGGTGAGTTCAAGCTGAAAAAATTCAACTGGTCTCTTTTTTTCAGCAATACTCAAGTAAAGTTAGTGTATATTTCAGTGTCACTGAGCATGAACTGAAAGAATTGGTTAGCCCAATGAGACCGACGTTTCCCGCAGTCTACTGCCGAACTGACAGACTGTGCCAATTTAGTAAACTTCTTCTGTAAGATTATTAATTATTCATTTTGCCTGTCCCTCCGCTTAAGGATACAGCATTATCAGCAGTTCTAGGTTTGAGTCGAGGCAGCTGCAGGAACTGGTACCAAGGTTGAAGAGCACTTCATTGGATTGTGGAACAACAATGTTGAACAACAGCTCTAAGCAATACTCACAGTCGTAGAAAATGACTCAGAACATAGCTTGACCAGATCATCGTACTGGAGAGGGCTGCGGGTGTCTACCCGATCAATCCCCCTCATCTTAATCTTCAGTCTCTTTCCTCATCATAGCTCAGTTTCTTTCCCTTTCAGATGGCTTGGAGGCTAGCCTGGTCAATAACTTTTAAAGCAATATTCTTTGTTTTAGTCTTCCAAACCCTAAAAAAGTATTTATTTTGTCCTCTTGCTAATGCTGTGCCCAAATAGCCCTGAACTTTATCTGTTCTGTATCTCTTTCCTGTTTGTTTTTTTGAGTCAGCCAAAAGTCTTGTGATTTGCAGTTAACAAGCAAAATGTCTTCAACGATGCGCAGGCTGGTCTTTGTTCCATTCGCCATAGAATTTGAAACCATAAATTTTACAAAAACACATCTCTGTGCCTTACACTTCAGCAGAGGATCATAACTTCAGCAGAGGATCAATGGAGAACTCAGGGCAACGGCTATAGATGGTTGTTTACACCAAACTTCCTGCCTGTGTGCTGATTTCTCACCAATGGGAACTCAGGAGGACTGTCAAGAAAATTACTGGTGCCTACGGTTTAACTCCCATCATATTTGTAACTGCAGGTATTGATAACAGAGAGCAAGAGGGATGCTATTTGAGATGTTTTTGCGTCTTTGCCTTGATTTTAACTCCAGTGTGTTTAGAGTGTATGTGTCTGTGTGCACGTGCAGGTAGTGTATGCACACGAGTAGTGTGTATGTGTGTTGGTGTGTAGGTAGTGTGTATGTGCGGGTAGTGTGTCTGTGTGCAGGTAGTCTGTGTATATGTGCAGGTAGTGTGTATGTGTGTGCAGGTAGTGTGTATGTGTGCAGATAGTGTATATGTGTGTGTGTGTGTGTAGGTAGTGTGTGTTTGTGCAGGTAATCTGTGTGTGTGTGTGTGCAGGTAGTGTATATGTGTGTGTGTGTGTGCAGGAAGTCTGTGTGTGCAGGTAATTTGTGTGTGTGCAGGTAGTGTGTGTGTGTGTGTTTGTGATGAGTTGAAATCCCACATTCTTGCCCCTCCCAGCCAGGAGAGCAAAGTAAAACTTGGAACGTAGGAGTTGGGAGCAGGAGGAGGGATTCGGTCCTTTTGAGCCATGCTAAACTTCCCCTTAGTGTCCATATATGTGCAGGTTATTTGGGGTTACGGGGATAGGTTCTCTGTCAGAGGGACGGTGCACAGACTCGATGGTCTGGATGGCCTGCTTCTGCACTGGAGGGATTCTGCGGACAACAGAATAGGTCTTAACTCTTCAGCTCTGGGGCCCACACAGCCCGGACCCACGCTAACTCTATCAATGTCCACCATACATAGCTGCGTGGCAACATCTTCATCTTTATTTGCCCTGAGGGGGCAGCTCCTATAAGACAGGTCCCCCAGCTGGTTTTGGAACAATGTCTTGTGAGCCCCACAAGATCACTGCATCTTCACAGGTCAGTTCATCTCAGTAGGTTAAAGAGGGTCTCATGTGCTCGGATTTTTAGTGCCACCCAGTCTGTTATATTTGCTTTGCCTTCGACAACGTGGGATATCTTTCTGTCCGGTTCCGAATGTGGTCAGCCGACACTGGCAAGGTGTCTAAGAAAGTCAAGGTCAATATGATCGCCCTGAGTACTGGTGTCGGTGGTACATTTTTCAGTAGGGGAGTCGGCTCAATGTATCTGTGGGCAGCACGGTAGCATTGTGGATAGTATCAATCCTTGGCTCTCTCTTCTTTCTCATCTACGTGCTGCTCCTCTATCACAACCAGACCCCAACAGTGGCTAGGATACTGGACAGAAAAACTAATATTTGATTTTCATTTTGTATGTCTGAGGAAAGGATACCTCGCTCCAGGAGTGATTGCACACAAAATAGGGGTATGGTAGATTAAAACAAACTTTATTACTAATACAGTATCGGAATATTTTTAACATCACACAAAAAATAGCTTACAATTACCCCTTAAACAATTCTAATCAATACAGTGACACAACAACCCTTAACTGCAACCTTAATTTCCCTCAAACAACAAAACCATCTCAGCTCCCAATCCACTTTTAAATACAGTTAGCACCCAGGAATACTTGCTGTAAAGAGATGTCTTGGATACTCCAACTTGAACAAGGGAGATCTTTTGAGGCTGCTTTGAGGAAAGAGACTTGAATCCTGTCAGAACAATGCAGGGTCTCTCGCCGGAGTCTTCAGAAACTGTTTTCATCGTTTGACTTCCATCTCCCAACTAAAACTCTGGCCCTTATCATCTGACTGCTTCAACCGTTGGCGTCTCCCATTAACTATATCACCTGACTAACTGAACACAGGGTATCTAATTAACTACTCACAGGGAATCCTCTTAATATAAATGAAACTCCATTAGCCCAAGCTTTTTTGATGCTTTAATTACATCTCTGGCTCCCAAAACGCCAAGCTGTCTTGCATACCAGGATTTTTACAAACACTTGTATGCAGACAATAATCCAGACTTCTAACCCTCACTGCACCAAATACATCTAAAATTCGTACATTCCTCACACACTTGATGACATCGTCCAAACGCACCATGATACCCAGTTTGACATCGCCACTACCTCTTTCAACTCGGCTGCCTCTGATTTGTCACACTGCCATCTTGTGCTGAATAAGCAATTACTTCCACATGCTAAATATTGGTAAGGCTGAAGCCATTGCCGACGGCCTAGGATATAAACTCCATTTCCTTGCCATCTATCTCTCTCTCTCTCTCTCTCTTTGGCAACTGTCTGAGACTCAACCAGGCTCTTCACAATTTTGGTGACACATTTGACAGTGAGACGGGTTACTGGCTACATATCTGTCTCATTGACCAAGGCTACCTATTTCTACCCTGTAGCATCATCCCCACTCCGTCACTATCTCAGCAGATCCACAGCTGAAACCATCCATGTGTTACTTCTAGATTTTATTATTCCAATGTCCTCCTCAGCGGTCTCTCAACTTCTGCCCCTTGTTAACACACGCCATGTTCCATTACACTCATCACCCCTGTGCTCGCTGACCTACATTCGCCCCCAGTCCGATAATGCCTCAATTTTCAAATTGTCAAAATCCTCCCAGTCCCTCGTCCCTTCCTGGCCTTTGTAAGAGCCTCCAACTCTACAAACTTTAATGATCTCCGGGCTTTACGCATTCTGTTCTGTTACCTCCCTAATAGAATCCCGACAGAAGGAGGCTATTCGGTCCATCGAGTCTGCACCGACCTTCCGAAAGAGCACTCAACTTGGTCTACACACCCGCTCTATCCTCACAACACCGTGCATTCGTCACGGACAATCCATCTAACCTGAGAGAGGAAACCGGAGCACCCGGAGGAAACCCATACAGATACGGGGAGAACGTACAAACTCCACACAGACAGTCACCCAAGGCTGGAATTGAACCAGGATCCCTGATGCTTTGAGGCAGCAGTGCTAACCACCGTGCCAGTGTGCCGCATGATGGCAAAGTTTGTTTCACACCCCAATTATGTGGTGGCTTGGGATGTTTCACCTGTTAAAGGCACTATATAAATTCAGGTTATGTCTGTTGTTGTCGTTGTGATGACAAGAGATGATATGCTCCTTACGGAATAGGTATCAGTTTTATACATCTCTACTCTTTGACGGGAACACTTGACAAATAAGCCTGATTTTAACTGTCCCTATCTGGCAGGCTCCAGTCAGGATGACAGTTAAATTAAAGCTGGCCACATACCCACACTGCTCCTGCTGCCTTCCCAGAATGTCCAGATATTAAGCTGTCCTTTTGATCAGGCAAATGCAACTCTAGTAGGAAGGAAATGATGTATTATGTTATGGGTTTGCACAGTGTCTCATCGATGAGATCTTGAGGCGTGTATGTTCAAACATGAACCATTCATACTTAATTATGTACAAATCCCAGTTACTGCCATGCATGGTGCTGCTCCTCAGCAGGTAGGTTCCTTCTAGACTGGTCTCCGAGCCTATTAAAATGTGACCTACAAATCTTTGGACTGTGGGAGGAAACCGGAGCAAACACTGGGGGAAAGCGCAAACTCCACACAGACAGTGACCCGAGGTTGGAATTGAACCCGGGTCCCTGGAGCTGTGAGGCAGCAGTGCTAACCACTGTTACCTTTACTCTGCAATTGCAACCTATCCTTGCAGCTCGTTGGGGCTCGTCTGTCTTTTTCCAACATCAGACTGCAGTGCTCCTGGTCCTGTTCCACTGTAGATGCCACTGCCACTGCCTCCCAGGTGGCATTGCTGACCCTGCTGCTGGTTCTCTGACCCCCCCACTCAGGGGAACAGGGTGCCCTGCCTCTCATCCACAGCATCGAGAATCCTGACCAGACCGACATCCCCAAAGTAAGGGGTAGGTCTTCGCGCTGCCATCCACGTTTCTTGACTGGGAGTTAGTGGTAAGGGAGCGTTTCAAAGCAGCTCCTCCTTGTTAGCAGCGAGCAACTGAGGTGCGAGTTGGGCGAATCAGACGGCGAGGGAGCAAGGCATGGCGAGTTTCAGATGGGAGCTCATTTTGGACTGAATGCAAGTGAATACAAGCCGCGATCTCTCCACTGCAGGCGACACATATTCTGCTTAATTGCACCCTTTATCTCCCAAACGGAGAATTATGGCCAGTATTTAGTTTGACTGAGTCACACAGTCCATATGTCTCCACGTTTAGTTTCCGGTCTGTGCAAAATTACCTCGGGAACACCCCACCCCCCGTCAATGATACCATCCACGTTCACCTCTTCCATTCCAACTCACTTTTCTACAAAAAATAACATGGGGAGATCCTGATGTTGTGCGATGGTTTACAGCAGGGGATAACAATTTAGCATCCGTTATGACTACTTGATGTTCCAAAAGAACGTAATGACGACTAGATTGCCTCATCTCTGTGGCCTCCGACATCAGTGGTCAAAGTTAAACAAGAAACCATATAAAGCCGTTTGCTCCTCCCTGAGGGAGCATTGGGTTACATTGGGAAAGGCAGCAGTGAGTTACATTGAGGTCACTGCTCACTGCCAGATTTCTGCCCGAACTGAGCAACCAACTCACCTGTAAAGACTCTCATGCAGACTTGCTAGACCATGACATAGAGCAGAATGATGTGATAATCATGGTTGAAAATTCTGCATTGAACAAACAAAATCTGTTTTTAAATGTCCCTCACCACCAGAAGTGCTTTAACACAGTAAAGAACTTTAAAGAGGGCTCAACCACATTAGTCTGCAAGCTGACAAACTGGAATATGAAGGAAGAGTAGCAGATATGATGGCAGGAATCTTCCCTGATCCAGCAGAGGTGGGCTTAGATGCAGTGAGGTGGGTGTGGGGATGGGGGAGAAGGGTGTGGTGGTGGTTGGGTGGGGGTTGTGGAACATTTCTGGGAACATTAAGATGGTTCTTCAAATCTGTTCTGCCTCTAATCGGGATTCTCAGGAATGGCTGCCGTTCAAATCAGCAAGCCACTCGATGGAGATGGGCAAACAATTGAGCCTCAATTGAGGGTCATTTTCTCATAGCAAATCAATGTTTGCCAGCGTGGCATGGTCCCCATGTTGTGCCAGGAGCCCAGCAGCTCCTCGGCAGTGGTCTCTTGACGGTGGGTCAGAGGCACATTGGCGGCCGCTATCCATGCTGCTGACAGAACCAATAAATGAGCTGCGCATGTGAGAATCATGAAGGAGGTGTGGGCACAAAGAATACAAAATAATTTAAGTACACTGCTTAAATTGCTGTTCTCTTTGAAATTTAGTATTCTTGCATGTGTCCTGATGAGTGCAGGACAAAAACTTTGACATCATGTTTCTTTATTAAGATAGACTCAATATCTGTGCTATCAGGTGGCAAACTAATACAATTTTGCTCTTTCGTGACTGCAGTTGCCTAACATGGACGCTTTTCTGCTCTAAAGATTTTTAAAGAAAATTCCAATGAAGGGGGCAATTTAGCATGGTCAAGCCGCCTATCCTGTACATCTTTGGGTTGTGGGGGTGAGACTCACGCAGTGGCACGGAGAATGTGCAAACTCCACATGGACAGTGAACCAGGGCCAGGATCGAACCCGGGTCCTTGGCGCCGTGAGGCAGCAGCGCTAACCACTGTGCCACCGTGCCATCCATGTCTGGTCTGAAGATGAGTAGATACCTAAAGATTCAACAGACTTCAAATGACCATTGGTTTGGCCAAATGGGCATTTGAAAGCTTCAGAACGTGTTTTTTATTTAATCTGTGTTAGTGACTAAGTAAACAGTGTTTGTGTGAGATGGGGTATTTCTGCTCAACTATTCTGGTAAATTTGTGCTGTGGGTTTTCACTGCGATGTGTAGTCCAACACTTTCAAATTGTTTCCAAAGCCAAGTTTAATAGTGTTTGCTATTATTATTGCACAGACACTTGTTTTCTCAGACAGTAGTTGTCACTGGTAACCTGCAGAGCAGGGTATTGAAGAGATTTGACAAATTTATTGAGCATAAACCACGGCCGTCTTTTAGATTAGATTTAGATTTACTGTCACATGTACCGAGGTACAGTGAAAAGTATTGTTCTGCATACGGTCCAGGCAGATTGTTCCACACATGAAAAACATGTTGTTTGAAACAGTATGTAAATAAAGCTGCCATAGTCCCAAATTACCACAGGTTGATCGTACCTTTGAGAGGGGAGAGCTGACTGGTGGTGATTTAACGTGAGGATCGCCACACAACCTAACCTTACAAGGGGCAAGGTCGTCATGAATAATCTCAGCTAGTATGGGAATTGAACCTGCACTGTCGGCCTTTCTCTGCATCACAAATCGGCTGTCCAGCCAACTGAGCTAAACCGACCCCCAATATTGTGCACATATTCACTCTATACAGTCCTTGACTTGACTTGATTTTTAAAAATTACAATGTATCTCCTAATTACTGGATTTATAAGTTGTTTCTGCTCACAGCTGTGAAGTAAAATATGTAGCAGCTAATTTATATAGAGCTAACACCCCTGCATTGAGTAAAATCACATGCTAGTCAAATACTTATGCGGCAAGTGAACTTTACACACCCCAAGGATCTGAGATCAGCAAGTACCCTCCAGCAAGGCCTTGGTTGTTTACGGCAGAGCAGGCAGCTTTAGCTAGGAGGAGATAATCGTTCTGCTTTTGGGTGAAGGTTTAACAATAAACCTATGTGGACAAGATTGGAATTCAAAACAATGTTCTGTCTCTTGGGCAGTCCCTCAGGGTCGAGGATGACTCGCTTCCACTCCAGGGAGGTGGGTTCCGCGGTGGCTGAATAGACCAAACCTGGATCCGCAGACTCTGCCATAGATTTGGCAGGTGGTGTTTGAGGAGGTGGGTGGGTGGGACGCTCTGGATTCTGCACTTTCCTTCCGCTGTTGACGCTTGGCCTCTGCGTGCTCCACCCTGTGACACTCGGGATGATTGGTGCCATCGCAGATGCTTTTTCTCCAGTTTGTGCATTCGAAGGCAAGCGATTCCCACGTGTCGATGGGGATGTGACATTTATTTAGAGAGGCTTTCAGAGTGTCCTTGTAGAGTTTCCTCTGCCCTCCAAGTGATCACTTGCCATTGTGGAGCTTGGAGTAGAGCACTTGTTTTAGGAGTCTTGTGTCGGGAATGCGGGCAATGTGGCCCATCGCAGCAGATCGAGCGCGACCAGTGCCTTGATACTGGGTATATTGGCCTGGGAGAGGACGCCCACTTGGGCATGCGTATCCTGCTAATGGATTTGCAAGATTTTGCAGAGGCAGCATTGGTGATATCACTCCAGGGATTTGAGTGTCTGCTGCACATTGTCCATGTTTCTGCTGCTTACAGGAGGGCGAGGATCACGGCTGCTCTGTAGATCATGAGCTTGACGCTGGATTTGGTATCTCGGTCTTCGAACACTCTCTGCCTCAGGCGTCCAAACACTGCATTGGCACATTGGAGTCGATGCTGGATTTCGTCGTCAATGTCTGCTTGCACTGACAGGAGGCTCCGGAGGTATGGGAAATGATCCACATCTTCCAGGGGCTCACCATGGATCTTGATGGTTGCGGGAAAGTTTTGTGTGGCAGGAGCAGGCTGGGAGAGAATCTTCGAATCCCAGATGTTTAGTCTGAGGTCCGTTCTCTCATATGCTTCAGTGAGTGCATGACGAATGTTTGTAGCTCAGCCTCTGAATGTGCGAACTCACAGGCATCATCTGCGTCCTGCAGTTCGGTGGTAGAAGTTGGGGTTGTCTTGGTTCTGGCCTGGAGATGTCTGAGGTTGAACAGTTTTCTGCTTGTCTAGTATGTTTGCTCCACTCCAGCAAGGAGCTTCTGGATGATGTTGGGGTGGAGTGCTGCTGCGAGGTAGATGTCGAAGAGCATTCATGCGATGACGCAGACCCCGGTTTACATAAGTATTGGGTCTGTAGTGGTTCCATTGATGAGGATCACGGCCTGTATGTCATCGTGGAGCAGGCAGAGAATGGTGATGAATTTCTGTGGGCAGCCCAATTTGAGGACAATGTTCCACAATTCCTCATGGTCGAAGGCCTTTGTGAGATCAAAGAAGGCCATTTATAGAGGTTGCTGCTTCTCCCTGCACTTTTCCTGGATTTGTCGATCATGTCCATTGAGCCTCTTGATGGGCGGGAGCCACACTGAGACTCAGGAGGAACTTTTCAGCCACTGGGAGGAGGCGGATGAGGAGTATTCTCGCGATGACCTTTTCCGTGGTGGCGAGTAGGGAAGTCCCTCTAATTTCCGCAGTCGGACCTGTCTCCTTTCTTAATGTTTGTCACAATTAAGGCGTCTCTGAGATCATCCAGCATGCTCTCTTCCTTCCAGACAAGGGTGATGAGGTTGTGGATTCTTGTCAAGAGGGCATCTCCGCGCATTTCAATACTTCGGCGGGGATTCCACCTGCACCAGAGGCCTTGTTGTTTTTCAGCCGTCAGCTGGCTTTTCCGACCTCATGTGGAGCTGGGGTTGTGCTGAGATGGTGGCGGGTAGCGTGCTGCGGGATGGTGTCGAGGGCACTTCCGTCAAAGGCTGTGTCTTGGTTGAGGAGGTGGACTCTCCAGCAGGTGTTGACTGCCTCTCTGTCTTTGATGAGCGCCTCTCGTCTTTGGCTCTCAGTGTGTACTCAGACCATAGATGGTTTTAATTGCACTGAAGAAGCCACACACATTGTGGTTGATGGCGAGTTCTCCTGCGCTCTTTCCACCCACCATCTTTAGGTCGCGAGTTCTTTGTTACACCTCAGCCTTCAGTTGCCTGTAGGCTTGTTTCCTCTTACTTGAGTTTTGGTGGAGCTGTGAGTTCAGGATTGTATTGATGGTCAAGGAGATCTATAGCATACAGCCTAGAGCTAGGAGGAGATAACAGTTCTGCTTTTGGGTGAAGATTTAACAATAAACCTGTGTAGACAAGATTTGAATTTAAAACAATGTTCTGTGTACTGACTAATTGGTTACCAGTGTATCTGTGACTTACAGCTGTATTAGAGTGTTCTCCCTGTGAGAGCTGTATTAGAGAAGAGTGCTGCTCCAGATGTTTCTCTGGGGTGTGCCCTCCATGCTTGAATCATGAATAAACGGTTGCAATCTGTCCCTGGGTCTTCTGTGGGTAGTTGGAAGAAATTCAGCACAAGAACCAGGAGACCAGGTAGTATTGCCCTGCTCTTCTTTGAATCGTGCTGTCGGATCTTTCACACCCATCCAGGATTTCATCTGAAAGACAACAAGCCAAAGGCGGAAGTAGTCTATGGTCAGCTGGGACTATGGTGACTTTATTTCAACACCAAAATAATGAAAGGGCGGGGACAATAAATGTTGCTGAGAAGTTGAGAGACTCTGCACTCCATCGAGCACTCCCTCAGTGCTGCACTGGAGTATCAGCTTGAATTTTGCACTCAAGTCCCTGAGGCGGCGGAGAGGTTTGAACCCATAACCTTCAAAGCTGGTACCAACATAGTGTAACTTCAAAAAGTACTTCATTAGCTTTCCGATGCCGTGAGGTCGGGAAAGGTGCTACACAAATGCAGATCTTTCTTTCTATGCACTATCAGTAAAACCTTCATAATAGAAATTAAATAAGTGAAATTAAATAAATATTTGTCAAAATATTGGATGAAAAAATTCCGCAGATACCCACAAACATGTTTCCCTACCATGTTCTGCAACCTTATATGCCACCCTATCTACTGATCTGGTTTTCAACGCATTCCCCCGGGGGCTCACCAGCATATATGGCATATTCTCCAGCTGTCTCAAAGGAACATTCAAAACTAAAGGGAGGAATCTAAAAGCCGCCAAGCACTTTAATCCCACCCCATCTAAATGCTGTAATTGTTGACCCACCTAACCTTGCGATCTCCCCATGAGAGGAAAGAGAGAACATCCGAGGAAAAACTCAGGGAGCTCTTAACTTGCTGACGTGAAAGAGGCTTCAGCAGAACCATAATAAACACTCGGTAACTTCTTAAAGCCTCATCTCATTAGTAACTTGTCTCTCTGATCTGCTCTTTCCTCAGGCATTTGTCAAGTTCCCTTTTAAAGCATTGAAGTGAATCCATGCTCTCGCCATGTGTTCCAGCAGTCTCTTCCCAAGGCCAATAACTCTCAGCAATAAAGTAAGACTTGCCAAATGATTTGTTTCCAAATCAGCTTACATTACTTGCACAAGGCGGCTGGTGTTCATGTGCCTGGGCACTTTAGAAAGCTGTTGTTGCACAACACTTTTAACTCGCGCACTGTGCATTTGCAAAGCGGCAATGCATCGCGAGGCATTATTTATCTGCTAGCCTTCCTGTACGAGCATTGACCAGTATGTAACTCACCAAGGCTTCTTCAACAACATGTTCCAAATCCCCGACCTCCACCACCAGATGGACAAGGGCAGAGGATGCGTGGGAACACCACCTCCTGCCAAGTTCCCCTCCAAACCACTCACCACCCTGACTTGGAAAAATATTGCTGTTCTTCCACTGTTGCTGCGTCAAAATCAAACTCCCTCCCTGGGTGGATGTACCGACACCTCAGAGAATGCAGCAGTTTCTTTCCCCCTCATGTACTTATTTAACTTCCCTTTAAATGGAGCTGTACCACTTGCCTCAATGATTCCACGCGGTCGCAAGTCCCACATTCTCTGGGTACCGATGTTCCTCCTGAATTCGTTCTCAAGTGACTCTCTTTATATTTCTGGCCTGTGCAAAGTCCAGTTGATAATGTTGCAAATCTTAAATTGCCGGGCTGGTATTGACGGTCATCTCTGAATCGATACCAGGTGTTCTGGGAATGATTATCCAACTTCTAACTGCCGTTTAGCCACCGGGGGGGGGGCTGGTTTAGCTCAGTCAGCTGGACAGCTGAGTCCTGATGCGGAGCGAGGCCAACTGTGAGGGTTCAATTCCCGTCCGGGCTGAGGTTATCCATAAAGACTCCACCTCCTCAACCTTGCCCCACACCTGAGGTGCAGTGATCCTCAGGTTAAATCACCACCAGTCAGCTCCTTCCTGTACGAGCATTGACCAGTATGTAACTCACCAAGGCTTCTTCAACAACATGTTCCAAATCCCCGACCTCCACCACCAGAAGGACAAGGGCAGAGGATGCGTGGGAACACCCACTGGTCCACATGAACATGGACCAGTACTAACGGCACCTGGGGGGTGGTCTCCCAGTTCATTGGAGACCCCCAGGTGACCGGACATTGACCCCCGGCACTCTGATGGCACCTGAGCACCTTGGCACTGCCTGCCCTGCATCTTGGCACTGTCACCGGGGACCCTGGCAGTGCCACCATGGCACCACCCCAAAGGGGGAAGCAGTCTACGGTCATCTGGGACTATGGTGACTTTATTTAAACACCAAAGTAATGAAAAGGTGGGGACAATGAATGTTGCTGAAAAGTTGAGAGACTCTGCACTCCATCGAGCCAGAGCTGAAACTGTTTCTGGCTGAGATGGAGACCAGCTTGCACGAGGGGTAAAAATCGTTTAACCGAGGGTCTATGTGATTTCTTGGGTTAGTTTCAAGAAAAGGATTTGGAGAGGATATTTCCATTTGTTTTTCTGGAGCTGGCTAGGTATTTAGCTGCTTTTACCTCTCCTTGACGATCATGTTAGGCACGATTCAACGCTCCAACTTGGTGTTCGGGGCGAAGCCATTGAATGTCACGAGAGGGCTCTCGCGAGATTTGCGACGCTCAAAACATCTTGCCAAATCTAGTGGAGTCTAGAGACGTCACAATCTGGATCTCGCCCTCACCGGTGCCCAGGATTCACCGGCCGTGCTTGGGAGACTTCGTCAAGGCGTCGTTTAGCAGTGGTCCACATTCATGTGGACCAGTACTAACGGCACCTGGGGGGTGGTCTCCCAGTTCATTGGAGACCCCCAGGTGACCGGACATTGACCCCCGGCACTCTGATGGCACCTGAGGACCTTGGCACTGCCAGCCCTGCATCTTGGCACTGTCACCGGGGCACCCTGGCAGCGCCACCATGGCACTGCCAGGATGCCCAGGTGGCATTGCCCAGCTGGAATAGGCACTGCCAGGGTGTCATGCTGACAGTGCCAATGTACCCGGTGCCAGGTTGGCACTGCCAGGGCTCGGAGCCTCAGGGGAGCCATGCCCATGAAATGAGGGGTAAGGGGGTTGTGAAGAGTGGGGGGATGAAGGAGGGGTATGAAGAGGAGTGTGAAGAGGAAGTCCTGAAAGGGGGAGGGGGGAAGGAAACGGAGGCGAGATGGCCTGAAAAGGGGGGCCTTCAGCGACCCCATTGCAGGGTATCCTCACTTAGGCGGAGCACAATGTCCATGTATACGGGGGTGGGGGGGTGGGGGGGGGGGGGGGGTGGGGGGGGGGGGGGGGTGGCACCGCCTCTGAATATGGGAACCCTCAAGCGCACCTAGAGTTTGGGACACCCTTTCAAAATGGCACCCGATCTCTGAGCAGCTGGTCTCGCCGGCGAGTTCAGCTCCCGACTGCTGAAGAATTTTCTAAGAACACAATTCCACAATTGTGAGCGGCAGGTTGGATGGGCTATCAGCTTTGCACTTGTATATGATTCTCATAGATTTGCCTGTACCCGTTAACTATTACTTTCTAAATCTGGGGAACCCTCAAATATCATGTGCTCATTCATGATGTGACACGAATCCATAAAGTCTCAAAGTACAGAGGCTAAAATACACATTGCATACAGATGTATGGGGATTCAGAAAGCCATTATTTCCTTGCAGTTGCAGTTTTATTGGCTCAGTGCAGCAAACGCTCCTTTGCACATTCTTCTGCTGATAGCCAGCTTTCACGGGCACTTCTGGAGATGTCTTCTTTTAATTTTCAGATGCTCAAATGGAAGTTGCAGTGGAAAAGTGCCAACAAGTGAACTTATTTTATTAAAAGCAAAAGGCTGCCAAAAAGAGCAAAGAAATTAAAACTGGAGAGATTCAACAGTGAAAGCAAAAGCCACAAGTGTGTAATTGAGTTAACTCATGGCGATATAGGGCAGAAGGAGGCCATTCAGCCATCGAGCCTCTGCTGGCCTTTTCCAAGCGATCACCAATTATTACCACGCCCCCTACCTTTTACTCAGTTCTGCAATCTTTTGCCTTTTGCAAGTTTATATCCGATTCCCTTTGGAAAGCTCTGTTTCCACCATCTTCTCAGGCAGGGCATTCCAGATCGTACCATCCAGCCGTGTCAATAAAATTCTCCTCAGTTCTCCTGGGTTACAACATGAGACAAGCCACTAATTCACACAATGGTTGTAGATTTTAGTCCTTCAATGGTATTCAGGCATTTTGAACATGGTTTATTGTGCTTCAGACATAACTATTTTGGATTGCGCTGATTTAAAGAAATATATCTTGCTGGTTGTTGCAGGAATACCTCAGAGTAGAATCCTAATCCTCAACCACTTCACCTTCCCTCCATCATAAGGTCAGAATGGGGGTGTTCGCTGATGACTGCACAATGTTCAGCACCATTCGCAACTCCTCAGATACTGAAGCAGTCCATGTCCATACACAGCAAGATCTGGACAATATCCAGGCTGACAAGTGGCAAGTAACATTCACACCACACAAGTGGCGGGCAATGGCCATCTCCAACAAGAGAGAATCTAACCATCGCCCCTTGACCTTCAAAGACATTACCATCGCTGAATCTCCCACCATCAACATCCAGAGGGTTACCATTGACCAGTACCTGAACTGGACCAGCCATATAAATATTGTAACTACAAGAGCAGGTCAGCGGCTGGGAATTCTGAGGTGACTAACTCCCTGAAACCTGTCCGCCATTTACAAGGCATGAGTCAGGAGTGTGATGGAATGTTGTCCATTTGTCTGGATAATGCAGCTCCAACAACACTCAAACAATATCCAGATCAAAGCAGCCCGCGTGATTGGCACACCATCCACCACCTTCAATATTCACTCCTTCCACCACTGACCCACAGTGGCAACATTGTGTACCATCTACAACAGTGGCATTCGCTGCACCACACCTGGGTCCCTTGTGGCACACATCTGTTTTTCCGGCAGCATCCTCACTGTCCTTTGCACTCACCGCCCTTCGCTTTCGCGGGAACTCGCTGCCACGTCCCCCTCTCCACCTCTCCCTCCCGCTTACCATTTCCCTTCCCGACCCTCCAACTCTTGCTTCCTCGCTTGCCTCCTCCCTTCCTCTTGCTACCCCTCTCCTGAGCCCTTGGAATCACATTACGCTTCAAAATGTCGGAAAGTCCACAAACAAAATAGGAGTGATTAAAATATCCACGCGCATAAAGATTCTAAATCCAATATTGTTGAAATTATCCTTTGATATTCTGTCCTTTTCACCCTCAATGAATAAGCAGGCGGAATATTGAGTCCAGCAGCACCTTAGATTATGACAAATACATGGCCCACTGCATTTCTGTTGTAGCTATTTGCTTTTATATCTTACGTAAGATTATTGGGCTTTAGGTTCCATAGAAAAGCAAACTGTATTGCAGGTTGAGATATTGAAACATTAATAAGCATCCAGGAATCCAATATAAACTCAAGGGATTTAATGTATTCAGTCACCTTGAAGCAATGGCCTCGATCCTATGTATTTATTCAAGTTTATTTTTCAGCTGCACAATGTTTTTGGAGTTTTTGATTATTGTAGCTGGACGTGTACAGATTTCTCAGTCCTAAACTGTGGAGCTTTCACCACCATTACCGCCTCCCCTCTACAGACACCAGCCCCCCACCCCCTGCCTTTCCCCCTGCTCCTTAGTCACCTCTTGCCTTCCTTTGAAATCCATTCGATACCTGCCTCGAATCATAGAGTTTAAAAAAAGAAAATTCCAAATAAGGGGCAATTTAGCGTGACGTGCCCTGCACATCTTTGGGGTGTGGGGGTGAGACACACGCAGACACGGGGAGAATGGGCAAACTCCACACGGATAGTGATCCTGGGCCGGAATCGACCCGTGGTCCTCGGCGTCGAGAGGCAGCAATGCTAACCACTGAACCACCGTGCCGCCCCAAGTCATCGTGTTTTACAGCAACAAAAGAAGCCCTTAGGCCCATCATGTCTGTGCTGTCCATCAAATACTTACATATTCTAATCCCAATTCCCAACACTTGTCCGGTAGCCTTGTATGCTATGGCGTTTCAAGTGCCCATATAAATACTTCTTCAATGTTGTGAGGGTTCCTGCCCCTACCACCCTTTCCAGATGAATTCCAGATTCCCACCACCCTCTGGGTGAAAACAATTTTCCTCAAATCCCCTCTAAATTTCCATCTCCTTACCTTGAATCTATGACCCCTGGTTATTGACCCCTCTACTACGGGGAAAGGTTTCTTCCTCTGTGCCCTATCTGTATCCCACATAATTTTGTACACCTCGATGAGGTCCCCCCTCAGTCTTCTCTGCTCGAAGGAGAACACCTCCAGCTTAATAAGCCTATTTTCATAGCTGAAATGCTCCAACCCAGGGAGTATCTCCTCTTCACCATTTCTATTGTAATTGCATCCTTCCTATAGAACTGCACACAATACTCTAGCTGTCGCCTAACCATCGTTTTATGCAGCTCCGTTATAACCTCCCTGCTTTTATATTCTATGCCTTGGCTAATAAAGGCAGTATCTCATGTGCCTTCTTAACTACCTTACCTACCTGTCCTGATGCCTTTGGAGATCTTTGGACATCTCTGGTCCTCTGAACTTCCTAGTGTCCTACCAATCAGTGTATATTCCCTTCCTTGTTCGTGTTCCCAAAATGCATTACCTCACACTTTTCAGGGTTAAATTCCATTTGTCACAGCTCTGTCCATCTAACCAGCCTATCTATATCGTCCAGTAATCTAAGACTTTCCTCCTCGTTATTTACCAGACCACCAATTTTCGTATCATCTGCGAGCATCATAGCCCCAACATTTCCATCTAGATCATCAATGTCCACCACAAACAGCAAGGGATCCAGCACTAGTCCCTGCGGTACACCACTGACACCAGCTTCCAGTCACAAAAAAAAACCTTCGACCCTCTGCCTCCTGCCACTAAGCCAATTGGGGATCCAAGTTGCCAGATTGCCCTGGATCCCTGGGCTCTTACCTTCTTGATCAGTTTCCCCAATCAGGTCCTTAATGAAGTCCATGTAAACTAGTATAACTGCACTTCCTTCATCTGCACACCTGGTCCCCTCCTCAGATAATTCAATAACATTTGTTAGGCATCTCCTTTTGAACCATGCTTTTGAGTGTCAGTCATGACTCATTGAATAGCACTAATACCTTTGAATTGGAAGCTTCATGAGTTCAAACCCCACCTCAGAGTTTTCAGCACATAATCCATGCTACCACTTTGACACGGGACTAAAGGAGCACTACACTGTCAACCGTGCTACTTTTCCCAGTTTGTCATAACTGAAGCATTGTTTGCCCTCTCTGGAAAAGCATCTCTTGGTACGATTTGAAGGGGAGAAGGGCTTTCTTGTGTCACAACCAATATTAATTTCTCAGCTAAAAACACTGAAATCACTTATCTGGTCGGGTATTGGGTTGCTGTTTGGGGAACCTTGCTGGACACAAATTGATCACAGTGTTACCTCCATTACACTTTCCAAAGTAATTAATTGGCTTTGGAGTGCTTTGGGTAGTTGCAAAAGGTGTTACGTAAGTGCAAATCTTCCTTTTATCTGTCCAGACTTTCCAGCATTGCTTTCTACACCTAAAATTGTACGTTAGGGCATTTCCCACATTAAAGGTGCTATGTGAATGAACGTTTTATTATTGTTATTGATATTGGCGAGTAAAACCTTTCACTCATTCATTGAAGTTGAAGGTGATTTTGTATATTTGCTTTAATTGAATTTAACCAGTGAAGCCAGCTGGAAAATGAACCCTTGCAATCCCCCTTTCCAGTTTGGCAGCAAAAATGTGACTTGAGCTTAACTGCGAAAGTTTGACAGCTCCTCGGACAATATTGTGAAACTTCATTTTGCATTTTCCCGTGAGCCACAATCCAACTGATCTGTTAGACCGACAGAAATGTTAAAATGTCAGGAACATTTAGTGTGACGCATTGCCATGGTGGTTAGCCAGCATCAGGGACCCAGGTTTAGTTCCAGCCTTGAATGACTGTCTGTGTGGAGTTTGCATGTTCTCCCGTGTCTGTGTGGGATTCCGCCAGGTGTTCCGGTTTCATCCCACAATCCAAAAATATGTAGGTCAGATGGATTGGCTGTGCTAAATTGCCCCTTATTGTCCAAAGATGTTCAGGTTAGGTGGAGTTAACAAAGAACAAAGAAAAGTACAGCACAGGAACAGGCCCTTCGGCCCTCCAAGCCTGTGCCGACCATGCTGCCCGTCTAAACTAAAATCTTTTGCACTTCCGGGGTCCGTATCCCTCTGTTCCCATCCTCTTCATGTATTTGTCAAGATGCCCCTTAAACGTCACTATCGTCCCTGCTACCACCACCTCCTCCGGCAGCGAGTTCGAGGCACCCACTACCCTCTGTGTAAAAAACTTGCCTCGTACATCTCCTCTAAACATTGCCCCTCACACCTTAAACCTATGCCTCCTAGTAATTGTCCCCTCTACCCTGGAAAAAAGCCTCTGACTCTCCACTCTGTCTATGCCCCTCATAATTTTGTAGACCTCTATCAGGTCGCCCCTCAACCTCTGTCGTTCCAGTGAGAACAAACCGAGTTTATTCAACCTCTCCTCATAGCTAATGCCCTCCACACCAGGCAACATCCTGGTAAATCTCTTCTGCACCCTCTCTAAAGCCTCCACATCCTTATGGTAGTGTGGCGACCAGAATTGAACACTAAAGTTACGGGGATAAGTGGGCCCTGGTGGGTGCTCTTTCGGAGGGTCCTTGCAGAACTCAATGGGCCTAATGGCCTCCTCCAGCACTGTAGGAATTATATGGTTCTATGGCTGTTTCCTCAGTGAGTTGGTCACAGGACTGAGCCTCACTAGTCCAGAAAGCAACATGGGTGCAGAGCCAGCAGTATAATTCTGCATCTGTCTAACCATCTGTAACTGTGTTAACCATTGGATTGAAGTTTGTAAAAGAAAGTTTTATTTCATTTGGTTTATTGATAACTATGTCTTTGAGACAGCAGAGCTGCAGTATACAGTATTGACTCTAATGCTATACAGTATAACAAGGACACTTGTGACTCATAAACTATCGTTTGCTCTTGGGGTTTATTTCAGCGTGTAAACTATGAAACTGGACGAGTTTACGTTTATGAGCACTGAAATTAAATTGCAGCCCAACGCTTACCCCCTGCCAGTAATAACTTGTACAGTATAGTGTATAAGCTATGGTCTCCATAACAGACAAAGGGAAAAGTGGAATTGCAGTGAAGGTGATGGAAGTGCAGCAATGACACTATTACTGCAGAACATTGCAACAGGAGGGGGCAGTGATGGATAGTCTTGATATTAAACAAGCGAGGGACTTGTAATGACTAATATAAGGAACAGCAGATTGCTCAAGTTGATTATGAAGCTGTAAACCCCAAAAAGCTCAGACAATATTGGAAACAATGAACATTAGCGAGTGATAATGGCTGCTTCATTCAGGAAGCTGAACTCAGCAGAGAAACTCAGAGACTAATTCCGGGATATTTATTGTTCAGGAGCTGGTCGATATTTGCAATTTGTGTCAGGAAATGGGAAGGTTGGAAGCAAGACGTCCGGAGCAATTTTACACGTTAAACCAAGACCACAGGGCATAGGCAGGTTTTAGGACTTTAGGATGCACTTTTACGTAAGTGACGAATCTCTGCAGTAAACTCTTGGAGAATGGCTGCATAACCTTTGGAGACAATGAAAGATCAGCATGTTGCTGAATTGTGCCATGCAGGTCAGAATGACCACTCGTCCATAGTTGGAGGAGGGTCCCTGGGATTTCAGGCCCAAGTTGTTTAATGGATGGGAGGTTTGCTCCACATGGTAGATTTGTGAGTTCAAATCATTCAGCTGACCCTGTGAGCTGCTGTCAAGGGGGTTGATTCTCCATTGCCCGGCGTCAGGATTCCTGATTGGCCGGAGAATGGAGCGTTGAGGGAAAAAGGCTCTGATCCCCCGCTCGCGGCCTGAGCGTGCTACTTGTCCTATGAGAGCAGGAGGATACAAATCGCTAAGTTGTATCCATTTTCAAATGATTAACAGGCTGCCCTCCATCTCTCCCCCCACATTATGCAATGACCTCCACAGTGGGAAATCCACCAGGCAGGCCCAAATGTGGCCCGGACGTGGTGGACCCCAAACAGGGTCAAGAGGGTCAGTGCATAGCTGACATGCTCCCTAAGTCCATCGGAAAGTTTCCCTCTTCTCCGCAAACCTTGCCCCCCCTCCCCCACCATGAGAATAATGCGTCACAGCAAGCGCGCATGAGGGTGACCCGCTCTCCCATCAGACCGCCCCCCCATCAGACCCCCTCATCAAACCACCACCATCAGAGCCCCGATCAGAACCCCCATCAGCGAGCCTATCAGAGACCCCCAAAAAAGACCCCAACAGAGACTCCAATCAGAGAGCACCCATCAGAGACACCTGTTACAGACCTCCATCGGAGACCCCCACAAGAGACCTCACATCAGACTCCTCAACAGAGACTCTAATTGGAGAGATCATCAGAGACCCCCCAACAGTCACCGCTGCCTGAAATCTGAAGAGCAGTCCAGACAGTGTGGTAAAAATTCACTTCAGTTTAATTTACCATTCCTTAACATCTGCTGCCTCAGGGAAAAGTGTTTAAAGCAGCAGCTGCTACAAGTGTCAGAGGCTTTCTCGAAACCCAAATACACTTCAAAGGCCCTCTTCTTCTTAGCAGAAAGCACTTGGCTCCTTTTGATGTGGTGAGGAGCTGTCAATCATAGCAAGAGTGATTATAAACATTGTCGTTAGCATCAATGCAGGGTAATTGAGATGCATTCAAGTGGGAAGAGAAAGATAAAAATATGAACCACATAAGCAGCTGTGCCTCGACCAATAAAACCGTCAATCACTGGCTAATTCAATATATTGCTGTTCGAAACTTAATGGAAGATTTGTATTTTGAAGGTTGGCAAGAATTTGAAGCTCTTTGCAGTATATTAGGCTTTCGAGGAAGCTTCAGACACCTGTAACAGCTGCTTCTTTAAACACTTGTATCTGAAGGAAGCAGCAGACATTGGGAAAGGGTAAATGAAAACGCAGTGATTTTACACCCTACTAACTGGGCTGCTCTTCAGATTTCAGTCAGGGGTCTCCGACGGAGGTTTCTGATGGGGGTTCTGATGGGGGGTCTCGTGTGAGCGTCTCTGATGGCGTTCTGATGGGGGTCTCTGTTGGGGGTCTCTGATGGGATTCTCTGATGGGGTGGTCTCTGATGGGGGTCTCTGTTTGGGGTCTTATGATGGGAGCTAGGGGAGTCAGTGGGATTGGGTGTTATGTCACTCTCATACATGCGTACTGTGGGGGAGGGGTGACCTGTTATTCCCATGGTGGGGAGGGGCGGGGGGCGGTGAGAATTCCCCTGCTTGTCAGTGGGGGAGAATAGGATTTACATTGTGGGAGGGGTGGAGAGAGGGCCAACGCTGGACATGGATTCGGTCCACCCGCTCAAAATGGCGGACCAATAACGGGATTCCGATGGAATCCGGTGTGCTTTCCTCCATGCATAAATTAGCATGGTGAAGGAGAGGGACTTGCATACTGGGATTCAACCCTAGTGCCAGCGGAGATCAATAGCGATTGTCCGCTGCCGAGAGCACTTAGACTCCAATATGGAGGATACCGGCCAAGATCTCAGCTACAACACTCATACTGAGGAGAGTTGCAGGTGTTCAAATATCACCGTCAATACTTCTCTGCTTGTAGATTTTCCTCGGGGTTAGGATACTAACCAACTCAATCCTCAAAACTGTTAAACCCTTGTGAGTGGATACGATAGTGTAGTTGCTGTACACAGACCAGTAATCGTAGGCTTGAGGCCTGGACTAATAATGCAAAGAATGTAGGTTCCAGATTGAAGTTTGAGAATTTGAATTCAGGTTTTTATTAAATCTTTGCTTGTCGTAAAAATCCACCTGGTGCATTAATGTCATTCAGGGAAGGACACCTACTGGTCTCGCCTGGTCTGGCCTACATGTGACTCCAGTCCCGCACCACTGCGTTTACATCTACATTGCCTTCTGAAGTGGCCTTGCATGCATTGCATTGTATTAAACTGCTCCAATGATACAAGAAGATGGTCCACCATCACGATCACCTTCTCAGGACAACTAGAGATGCAAGAATGCCAAAAATGCATTGAGTAGAAAACCCAATCAAAATGGCAGCCTGTGCACTGGCAACCATGACTGGTTGTGAATGGCAACGCAAGGAGAAAAAGCACCTCAGGCAGCAGACTGAAATATAAAAGCCATGTTCTTATTTATTATCAGAGTCCAGAATGGCCATTAAAAGAACAAAAAAATCTCTTGTTCAGTCACTAGAGAGAAGCATCTTAATTAAAAGTCTCTCCTGTAACAGACGGTTCTAATTTCTCCTTGGACTTCATCCAAGTGCAGCAAGCAGTGTGGCATCCTCTCTCCCAAGATCTAATTTCACAAGTGCCAGATTTGGGGTTGAGATTGAATTCCTAATTTACGCTGACAATTTGGACTCAGGAGTCGGAAGTACAATCACGAAATTAGTGTAAAGAACAATTACTGCATCAAATTGGAACAGACAATTAATATTGAGGAAGAATGCAGCAAAATACAAGAAGACGTGAATACATTTACAGAGTGCTGGTTAAATTGGCAAATGAATATCAGTGTAGTTAATTGTGCATAATGATGGAATATGGAGAATAAGAAAGCTGTGTACCCCTTGGAATAGAAGAGTCTAAATGGGGTAGATGTTGTGTATTCATGTTTGTTCCTGGTTGGAACAAGGTCACTTTAAGATGACGTACTGATGCCATTGGCAGTTTGGGCGGGTTAGCAATCAGTCTTCTCTAGCAGCCTGCGTGACAACACCTTCCCAATAAAGCTCTTGTTTGCCTTTGTCGTCTGCAAGCTTCTCTTTTAAAAATACCACCATGGAGGAACAAAGGGATCTGAGAGGTACAGATACACAAAAATAGCGCCGCAGGTTAATAAGAAAGAAAATGCTTTCATTTACATAGCGTGATCATAACCAGTGGACTTCTTGAAGCACTTGATAGAATGCTTTTGAAGTGCAGTCACTCTTGTAACGTAGGAAACAAGGCAGTTAGTTTTCACACAGCAACATCCCACTCACAGAATTTTGATAATGACACAATGATCTTTTTTTTCTCACTGAGGGGTAAATATTTGTTAAGACACCAGGGAGAACTCCTCTGCTCTTCCATGAGATAGGGCCACGTTCTTTGACATACACTTCAGTCGGCAGATGGGACCGCAGTTGAAGAACAGAGAGGTACCTATGAAATAGGAGCAGAACTAGTCCATTTGGACTCCTTGAGCCTGTTCCGCCATTCAATCAGGTCATAGCCAATCTGACAGTGGTTTTAACTCCACTTTCCGACCTGCCTCTCATAACCTTTGACTTGCTTGCAGATCTAAAACTGTGTTTGACTCAGCCTTGAATTTATTCAATTGCCCAGCCACCACTGCTCTCTGGGATAGAGAATTCCAAAGGTTAATCACCCACTGAGAGAAGAAAATCCTCCTACTCCTCTCCTTATTAATTGGGAGACCCCTTAATTTGACCTGCCACCCCCTAATTTTAAACTCCCCGGCGAGTGGAAATATTCTTTCAGCTTCTCCCCTGTCGAGCCCCCTCAGAATGTTAAAACGAAATCACCTTTCAATCTAAACCTTAGTGAGAATAAGCCTGACGTGAACATCTGGGGCGGGATTCTCCGACCCCACGCCGGGTCAGAGAATCGGCGGGGGCTGGCGTGAATCCCACCCCCGCCGTGTCCCGAGGTCTCCACCACCAGAGATTCGGCGGGGGCGGGAATTGGCCGCGCTGGTCGGCGGGGGCGGGAATCGCACCGTGCCGGTCGGCGGGCCCACCCCCGCCGATTCTCCGGCCCGTGATGGGCCGAAGTCCCGCTGCTGGAAAGCCTGTCCCGCCAGCCTGGATTAAACCACCTTTTGAACGGCGGGACAAGGCGGCGCGGGCAGGCTCCGGGGTCCTGGGGGGGGGGGGGGGCGCGGGGCGACCTGGCCCTGGGGGATGCCCCCACGGTGGCCTGGCCCACGATCAGGGCCCACCGATCCGCGGGCATGCTTGTGCCGTGGGGGCACTCTTTCTCTTCCGCCTTCACCATGGTCTTTACTATGGCAGAGGCGGAAGAGACCCCCTCCCCTGCACATGCGCGGGGATGATGTCAGCAGCCACTGACGCTCCCGCACATGCGCCGACCCGCGTCGCCCGACATAGACCTTTCGGCCCCGGCTGGCGTGGCGCCAAAGGCCTTTCCCACCAGCCGGTGGAGCGGATACCGCTCCGGCGCGAACCTAGCCCCTCTAGGTGAGGGCTTGGCCCCGAAAGGTGCGGAGACTTCCGCACCTTTGGGCGGCCCGACGCCAGAGTGGTTCCCGCCATTCCATTACACCGGAGCCCCCCGCCCCGCCGGGTAGGGGAGAATCCCGCCCCTGATCTGCTCCTGCGACAGTGCAGTATTCCTTCAGTGCTACACTGGAGGGTCAGTCTAGATCTTTGTGCTCAACTCCCGGGATGGGCCTTGAACCTGGAGCCTAGTGACCCTGAGGCAATAGTACCATCCCCTGAACTGTGGTTCATGTTCTATAGCTACAAGGCCACAATAAAAACAAACAACAATTAAAATTCATTTCTAAGGGAATTGAAAAGCAGAGAAGTAATGTTAAACTTGGAAAGAAATTACATAGGCCAGAACCTTGCGGCCGTACATGCGAGCGGGATTTCACGCTCCTGCCGATGGCTCAGTCCCACTGCGAGTTTCACAGCAGCAAAGGGTGAATTCAACAGAAAACCTCATTAACAATGACGGGACCAGAAGATCCCGCTACTGGCCAAAGGTGGGCCGCCTCCGCGGCGGGTTGCGCGGAATGTCGCGCCCACTGACTCCACATTATAAAAAAAGCAGGAGAGAGGGTACAGAAGAGATTTACAAGAGTAATATCAGGGGCGAAATTCTCCCCCAACGGCGCGATGTCCGCCGACTGGCGCCAAAAACGGCACCAATCAGACGGGCATCGCGCCGGCCCAAAGGTGCGGAGCATTCCGCACCTTTGGGGGCCGAGCCCCATCATTGAGGGGCTAGGCCGGCGCCGGAGGGATTTCCGCCCCGCCAGCTGGCGGAAATGGCATTTGTTGCCCCGCCAGCTGGCGGAAATGGCGTTTGTTGCCCCGCCAGCTGGTGCGGAAATGCGGTGCATGCGCGGGAGCATCAGCAGCCGCCGACAGTTTCCCGCGCATGCGTAGTGGGGAGAGTCACTTCCTCCTCCGCCATGGTGGAGACCGTGGCGGAGGCGGAAGGGAAAGAGTGCCCCCACGGCACAGGCCCGCCCGTGGATCGGTGGGCCCCGATCGCGGGCCAGGCCACCGTGGGGGCACCCCCCGGGGTCAGATCGCCCGCGCCCCCCCCAGGACCCCGGAGCCCACCCAGGCCGCCTGGTCCCGCCGGTAAATACCAGCTTTGATTTACGCCGGCGGGACAGGCAATTTCTGGGCGGGACTTCGGCCCATCCGGGCCGGAGAATTGAGCGGGGGGTCCCGCCAACCGGCGAGGCCCGATTCCCGCCCCCGCCCAATCTCCGGTACCGGAGACTTCGGCGGGGGCGGGGGCGGGATTCACGGTGGCCAACGGCCATTTTCCGACCCGGCGGGGGGTCGGAGAATGACGCCCCAGAACTGAAAGGTTAGAATTATCAGGAGTGGCTGAACAGGCTTTCTTTTCTTTAATAGTGACCTGACTGAGACCTTTAAGATCATGGGCTGGATTCACCGTTTATGAGCTTATTTGTGGAGGACCTGTGGTGTTTTACGTCAAAAGAATCGGTGCCGCCCCCTCACTGATCCTGCGACCAGTGAGAGGCGAGCAGCCGCGCAGTGTAAAATTCCCACGATAAAAACGGCAGGAGAATGGCCGGGTCCATGACCGCGCATGCGCACTGCGACGACCTGCAGCGTTGGCGCCATATAACATGGCGCCGGTCGTGCGCGGACCTGACCTGCCAGATAGTGTCCCCCTGGCCACCCCCCATCAGTCCCCCCAGCCCTTGCAGATACCCTCCCCCCCTCCCCGGCCTGCAGAACGGCTCCCAACCGATTGTTGCGGCGCTGGACGCAGTCCGCAGCTGCCACGCAGGGTCCCTGCATGGCTGAGACCACACGTCCCCCGTGTGGCCGGGAACTCAGCCCATCGGGGTGGAGCATCGGAGGAGGTCCTTCAGGCAACATGCTAAGGCCGTCCCAACGGCGTGTGTCGCGCAATGCGATGACGCCATTTCGGAGGGGCGGAGCAAACAAAATCTGCATCAAACAGGCGCCGCCCCAGATTTTAGCATCAAAAGGGATTCTCCACCTGATCGCCCAGTACGGAATCGGCATCGGGGAATGGCGAATGTCGTCCAAGGAACGTGTTTGATGGGTCGCACAGGGTGACACTCCTTTCATATACAGAGAGACCAGAGCTCAGGGCCATAAATATATACCAGTCGTTAATGAATACAACATGAAATTGGGGAGAAATCTCTTCATTCAGAGTGTAAGAACGTGAAACACACTGTCCTGAGGGGAAGATGAGGCAAATAGCAGAGATGTGCTTTATGGGAATCTAGGCAAACATTGAGGAAGAAGGAAATTGAAAGGTATTGTAGTAACCTTGTAAAGGACAGTCTTCCAGCGCCTTACCTGTTCATAAAGCAACAAAAAAGGCCGCTGCCACAGCTTACAGCAGCTATGTCCAAGCCCTGGGACCTACAGAATGCCAGCCTGAGTTGAAGCAGCGGATTCTCGGGTCTGCCCGCTGGAAGCGAAATTCCCAGTTGGCCGGAGAATCTCGCATTGAGGCAAAGTCAGGATTCACGCCTGCACCAAAACTCTTTGCAATTCTCCGTGCTTTCTGCAGAGAAAAAGAGGAAAAGAGATAACTTAACTGCCTTTGATGTGGTCAAAGAACTGACAATCGTAGCTAGATGTTTATAAACACTATGGTTCGTTTCACGGCTTCCTGAAATCCACTGATATGTGAAGGGAAACAAAATTAAACAATCCAGACAGCTGGGTGTGTGCAAGCTGTCAATCACAGTCTGGTCTAGTGAAACCAATTTCACATTGATGTCAATGAAAGCCTTGCACATCAAAGATCTGAGGGGGTTGAAACCCAGATAATGTGGTTTTCTCTTTCTAGAAATTTACAGGTGCAGCTTTCTCTGCCTGAACCAGCAGGTATAGTGCACAGGTGAGTTTAAAATCAGTGATTTTTTTTCTCTTATGGGAGGGTCCCTGGTGGAGGTCTTGCTTATGGGGGTGGGTTCTCTTATGGGGGGGTCTCTGTTGTGTGTCTCTCTTATGGGAGGGGCTTCTGGTGGCAGGGTCTCTTATGGGGACTCTGGTGCGGGTCTCTCTTACGGGGGGTCTCTGGTGGGGGGGGGGAATCTCCCTTATGGGGGTGTCCAGTGTCGGGTCTTCCTTTTGGGGGTTTCCCATTGCCTAAGCAATCTCTCCTCAGAGCTGCAGGTTTCAAATCCTGGCAACATAAGAACTAGGATAACATAAGAACTAGGAGCAGGAGTAGGCCATCTGGCCCCTCGAGCCTGCTCCACCATTCAATGAGATCATGGCTGATCTTTTGTGGACTCAGCTCCACTTTCCAGCCCGAACACCATAACCCTTAATCCCTTTATCCTTCAAAAAACTATCTATCTTTATCTTAAAAACATTTAATGAATGAGCCTCTACTGTTTCACTGTGCAAGGAATTCCATAGATTCACAACCCTTTGGGTGAAGACGTTCCTCCGAAACTCAGTCCTAAATCTACTTCCCCTTATTTTGAGGCAATGCCCCCTAGTTCTGCTTTCACCCGCCAGTGGAAACAACCTGCCCGCATCTATCCTATCTATTCCCTTCATAATCTTATATGTTTCTATAAGATCCCCCCTCATCCTTCTAAATTCCAATGAGTACAGTCCCAGTCTACTCAACCTCTCCACGTAATCCAACCCCTTCAGCTCTGGGATTAACCTAGTGAATCTCCTCTGCACACCCTCCAGTGCCAGTACGTCCTTTCTCAAGTAAGGAGACCAAAACTGAACACAATACTCCAGGTGTGGCCTCACTAACACCTTATACAATCGCAGCAGAACCTCCCTAGTCTTAAATTCCATCCCTCTAGCAATGAAGGACAAAATTCCATTTGCCTTCTTAATCACCTGTTGCACCTGAAAACCAACTTTTTGCGACTCATGCACTAGCACACCCAGGTCTCTCTGCACAGCAGCATGTTTTAATATTTTATCATTTAAATAATAATCCCTTTTGCTGTTATTCCTACCAAAATGGATAACCTTACATTTGTCAACATTGTATTCCATCTGCCAGACCCTAGCCCATTCACTTAGCCTATCCAAATCCCTCTGCAGACTTCCAGTATCCTCTGCACTTTTTGCTTTACCACTTATCTTAGTGTCGTCTGCAAACTTGGACACATTGCCCTTGGTCCCCAACTCCAAATCATTTATGTAAATTGTGAACAGTTGTGGGCCCAACACTGATCCCTGAGGGACACCACTAGCTACTGATTGCCAACCAGAGAAACACCCATTAATCCCCACTCTTTGCTTTCTATTAATTAACCAATCCTCTATCCATGCTACTACTTTCCCCTTAATGCCATGCATCTTTATCTTATGCAACAACCATTTGTGTGGCACCTTGTCAAAGGCTTTCTGGAAATCCAGATATACCACATCCATTGGCTCCCCGTTATCTACCGCACTGGTAATGTCCTCAAAAAATTCAACTAAATTAGTTAGGCACGACCTGCCCTTTATGAACCCATGCTGCGTCTGTCCAATGGGACAATTTCCATCCAGATGCCTCGCTATTTCTTCCTTGATGATAGATTCCAGCATCTTCCCTACTACCGAAGTTAAGCTCACTGGCCTATAATTACCCGCTTTTTGCCTACCTCCTTTTTAAAACAGTGGTGTCACGTTTGCTAATTTCCAATCCGCCGGGTCCACCCCAGAGTCTAGTGAATTTTGGTAAATTATCACTAGTGCATTTGCAATTTCCCTAGCCATCTCTTTTAGCACTCTGGGATGCATTCCATCAGGTCCAGGAGACTTGTCTACCTTTAGCCCCATTAGCTTGCCCATCACTACCTCCTTGGTGATAACAATCCTCTCAAGGTCCTCACCTGTCATAGCCTCATTTCCATCAGTCACTGGCATGTTATTTGTGTCTTCCACTGTGAAGACCGACCCAAAAAACCTGTTCAGTTCCTCAGCCATTTCCTCATCTCCCATTATTAAATCTCCCTTCTCATCCTCTAAAGGACCAATATTTACCTTAGCCACTCTTTTTTGTTTTATGTATTTGTAGAAACTTTTACTATCTGTTTTTATATTCTGAGCAAGTTTACTCTCATAATCTATCTTATTCTTCTTTATTCTCTGAAATCTCCTCTGCTCTCCCTCCAGGGCAATAACCTGTCTCTAATATGGTGACCAGAACTCTACACAAAACTTCAGCTGTAGCCTAACCAGCGTTTTATACATTTCCATCATTATATCCCTGCTTTTATATTCAATACTGCGCCCAGTAAAGGAAAGTATTCCATATGCTTTCTGAACCATCTTATCATAGAATTCAGTGTGCTGAAGGAGGCCATTCGGCCCATCGAGTCTGCACCGGCCCCTGGAAAGAGCACCCCACTTAAATCCACACCTCCACCCTATCCCTGTAACCCAGTAACTCCACCCAACCTGTTTGGGCACTAAGGGCAATTTAGCATGGCCAATCCACCTAATCTGCACATCTTTGGACTGTGGGAGGAAACCAGAGCATCCGGAGAAAACCCAAGCAGATACGGGGAGAACGTGCAGACTCCACACAGACAGTGACCCCTGGAGCTGTGAAGCAACAGTGCTAACCACTGTGCTACCAGGCCTGCCCTGCCTCCTTCAGGGATCTGTGGACATGATTTCTAAGTTCTCTCACTTCCTCAGCCCCTCTCAATATCTTCCCGTTCACTAAGTATTGCTTTGTCCGCCCCAAATGCATTATCTCACACTTTTCCAGACTGAATTCCATTTGCCACTTTCCCACCCTCTCAACCAAATCACTGATATCATTCTGGAGTCGACATCTATCCTCTTCATTATCAACTATGACCATTTTTTGTGTCATCGGCAAATATCCTCCCACCATTTAAGTCTAAATCATTAATATATACAACAAACAGCAAGGGCTCCAACACTGAGCCCTGTGGAACGCCACTGGAAACTGATTTCCATTCACAAAAACATCCATCAACCAACCCTTTGTTTCCTGTCACTGAGCCAATTATGGATCCAACCTGTCACCTTCCCACGTACCCCATGAGATCTCGCTTCACTGACCAGTCTGCCATGTGGGACCTTGTCAAGTGCCCTAGTGAATCAAGTGGACAATATCCACTGCAGTAGAGACTACTATCAATCCTCCTTGTTACTCCCTCAGAAAATAAGTTACTTGTGATAGTATGCAAAAACAATCATGTAAATATTAATAGGTATGACCTCCAACCAGCAGGTGGGCAGTAAATAACAACCACGTGACACTGTTACTTTGGGGAGTCTGGAGATAGTCGTCATAGTGGATGGTCGCATTTGTAGTAGCTCTTAGATAATTTAATGATCGTAATAGAGTAGTTCGTAGATTTTGATAGTTTTCTTATTGTTATCTGACCCACGTTAATACTTAACAATAAATATTAAACTATTCATGAACTAGATACCCAGTTGTCATGTGAGAGTACCTTTAAGAAATGGGTGTTTATAAATGGGTGTGTATTTAATATCTGTAGTAAGAGTACCTTTAAGAAATGGGTGTTTATAAATGGGTGTGTATTTAATATCTGTAGTGAGAGTACCTTTAAGAAATGGGTGTTTACTACTGCAGTGATGTCAGAGAGTGGGTGGAGCTGGGCTGTCTGTCAGCTTTTTACTTTTGTTTTAGACTGTTTGTTGCAGGGTGTGTTTTAGTTTTGTTTTTAGTGTTGGAGCTGAAGCCAGACAGAGCAGATGTACTGTTGAACTCTCTGCCATGAAAAGACTATCTCTTGCTCATTTGGTGAATTCAGAATTATAAATGTTCTCAGTAGTGAATGTAAACCTAATGTGCTTCTGTTAAAAGGTGTTTTTTAAGGCTTCTGGATATTAAAAGGACAGCATATGCATTACTTAGTTTTGTATTCTTTGAGGGTTGTATTTGAATTGATGGTTGCTAAGATGTTCACTGTATGTTTTAAAAAGGTTAACTTGAGTTCATAGAATAAACATTGTTTTGCTTTAAAAAATACTTTTCCATTTCTGCTGTACCACACCTGTAGAGTGGGCTGTGTGCTCCCCATAGCCACAATCTATTAAAAGTTGTGGGTCAGGTGAACTCCACAATACACTTTGGGGGTTCTCTAAACCCTGGCCCATAACATAGTACACTAATTCCGTCCGGCAAAGCACCAGAATGTAACATTATTAAGACACGATCTTCCCCCAACCAAAGCATGCTGACTATACCTGATCAACTAGTGCCTTCCAAGTGACAATTTATCCTGCACCACCTGCCTAGTTCTCTTGGACTGTCTGGCAATCACCCATTCATTTTCCACCACGGGGCTCCTGAGCTGCAGTGTGACTACCTTTCTGAACATCCTAGCCATTGAGCTATCAGCCTTGTGGGTGCACCACAGTGACTCCAGCCATCACTCAGGCTCTGAAAACTGGAGCTTCTCTTGAAGTTTCTTTAGCTGGTGACACTTGCTGCATATCTGGTCATCTAGTACATCAGTAGCATCCACGACTTCCCATATACCTCACGATTGAGCTGTGCTGCCATCTCTTCCATTTACTTCCCTAATGTTAACTTTATTTTACTTTGAAATTTACTTAAACTTTCTTTCATCTGGCCTCGATTTAACTTTTTAATCCCTATTTGTTTCCCTTGCTTAAATCTAAGTCTTTTAAAATGAATGCGTTTTTTCTCATTTTAAGTTAGTTGAAGACCCTCGTTAATAGCAGTTTCTCCCCAAACAAAGACTTTACGTTTCTCCTGTGATCCACTCTCGGATTATTTTTTCAAACTCAGTCCTCTTAGTGCAGCTTTTCTATTCCTGGTCTCTTGGAGGCTGGGTTAGATAAAGAAAGGAAAAGAAACTAGTAAGGAAATAACGCCTCCCTCCCTTCCTCACCGAACTCCTTTACTCACCAAGCTTGTATTAGTTACACTCAGGTACACTCTGGTATCTGCCATACATCCCACTTAATGGCATTTTTCCCAGCCATTTTATCCAGGATTTCCCTTCAGTCTTATTCTATGAATTGTGTGAGCGTTCAGTAAGAAATGGGTTAAAAGTGGGGATGGGGAGGGTGTTCAGGCATTAGTAAAAGTGTTTGATGATGGTTGAGAACCTGGATTATATCCTGCCACCTGACACCAGTTCACCTTTGAGGTATTAGGGGATAATGATATCCGCATTATACACTTGGAGCTTCTCCAACTAAAATCATTCTCAAAGAGAGAATTCACAGAAAGCGACTTCTCTGTGTACTTTCCACATTTACCACCTCCAGTGCTGCCTCAGGGCATCTCGACAGTAGCATTGGCTGAACATTGGCGGGGAGATAGCTTATGACCACATTCACTAATTAAGATATGATTAGTGCTGTTCAGAGAGGATATGGCAGTGTGGTCAGATGACTCAGCAACTGTTCCCTTGGAACGGAAAAAGTTGCTGATGGAAATCATCTCAATTAGTGAAGAAGCTTCATTAGCGAAGGCAAAAGATTACATATTCCCTGGTGATCCCTGAGATTCAAAGGCAGACCACAGTTTCCCCATCAGTGTTTCTATTGTCACCTGGGACTAACCCGCTAGTTTAGTTGGCAGAGGCATTTGTCACTCTGGTATTAAGTCATTTTGAATAATGGTCCTAACTTTGATTTCTGCTCTGGGTTCATTGTATTCTGTTAACAAGATCAGCCAATGCAGAGGCTGGGGAGCTATTGGTGCCAATGCTTTGTGGTTGGGCAATGGGCAAACATTGGCCCCTTTTATTCTGAATGCAAACTGCTGTCCAGTGACCCCTGCTGGCAAGGACGTATCCGCAAACTTAACAGTTTCAGACTGGGAAGTGATGCCGATTAGTGTGCAGGCCTTGCGTCCTGAGTTCACACACTTGGGCAATGGAGGAGGAAAGTTGTTAGCTTCCACAAACCCAGATCATTCAGTAAAAAAAGCAGAATCTGCTTCTTTCACAGGAAGGAGGTTCACTTCAACTCTGTGCAATGGTACTAAAGAGGTGATAGTGAATCGAGAGCCCATTTTCTGTCTCTCCCACTTATTATTTCCATTCCCTTTAATAGAAATAGATGCCAGAGAGCTGTTAATAGGTTGTTAATTGGCTATTACCCATTTTACATTATCGCACACTTAAGATCTAACTCACATGCACGGCAGATCTCCAAATTAGGTTTTTAATTCTCGTGCAGCTAATAAAAATGTTTGCTTCAGATCGGATGAATTTTAATGGTCGCCAAATATTGAAACCAAATGCTGTTTCTCCACTAATTTCTGACCCCTGGTCAACTTTTATTTGGTCATTAATCAGATGCACTTGCCTCGGATAAGCTTTTGCAACTGGTGGGTATATTTTAAAGATTTTATAAACGCAGTAAAAACCACTCATTTCCTCAAAATGTTTTAAGTTCTGTTTCATTTGAGAAACGGTTTGAGTCTCAAGCAGGAATCTTTTGGACTCCATATTGAACACAACTCATCACTTGATCAGGCACGCCGTTTGGACACCTGTTGGGAGTCCATTTGAAAGCATCTGCTGCACTGTTGCTGTGTATGGGGTGGGAATTCCAACCAATCCTGTTTCCAGGTTGTTGCTGCCCAGTTAATGCTGGGTGAGGGCAGTCAGATCTAACCCCAAGGCACACGATTGGGCTACGAAAGGAATATTGGGAAGTGGAGGATGACATTTCAGCAAAGCAAACTGGATTCTTCAGAAAGAGAAGCAAACCATAGGATTATACAACCATTGAAAGGTTATGGTACAGAAAGAGGCCATTTGTCCCATCGTAGTGTAGCCATCTGGGGTGGCCACTTCCAGAATACAAAATGGACATTTGCAAAGATTGCAGGGAAAAATGGACAATGTTAAGAAAGCAAGCAGGCACAGGGCCTGTCTGCATATTGGAGAAACTGAAACTGTAGGCCCATTAGCATATGGATGGCCCATCTCCGGGAACAAAGGAAGATACTTAAGTGACCTCGCGGTGCCAGTTCCCCAAACCGAAAGCAGAAAACAAAGCAGGCCAACGGCGACCTAGGACACGCCCAGCCATCAGGGCACCCACCCCTTTATTGGTCAGGATCAATGCGAATGATCAAGAAATGGGCCAATTAATTGGGGCGAAGTTCAAGGCCCGCCCAAAAGCGCGCGAAGCCCCCTTCGGGTATAAGAAGAAGGCCCCAAGAGAGAATCGCTCTCTTGGAATCGGCCCTCACAGCGGAGAGACCCTTCCACCAGCTACAGCAGAAGCAAGTAAGTCCAAGGCCAACGCTCGCTACCAGACGGACGACCTTAGCTGTTCCCCTCTACCACTTCGACCCCAGCAGCCTCAGAACCAAACAACGGCCATTGTTCCTCTGACTGAGTGGGCGCCCGAAGCTAAGTATAGGCTTTAGCAGTAGTGATAGTTTAGTCTGTTGTATTTCGTGCATGAGTAGATATTGCTGTGTGTGTAAATAAATAGTATTGACTTTGAACTAACTAAGTTAGTGCACCGACTCTTTGATCAGTATTCGGGTTTGAACGTTGTGGCGGTATCGTAAGATACCTGGCGACTCAAAAGCAAACATAATTAGAATTAAGGAAGGCGACCAAATTGACCGCCATATTTAGAAACAACCAAAGAGAGCAACAGTGTCTGCGCTGTCAAAAAAATAAAGAGAAAAAAGAAAAGAAACTAGCCACTCATTTTGATCCCACTTTCCAGCACCTGGTCCATAGCCTTGCAAATTACAGCACTACAGGTGCAGATCGAGGTACCTTGAAATGAGTTGAGGGTTTCAGAATCATCAATTCGGGCAGTGAATTCCCGACGCCCAAAACCTTCAGGGTGAAAATGTCTTTCCTCGTGTCCCATCCAATCCTTTAACCAATCACCTCAAATCGATGCCCCTTGGTAATTGACCCCTCAGTCAGGGGAAACACCTCAATCAGGTCAGCCTCCTCAGTCTCCTCTGTTCTAAGGAAAACAATCCGAGCCCTTCCAGTCTTTCCTCACAGCTGGAATCTTCAAACCCCGGCAACAAGAAAGACGTAAAAACAGGAAATCAGTACTGAGGAATAACCCATGGAGAACATAGAACCTCTGAATTAACGTATGACTCCCATATTCGTGGACAAAAGAGAATTAATGGGTGCTTGGCCGGTTGGAATAAATGCACTAAAGAACGTCTAGTTCTTAGACGAGTTAAAGTTTTATTATTTAACAATTGCGTGGTTAAGATAGCTATAAGAATACTATCAAAAAGCTACCAACTATAATAAATAAATTACGAGCTACTACAAATTCTGACTACGAAGAACCTCTATCAACTCCCTGAGGTAACAGTGACCCATAGCTGTTCGCTACTGCCACCAGCTGGTCGGAAGTTTTGACTATCATTATATGCATGACTGGTTATGCATTTCATCACAGGGGCAATACACCGGCCATGTTGTGGCTAGTGGAGAATTCCGGGAGTGGCCCGAAATGGGATTTTGACACTCCCGGCCTGCTCTAGTTTACCTGATCAGGACATACCTGACCAGAGTTCATTTGCATTCACTTTAATCTCATTAGCGAGATTAAAGTTGAATGCAGCAGCATCCTGGGTGTATTGGGTCTGTGAAGTTTTGACGCCTGCTTTTGTTCATGGTTAACACCCCATAACAGCTGCAGCCTGTCAGTTCTAAAATCCTCTCACAGGACAGAACCATTCTGTAGCTTGTCTCTTGGAGCAGCATTCCACACCCCTTGAAGTTTCAATAGTTTCTGCGGTTTCACTGTTGCACAATGCCTGCTTTTATCCCTTTGTACTTGCTTGTTTATATTCCATTTCACACCCCATTGACTTTTACAAGTCTCTTGATTGACAGCTGAAGGCCCTTTCAAATGAGGGACTAGCTTTGTTTGTTTTTATAGCACATCATAATCCATTAACGCTGAAGTGCTTCCTCTTTTGAGCATATGCTCTGTTTGACTACATTTTTTTTAAAGTGAGTCTTTTTCAACCTGTTATGTTTGAACAGCAGATGGGCAGAATGGTGGCACAGTGGTTAGCATTGTTGCCTCACGGCGCCGAGGTCCCAGGTTCGATCCCGGCTTTGGGTCATTTTCCGTGTGGAGTTTGCACATTCTGCCCGTGTTTGCGTGGGTTTCTCCCCCACTACCCAAAGATGTGCAGGGTAGGTGGATTGGCCACGCTAAATTGCCCCTTAATTGGAAAAAAATGAATTGGGTACACTAAATATTTTATTTAAAAAATATATTTGAACAGCATGCCTCTGCTGGGGATAATTCCCCCCCCCCCCCCCCCCTGTCTGCATAAATGGCTCCGAAGTGGAGATGGTTAGCTTTAAATTCCTGGGGGGGGGGGGTGGTCACCATCACCAACAGTCTGTCCTGGTCCACTCATGTTTGTTGCAACAGTCAAAAAAGCCCAACAACGTCTCTACTTTCTGCGGAAGCTAAAGAAATTTGGCATGTCTGCATCAACTCTCATAAACGTCTTAAGATGTGCGATCGAGAGCGTCCTATCCAGTTGCATCACAGCCTGGTATGGCAACTGCTCGGTCCAAGATCGCAAGAAACTGCAGAGTGTGGTGAACTCAGCCCAACGCATCACACAAGCTTGCCACCCCCACATTGATTCTGTGTACACTTCCCGCTGCCTCAGGAAGGCAGACAGCATTATCAGAGACCCCTCCCACACCGGCATTGCTTTCTTCCAGAGCCTTCCATCACGCACAAGGTACAGAAGCCTGAAGACCCACACATCCAGACATAGAAACAGCTTCTTCCCCACAGCAACATAACTCCTCAACGACTCCCCCTCGGACTGATCTGTTCCCTGTAAGATCACTATTCACGACACCCTATGCTGGTCTTGCAGATGTATTTGCTTTGTTTGGCCCCTTGTTCCACACTGTAACCAATCATTGTTTGTCGATGTACCATTTGTCAATGTACTCTGTTGATTATTCTTTTTGTCGACTATGTATGCACTGTGTACGTTCCCTCGGCCACAGAAAAATACTTTTCGCTGTACTTCGGCACATGTGACAATGAATCAAATCAAATCAGAGGCAGGGTCCCCAAGGGTCCTGGGGGTTAGATAATCTTGGGGTGTGGGTAAGGGATTGATTACGGGACACTCCCCCGGGATTGCGGCCCCGTGTCTGATCTGCCCTTTCTAGCCCTGGGCAACCTGTAGGTCACTCTTGGCATGGTGATCGCAGGCAGTCTTCTGTTCAAAATCATCACCATTGTCTGACCTGTTTAAACTCTGAAGTGGCCTTCTCACTCTGAACTGCTCGACCTGACAGCTGATGAGCAGGCCAGACAATTCAGTGAAGCATCAATCCAGGAACATGTTCCCTTTCCTCACATCTGCTACCTCAGCCCACTGCTTTTAAAACTGCTGCATTTTGAAATATCAGAGCCTTCCAAGAAAGTCCACAACTTGAAAAGTGGCCAGAGAAGTTGATTATCAACCTATAAATCCTCCTGATCTGCCTGATGGCGAGTCGGAGAGTTCCCTGGTCAGCCCTACTGGGGGCGGCCACTGCAGTATTTTGCCAAGTATGATCATGGGCCAATCCAATGGAAGTTCATAATTGGTAACATGGGACCTGGAGGTTAAATGTAAAACATCACCACTGCTCTCCCCTTTTTGAGAGAGAGCTGACTGGTGGTGATTTAACCTGAGGGTCATCATATCTCACGCGAGGGGCCAGCCCTTTATGACTAACCTCAGCCGGTACGAGAATGGGACCCGTGCTGTCAGCTTCACTCCACATCACAAACCAACCGCCCAACCAACTGAGCTAACTGACCTGGACTAGGAGCAGCATATGTCCAGTTCCAGTTTGGGCAATTGTTCTTGAATCGGCTTTCAGCTCCCTTTCAAACAATTTGTTCCAGGTCGCAACAACTCACTGTCTAAAGCCAGAAAGGGGCTCATCTCCTATCTGCTTCTTCTGCTGATTACCTTAAATCAGTTTGCTTTGATTGCTGACCCATCTGCCAGTGGGAACAGTTTCTCACATGAAGGCTGACCAGAGCTTCTCACAGCCTCACAGTGAGAGGAGGAAAGGGATGACTGAAATAACAAATGTAAAACGGGGCGGTTTAAAGCTTACCACTACCGAGCACGTTCATGAGATTTCTGGTAGGTATGCATGAAGGATAAAGATCATTGAGCATCAGAGTGTTCATTCTGATCTTTCCATTGAAATGTAAATTGGTGAATAAGTGGGTTGGGCACCAACATAACAGAGACATCAACTGGCTGCTTCTGGGTCAAATGGTTTAACCTGCGGGTCAGGATCTGTGCTTTTTTGATTCAAGTCTGAGAGATGATCAAAATTCTCAATGCAACTTCGGATTTGGAGTTAACTTCACATCCTCCACCCTGTCTCATAGAACATAGAACATAGAACAGTACAACACAGAACAGGCCCTTCGGCCCTCGATGTTGGGCCGAGCTTTGTCCAAAACCAAGATCAAGCTATCCAACTCCCTGTCATTCTGGTGTGCTCCATGTGCCTATCCAATAACCGCTTGAAAGTTCCTAAAGTTTCCGACTCCATTATCACAGCAGGCAGTCCATTTCACACCCGAACCACTCTCTGAGTAAAGAACCTACCTCGGACATCCCTCCTATATCTCCCACCCCAAACCTTATAGCAATGCCCCCTTGTAACAGCTCCATGCACCAGAGGAAATAGTCTCTGAACGTCCACTCTATCTATCCACCTCATCATCTTATAAACCTCTATTAAGTTGCCTCTCATCCTCCTTCGCTCCAATGAGAAAAGCCCTAGCTCCCTCAACCTTCCCTCATAAGACCTACCCTCCAATTCAGGCAGCATCCTGGTAAATCTCCTTTGCACCCTTTCCAATGCTTCCACATCCTTCCTGTAATGAGGTGACCAGAACTGCACACAATACTCCAAATGTGGTCTCACCAGGGTCCTGTACAGTTGCAGCATAACCCCACAGCTCTTAAACTCAAGCCCCCTGTTAATAAACGCTAACACACTATAGGCCTTCTTCACGCTCTATCCACTTGAGTGGCAACCTTCAGAGATCTGTGGACATGAACCCCAAGATCTCGCTGTTCCTCCACATTCCTCAGAACCCTGCCATTGACCCTGTAATCCGCATTCAAATTAGTCCTACCAAAATGAATCACCTCGCACTTATCAGGGTTAAACTCCATCTGTCATTTTTTGGCCCAGCTCTGCATCCTATCAATGTCTCTTTGCAGCCTATAACAGCCCTCCACCTCATCCCCTACTCCACCAATCTTGGTGTCATCAGCAAAGTTACTGACCCACCCTTTAGCCCCCTCCTCCAAGTCATTGATAAAAATCACAAATAGCAGAGGACCCAGCACTGATCCCTGTAGTACACCACTGGTAACTGGTCTCCAGTCTGAAAATTTTCCATCCACCACCACCCTCTGTCTTCTGTATGACAGCCAGTTACTTATCCAATTGGCCAAATTTCCCTCTGTCCCACACCTCCTTACTTTCTTCATGAGCTGACCATGGGGAACCTTATCAAATGCCTTACTGAAATCCATGTATACGACATCAACTGCTCTACCTTCATCTACACACTTAGTTACCTCCTCAAAGAATTCAATCAAATTTGTGAGGCAAAAATTTCCTTTCACGAATCCGTGTTGACTATCACGGATTAAGCTGCATCTTTCCAAATGGTCATTAATCCTATCCCTTAGGACCTTTTCCATTAACTTATTGACCACCGAAGTAAGACTAACCGGCCTATAATTACCAGGGTCATTCCTATTCCCTTTCTTGAACAAAGGAACAACATTCACCACTCTCCAGTCTTCTGGCACTATCCCCGTGGACAGTGAGGACCCAAAGATCAAAGCCAAAGGTTCTGCAATCTCATCCCTTGCCTCCCAAAGAATCCTTGGATATACCCCATCTGGCCCAGGGAACATGTCGACCTTCAGGTTTTTCAAAATTGCTAATTCATCTTCCCTCAGAACATCTACCTCCTCCAGCCTACCCGCCTGTATCACACTCTCATCCTCAAAAACATAGCCCCTCTCCTTGGTGAACACTGAAGAAAAGTATTCATTCAACACCTCTCCTATCTCTTCTGACTCCATGCACAAGTTCCCACTACTGTCCTTGACCGGCCCTAACCTCACCCTGGTCATTCTTTTATTTCTCACACGAGTAAAAAGCCTTGGGGTTTTCTTTGATCCGACCTGCCAAGGACTTCTCATGCCCCCTCCTAGCTCTCCTAAGCCCTTTTTTTTAGCTCATTCCTTGCTACCTTGTAATCCTCAAGCGACCCAACTGAACCTTGTTTTCTCATCCTTACATACTCTTCCTTTTTCCTCTTGACAAGACATTCAACCTCTTTTGTGAACCATGGTTCCCTCACACGGTCATTTCCTCCCTGCCTGACAGGGACATGCCTATCAAGGACACGCAGTATTTTTTCCTTGAACAAGCTCCACTTTTAATTTGTGCCTTTCCCTGACAGTTTCTGTTCCCATTTTATGCTCCCTAATTCTTGCCTAATCGCATCATAATTACCCCTCCCCCAATTATAAACCTTGCCCTGCCGTATGGCCCTATTCCTCTCTGTTGCAATAGTGAAAGACACCGAATTGTGGTCACTATCTCCAAAGTGCTCTCCCATAAACAAATCTAACACTTGGCCCGGTTCATTACCCAGTACCAAATCCAATGTGGCCCCACCTCTTGTCAGCCTATCCACATATTGTGTGAGGAAACCCTCCTGCACACACTGTACAAAAACTGCCCCATCCGAACTGTTCGATCTATAGAGGTTCCAATCAATATTTGGAAAGTTAAAGTCACCCATGACAACTACCCTGAGACCTCCACACCTATCCATAATCTGCTTTGCAATTTCTTCCTCCAAATCTCTATTACTATTTGGGGGCCTATAGAAAACTCCTAACAATGTGACCGCTCCTTTCCTATTTCTAACTTCGGCCCATATTACCTCAGTAGGCAGATCCCCTTCAAACTGCCTTTCTGCAGCCGTTAAACTATCCTTGATTAACAATGCTACTCCTCCACCGCTTTTACCACCTTCCCTGCTCTGCTGAAACATCTATACCCCGGAACTTCCAACAACCATTCCTGTCCCTGTTCTAACCATGTCTCCGTAATGGCCACAACATCGTAGTCCCAAGCACCAATCCACGCTCCAAGTTCCCCTTCCTTCTTCCGGATGCTTCTTGCATTAAAATAGACACACTTCAACCCTCCTTCCTGTCTGCCGGTACACTCCTGCGACCTTGATACCCTTCTCAGTACCTCACTACTCTCAACACTGGCTTCTGGACTATAGCTCGCTTTCCCAGCCCCCTGACAAATTAGTTTAAACCCCCCCCCCCCCCCCCCCCCCCCCCCCCCGAAGAGCCGTAGCAAATTTTCCTCCCAGGATATTGGTGCCCCTCTGGTTCAGGTGCAAACCGTCCTGTTTGTACAGGTCCCATCTTCCCCAGAATGTGCTCCAATTATCCACGGAACTGAAATCCTCCCTCCTACACCATCCCTGCAGCCACGTGTTTATCTGCACTCTCTCCCTGTTCCTCACCTCACTAGCACGTGGCACCGGCAACAAACCAGAGATGACAACATGGTTTGTCCTGGCTCTCAGCTTCCACTCTAGCTCCCTAAATTCCAGTTTTAAATCCCCGTCCTACTCTTAACTATGTCGTTGGTACCGATGTGTACCACGACTTGTGGCTATTCCTCCTCCCACGTAAGGATTCCGAAAACACGGTCCGAAACGTCACGGACACCGGCACCCGGGAGGCCACATACCATCCGTGAGTCTCTTTCGTTGCCACAGAACCGTCTACCTGTCCCTCTAACTATCGAGTCCCCAATAACTATTGCTCTCCTCCCTTCCCTTCTGAGCCACAGGGACGGACTCTGTGCTGGAGATCCGGTCACCGTGGCTTACCCCTGGTAAGTCGTCACCCCCACCAGTATCCAAAGCGGTATACTTGTTACTAAGGCTAACTACCACAGGGGATCCCTGTACTGACTGCTTCCTCCCAGCCCCTCTCACCGTCACCCATCTATCTTCATTCTTCGGAGTTACTACAGCCCTGAAGCTACTATCTATGACCACCTCTGCCTCCCGAATGTTCCGAAGTTCATCCAGCTCGAACTCCAGCTCCCTAACGTGGTTTCTGAGGAGCTGGAGATGGGTGCACTTCCCACAGATGAAATCAGCAGGGACACTGACGGCGTCCCTCACCTCAAACATTCTGCAGGAGGAACATTGCACTGCCTTCCCTGCCATCCCCTCGAGATAACTTGCGGTATAAAACAAGAAAAAGAAAGAAAGAGCTTACCTGATATTAACTCACCCCCTTAGGTTGGAGGAGGTGGAAGGCTGGGGGACACTACAAGTGTAGTGTCTCGGGTTTAGCAACCGCCCAACTTAAATACAGGTAAAAATAAAACACTTAACCAGCAACCACTGTGTCCCGCACTAGAACAGCAATCAGCTGTTATGGGCCCGTGCAAACAATTTAAATCTGTACTACTTACCCAGCAGTCACTCTGTCCTCACTCCGACAGGATTCAGTTGGAAACCCCCAACGGTAAGTTTTTAAAATATACTCACCTTCCCAGCAAGCACTCAGCAACCACTGCGTCCCGCACTATAACAGCAATCAGCTGTTATGGGCCCGCGCAAACAATTTAAATCTGTACTACTTACGCAGCAGTCACTCTGTCCTCACTCCGACAGGATTCAGTTGGAAACCCCCAATGGTAAGTTTTTAAAATATACTCACCTTCCCAGCAAGCACTCAGCAACCACTGGGTCCCGCACTATAATAGCAGTCTCATTGCAAATCACTTTCATTAACAGGTTAAAGGGTGTTATATTACCTTGTGTTATATATATAAATTACACTTTTGAACCAGCCGAGTTGATGAAAAGAACAATAGTCTTCTTGTAAAGATTAACTAATTTATTGAGTAATATAAATAATATTTGTGAGTCCTTTTTACTTAATACTCAACGAGTAAAAGAAATAAAATACAGTAAAGATAACTAACTAACTATACAACGTAACAATGAAATAACTTATAACTTCTCTCTCTCTAGCTATTCTATGTTTTGTCTGTTCACTCTCCTGAAACACTCTCTCTCAGAAAGTGCGGGAAAGTCCTTTTTGTATCACCTGATCATGAGATTCCTGATAGTAAGCTGGTAGGGCCACTATCAAGGTGCCGAACTGGCATTTTTCCTACACTGTGAATCAGGCCAGGGGGTGCCCTGTGGGGGGTGCAGGAGGCCAGAGGACCCCTTATCGGTGAGTTGGGGCTGCGGGAGGACTGCTGAAGTTTTCTCGCATTCTCAGTCCTTGTTTCAGATTCCAGCATCCACAGTATTTTGCTGATTGACAATTAGCAATTGAGTTTCAGGGGAAGCTGATGCCTGAGTGGATGGATGCATTTTAAAGGTAAATTATTAACTTCCTTCTCATGTGATTTTCTATCCATTTTTAGCAGTTCCCCACATTCACACCATGCAAATCAAGTCTGCTGCAGAATTAACCAATGGCAAGGTCTGGTAGCATCTGTAAGGAGAGAAAACAGAGTTAATAGGTGTAATCAACCCAGATGGGAACAGAGTCCCAAAACGGCGCAATTAGCCGGGTGTTCCCCGGCGTTCAGAGTGTCGAGAAATACCACGCTATTGAACAGCCATTCGGGTAGATTGGGGGCCTCTGCGGGGAACGCATGGCCTGGGTCGCACTTAGCCCATTTTCCTGCACTGAGGAGTTCCACTCGCCAGAATTCCTCAGTGCAAAATGAGAATAGGATGTCATTTTTAAATGGCGTCCTGATCTCTTGGCCCCCCCCTGATGTGACCCCCAGCCCTCCCACAGCCCCAACTCACCGATAAGGGGTCCTCTGGCCTCCTGCACCCCCCACAGGGCACCCCCTGGCCTGATTCACAGTGTAGGAAAAATGCCAGCTTGGCACCTTGATAGTGGCCCTACCAGCTGGCACTGCCACCTGGGCATATTGGCAGTGCCAGCATGCCACCCTTCCCAGAGGGCAAGCACCTGCAGGTTCTGATCGACAGGAGACCCCATGAGTGCCATCCTGTCTCGTCCTCATTTGTGGAGACCAGCACTATACAGCACTCGCCCAAGGTCTCCAAGGCAACAGAGTTAAATCCCATGTCTTGGGTAGATTGTGAGAATGCATATTAGTGTGTCACTAGTGACACAATGGGCGGGATTCACATCTCAACATCTTGCGAGATTGCGTTAGATCTCGCGAGGCGTGGCGAGCTGCGGCAGAGGGATCCCTCGGCATTTACCGGTCACATTGCTCCATGCCGCACTGTCTTTCAAGCGTAATGTGATTGGTAGATCTCGCCCATAGTTTTGAGTCCTTTTGGCGGAACTAAAAGAGAGAAAGAAATGTGTTGGGTATTAAAGTGTAGCTGGGACGGATTGCAGGAAGATCTAGCAACTTTAAGAACATGAGACAGATGGTCCAGTGAGGGTGGGGGGTGGGGAAAGGAGGGTTTTGCACTAAGGCAATACATGTATGGGATACTAAAAAAAAAGGGTTTAAGATGGAGGACAAAGGTCGCAGTCTAAAGTTGTCAAGTCCTGAAGGCTGTAACATGCCTAATCGGAAGATGAGATGCCAACAGGCATTGGGCTTCATTGGAGCATTGCAGTAGGCCCAGGATGGACCTATGAGCCAGACAGCAAGGCGCTGAGTTAAAATAGCAAGCAACAGGAAGGTTTGGATCGTGCTTGCGGACTGAGCGAAGGTGTTCTGCAAAGACTGGTGTCACCCAGTCTGTGTCCAATCTCCCCAGTCGTAGAATCATAGAATCCCTACAGAGCAGAAGGAGGCTATTTGGTCGTTTGAGTCTTCACGGACCCTCTGAAATTGCACCCTACCCAGACCCACTCCTCCACCCTATTCCCAATAACCCTGTCATGATATGCGGACACATACATAATGATATACAGACAAGCAGCTAATGGACACAGAGAACAGGACATGACCAATAAGCAGGCAAGACACTCAGGGGTGGGATCTGACTATAAAAGACACGAGGCACTCACACTCTGCCTCTTTCCACGGATTAACATCTAGAGAGTCAGTCAAGGGTGTTGTTACAATCTCCCCCCCCCCCCCCCCCCCCCCCCACAACCTGGCTAAGAGCTAGTCTGGTTCAGTCAGACAGAGTAACCACACTTAAGTTAGCAGGGAGTCGAACTCACAGAGAACTGTGCTAACTGTGCGATTAGTTCAATAAACCTGATTGAACTAACTTCAAGGTCTGGAGTATCTTTTTGATCTAAGCTGCATCCAGTTGCAGCCAGTGTTATACCAGTGTACCTAACACGACAAACCCCACCTAACCTTTGGACACAAAGGGGCAATTTACCATGGCCAATCCACCTAATCTGCACATCTTTGGATCTACATCAATGTAAAATGGATTGGGAGGGGCTCACAGCATGTTGTGCGGGGACTCAAAATATCACACGGTGACTTGTAACGACATTCACCAGCCTCACCGAGTATTTTAGAATGTACTGCTGGAATCGGACCAGGAATCTAGACACAGAATAATCAACCAAGCCCATTGGGGAAGAATATTCCAGGAGCTCCTGTCAACAGGCCAAACCAGCGTATAAGCATTCACTTAAAGAAAGAAGCTGTCAACTGAGCTGAAGGTAAGACTTTGTCAAAAGACAAATTCATGAAAAAATACACAAAACTATGACATTAGTAGAAAGAAGGACGTTGTGAATAAGAATGTGTTAATGTGCCAATAAGGCCATCAGGTGTCACCTTCAGCATTCCCACTATCTATAATACTGCAATAGATTCCTTGGTGTCTGAAATTCAGTGTCTCAATGGAGCCCCATGTCATCACTAATGTCAAGCAGATTGTCAGTTTCGCAGCAGCAATTGTAAGTTTTTGATATGGCTCGGTCGTGGCTAGCTGGGTGATGGAATACTGCACAATTTCACTGTTCTGTGAGGGAAAGGTGGATAAGACTATTAACACAACAGTAAGCAAATGTCAATAGAAAATTTTGTTTTGTTTTTTCCGATTACAAGGAGACATTTTAAAACATTGTAATGACACCTATGTTCCAATGTTATAGTTTTGTATTGTCAGTGACAGTGTTTACAAGAGAGATATGACAGGTTCTTGACAATGTGACAGATTAATGTTCCAGTTTTCATACTTCTTGCCTATTTCCAGATTTATATGGAGATAAAATATATATGGCAAATATCCTTATGTTATCATTTACAATTATTGAGAAAGGTTTCATCTATAAACGTCCACTTTATTAGCCAGGGCGAGGGGGTGGGGGGGAACAAACTATACACTTCATAGGTTAAACTTAAGTGGTGTAAAATAATACCAAGCAAGAGAGCTGTAGTCATTGAACATTTTGTACACGGAGTGGTCACGTGATGACGTGGCTACAAAAAGAGTCACGTGACGGGAGTGAACCCGGGCAGAGCACAGGCATGGAGTAGCTGCTCGGCTGGGGAATAAGAAGACATTGTTTGTTACAAGTCCTCGTTGTCAGTGCTTGGGGGACCCAGCACTTCTACACATGTTGTAGCACCTTTAGGCCTGGTTTGAACTCTTCTTCAAATGCAGAGGAACCCGTGTCAGCAGTGCTTACTGTAAAAGTGTCCCGGAGAGACACAAACGGGCAGAGAAAGTATTGGACCATCAAAAAATTGGAACATGTGTTTAGCCTGATACCGCAGCAAGTACACAGATGTGACGCATGGCTGTAGATGTCCAGGAAATATCCATGAGCTTTAGATACAACACTCACTATCTCATGAAGACATGTACGCCTGACGTGAGAGAAGGGGTGGGGGGGTGAGGCCAGAGAGAAGGGATGATTTCTTCTCAATTCAAAGAGTAGATTGAGAGTTTTGCTGCACATGGCACAGAATAGAGACCTTTCTTGCACATCAGTTAAAACTTTCATTGGAATCAGAATTGAACCCACTTCTCCCAATGCTTTCTTCTTAGTCCCCTTTTCAAAGTTGCTCTGGTTGGTACAATGGATGAGGCCGGGATTCATACTGTGACGGGTTTCAATGATCCTACTTTCTTCATTTGGTCTCAGGCAAGGCTGCATTCATTGTCTATCTCTGGTTGACCTGAAAAGGTAGTGAGCAGTTCTGGGCAGCACACTTTAGGAAGGATATTTTGGCCTTGGAGGGATGGCAATGCAGGGGCCTGAAATCTCCGCCATCGGGATTCTCTGTTCCTCCTGGCAGCGCCACCCTCGCCCACGAGTTTCCTGGTGGCGTGGGGTGGCTACAATGGGTAATCCCATTGACAAGCGGCGGGAACGAAAAATTCCGGCGCCAGCGAATGTCGGGCCACTGAGAAGCATGCTGGGGAATCCAGACCAGGGTAGATAAAGATAAACTGTTTACACTGGTTGGAGATTTGGAGATTCTGGAACTAGGAGGCATAATCTAAAAATTAGGCCCGGACCATTCAAGAGAGATGTTAGGAAGCACTTCTACACACAAAGAGTAGTAGAGATTTGGAACGCTCTCCCACAAGCGGCAATTTATGCCAGACCAATTGTTGATTTTAAGTCTGAGATAGGTAAATCTTTGGTAAGCATAGTGATTAAGGGATTTGGGCCAAAGACAGCATATAGAGTTTGGTCACTGATCAGCCGTGTTCTCATTCAATGGCGGAGCAGACTCAATGTGCTGAATGACCTACTCCTGTTCCTAAGCTCCAATGTTCCTACCCTTCTCCTTGACCCACTGAAGTATTTACGTATGGTCGTCTTCCCAGAATGATATTAGGTAGGAAATTCCTAGATGTTGGTCCAATAATGATGATGGAACAGCAACATATATCCAAGTCAAGATGGCTTGTGACTTAACGATGATAATATTCCCAATATATTTTATCGCTCTTAAATGTCAGCTGTGGTTCAGTGTTAATGCCCTCACCTCTGAATGATATGGCTGGGTTCAAGTTGAACCCCAGAGACTGGATCACAAAATTTAGGCTGATACTCCAGTGCTGCTGTCCGGTCATTTTCACACTGCTCTATGTGGGATCTTGCTATGTATAACTCGGCTGCTGCGTTCCCTGCAGTGACTATGCTTCAAAAGTATTAAGCTGCGTGCGATGCATGTTGGGTCGTCCTGGGGTCAATTAAAGGAGCTATAGTTTAATTGTCCTTCTCGATGGCGGAGGCTGTGGGGTCGTTAATATTATGTTGTTGCAGTTGTTTCTGTTACATCAATCCCAAGCCAGTTGGTGATGAAAATGGGCATTAACACCTTTCTTGATAGTAGGTTTATTTACAGTACGCAGCATTACATGTATCTGCTTTCTGGCTACCATCCCAATTGTTACGTTCTGGTGCTTGGGGATAGGAATGATGAACAGAAGAATGTCGTGTTCTTGACCAGTTAAAGTGTTTTATTATAAAATAACTGCGTGGTAAAGATAACTGTGAGAAATATATTACAAACTACTAATACTCACAAATTATCCGAGTGCTACTGCAAGTATGACTATCTGTGAACATGACTAACTCCCAACTCCTCGAGGTACAGAGTCACGTGGTAGATTTACACTGCCACCTGCCGGCCGGAGGTCGTTTACATCATTATATACATGATGGCTTTTGCATAGCATGACACCAATGACCCAGCAGTCTCTCTTTATACCCCTTTTTGAGGTGGGGGAAATTAACGAATCATAAAGTAATAGGGTAAGCTAACAAAAGACAAATATCATAGAGGAAAGCTATCAAAACAAAACAACTGAATTTTGGGGATCAATGATGCACTCCAGCCCCTGTGGTGCCTACTGGTCATGGAAGCAGTCTCTCTTTATAAGCATTCTTTATACTTTTTTTAAGTAAAATAAAGGGTAACAAATGAACAAATTAACTAATTGATAGCATCCAAGGGGGACTGTAACTAAAGAAAAACAATTGAAGAAACCTTGCTGAATTAAATTAAGATGTCATTTTGGGGATTGGTGAAGTACTTCATCCCCTGAGGTGCTCACGGGTCATGGAATAAGTCTCTCTTTATAAGTGCTCTAAGTGCTGAATTAAATAATATCCATCACCTGTTAACCTGAACAATATAATTAACATCCCATTAACAGCTCCCATCCAGTGGATGAGTGTGCATTTCCCCATGCTCCTGACTTGGGAATTTTGAATAGATCTTAGCACCAGAAGGGACTGAAGGGGAAACGGGCTGCTGAGATTTCAGCACAACGCATTGCTCATCATGTCTACTCTGAAAGACCAACCCTCCTGACCATCGTGTTCCAAGTTGAGTGGAGATGCTTCAGTCCTAATCGCGAGCATCACTCAAATAAAAGCAAAATACAGCAGAAGCTGGAAATCTGAAATAAAAACAGAAAAGACTGAAGAAACTGAGCAGGTATGGCAGAATCTGTGGAGAGAAACAGTCAGCATTTCGGCTCTAAATGATCCTTCTACCGAACTGACAAAAAGCAGAAATGTACCGAATTATATAGTTGGAAAGGAGGTAGAGGAAGTGGGGGCAGAATAGACCAGGGATAGGTCAGGGCAAATGGAGATATTGACAAATTTGTCCCAGGTCATACTGACAGTTCTCAATCAAAAGATCAAGAGCAGTTAGTGGCTTCGAGATAGAGTTGGAACTTTTGTTTGTAGATCTTCCAATTTGCACCGAGGTTGCCGGCGATGCGGAGCTGCGGAGGAGGGCGGACGTTTTCCATGTCACCGGATGGCTGTTTGCTGGTCAATGCTGATTCACTCAAGGTAGGTCGGTCTGTTTGCTGGTCAACGTTGATTCACTAAAGGTAGGTCCGTCAATTTTCAGCATCACTCACTGGTACCATGATGTGTTGGGTAGGCTGGGTCGATGTGGATTGGATTGGATTGGATTTGTTTATTGTCACGTGTACCGAGGTACAGTGAAAAGTATTTTCCTGCGAGCAGCTCAACAGATCATTAAGTACATGAGAAGAAAAGGAAATAAAAGAAAATACATAATAGGGCATCACAACATCTACAATGTAACTACATAAGCACTGGCATCGGATGAAGCATACAGGGTGTAGTGTTAATGAGGTCAGTCCATAAGAGGGTCATTTCGGAGTCTGGTGACAGTGGGGAAGAAGCTGTTTTTGAGTCTGTTCGTACGTGTTCTCAGACTTCTGTATCTCCTGCCCGATGGAAGAAGTTGGAAGAGTGAGTAAGCCGGGTGGGAGGGATCTTTGATTATGCTGCCCGCTTTCCCCAGGCAGCGGGAGGTGTAGATGGAGTCAATGGATGGGAGGCAGGTTCGTGTGATGGACTGGGCGGTGTTCACGACTCTCTGAAGTTTCTTGCGGTCCTGGGCCGAGCAGTTGCCATACCAGGCTGTGATGCAGCCCGATAGGATGCTTTCTATGGTGCATCTGTAAAAGTTGGTAAGGGTTAATGTGGACATGCCAAATTTCCTTAGTTTCCTGAGGAAGTATAGGCGCTGTTGTGCTTTCTTGGTGGTAGCGTTGACGTGGGTGGACCAGGACAGATTTTTGGAGATGTGCACCCCTAGGAATTTGAAACTGCTAACCATCTCCACCTCGGCCACGGTTGATGTGGACTGCACTTGATGCAGTGTAGCGAGAGGCAGACCTCCAACACTTGACAAGATGCAACATGATTTTATTTAACATCTAAACTATTATACATGTTCAGTTGTGGGTTGACACCATGCTGACTTGACTGGAGACCTGACACTAGCCTAACCAGTCTTACTAGCTATCACATGGTATTTGCACTGGCCAGCTCACTAACTCTGACTGTCCCAGAGGCTGGGTTCCGAGAGAGTGGGAAAACTGGTGCCCTCTGGCTTTACAGGTCGTGTCCTGTCTGGTGATTGGCTGCTCTGTTCTGTGTGCATCCTGTGTGTCAATCACTGCCTGTCTGCACACTATTGTATACATAGATGTATATTTAGACAGGTATGAGGCCACAGGGTGGGGCCCAGGTAGAGGGATAATACTGGAGGCGGGTGAGAGGGTCCACTTGGGGAGAGGACTCCTGCCAAAGAAATGAGCATGGAAATGGAGGCGACGGAAGAAGATGCCGAGCCCAAATTTGTTTGAGCTGAGGGCGTAATGAAGCTGAGCCCTTTGCTGAGTACAGAATGTTCAGCATCAGAGAGGGGAAGGTCAGAGTGTACAGTGAATAGCTGGCAAGGGCTGAGATTGGAAGACGGAATGGGGTCAAAATGACGGGAGGGGGTGGAGGGCCACTGTGGCCGTTGGTATCCATAAGTTGCTGGAACATCTGTTCCCTAAAATCTGGAATGAAGAGAAAAAGCCTCTTGTTAAGGCATCACTCTCCTTGATAAGTTCAAAAGTATCCTTTCTCCCACAATCCACAGGAGCTCCAGTTAACTGCTAATAATACATGTTGGTGGCAAATTTTATCGGGATTTAGGAATAGGAGGAATCCATTTAGCCCCTTAAGCCTGTCCTGTCATTTAATGAGCTCACCTTAACTCCAGTTCGCTCCATTTCTTCTTTAACCGCACCTTCCAAACCCACGACCTCTACCACCTAGGACAAAGGCAGCAGACACATGGGAACACCACCACCTGGAAGTTCCCCTCCAAGTCACTCACCATCCTGACTTGGAAATATATCGCCATTCCTTCACTGTTACTGGGTCAAAATCTACGAACTCCCTTCCTAAAAGCACAGTGGGTGTGCCTACACCTCATGAACTGCAGCGGTTCAAGAAGGCAACTCATTGCCAATTTCACAAGGGCAATTAGAGATGGCCAACACATTCTAGCCGAGCGGATGAGGCCCACATCCCATAAATGAATAAATAAAATGAAAATATACATTCCGAGGTCCTGTGAACCGAATGTCCTTCCCTAACAAACATCTATCACACTCAACTTTGAGATTTTCAAATGACGCCCAGTCTCAACAATTTTGGGGGGGAGATAGGCTGAGATTTTCTACTACCCTCTGAGTGAAGTAATATTCCCGAACAGCATCCCTGAACAGCCGACCAATATTCAGGCTTGGGCTGACAAGTGGCAAGTTACATTCGCGCCAGGAAATGACCATCTCCTACAAGCGAGGATCTAACCACCACTCCTTCACATTCAATGGCATTACGATCGCGGAATCCCCCACAATCAACATCTTGGGGGTTACCATTGATCAGAAACTGGACTGGACAGTAATACTGTGGCTACCAGGGCAGGTCAAATGCTAGGAATCCTACAGTGAGTAACTCACCTCATGACCCCCTCAAAGCCTGTCCACCATTGACAAGGCACAAGTCTGGAATGTAATGGAATGCTCTCCACTTGCCTGGATGAGTACAGCTCCTAGAACACCCAAGACACTCGACACCATCCAGGACGTAGCAGCCCGCTTGATTGCGACCCCTTCCACAAATATTCAAAGCCTCCCCCACCGATGAACAGTGCCAGCCTTGTGTACCATCTACAAGATGCACCGCAGGAACCCACCAAGGTTCCTTAGACAACACCTTCCAAACCCACGACCCCTACTATCTAGAAGGACAAGAGCAGCAGATACCTGGGAACCCCACCACCTGGAAGTTCCCCTCCAAGTCACTCACCACCCTGACTTGGAAATATATCACCGTTCCTTTACTGTTGCTGGGGCAACATCCTGGAACTCCCTCCCTAACAGCACAGTGGGTATACCGATACTTCAAGGACTGCAGCAGTTCAAGAAGGCAACTGATCACCACCTTCGAAAGGACAACTAGGGATGGGCAATAAATGCCGGCCAAATCAGCGCCGCCCACATCCCGTAAATGAATACATTTTTTAAAATTCCTGCCGGTCTCACGCTGTGCTGGCGATGGGGAGAATACAGGGAGTCGGTTGCAACCTATTTGAATGTTAATTTAAATATGCTAATATGGGGCGAAATTCTCCGGAAACGGCGCGATGTCCGCCGACTGGAGCCCAAAACGGCGCCAATCAAGCGGGCATCGCGCCGCCTCAAAGGTGCGGAATGCTCCGCATCTTTGACAGCCGAGCCCCAACATTGAGGGGCTAGGCTGACGCCGGAGGAATTTCCGCCCCGCCAGCTGGCGGAAACGGCCTATGTTGCCCCGCCAGCTGGCGCGGAAATGACATCTCGGGGCGGCGCATGCGCGGGAGCGTCAGCGGCCGCTGACAGTTTCCCGCGCATGCGCAGTGGAGGGAGTCTCTTCCGCCTCTGCCATGGTGGAGACCGTGGTGGAAGTGGAAGGGAAAGAGTGCCCCCACGGCATAGGCCCGCCCGCGGATCGGTGGGCCCCGATCGCGGGCCAGGCCACCGTGGGGGCACCCCCCCGGGGCCAGATAGCCCCGCGCCCCCCCAGGACCCTGGAGCCCGCCCACGCCGCCTTGTCCCGCCGTTCCAAAGGTGGTTTAATCCATTCCGGCGGGACAGGCAATTTATCGGCGGGACTTCGGCCCATCCAGGCCGGAGAATCGAGCGGGGGGGGGCCCACCAACCGGCACGGCGCGATTCACTCCCCCGCCGAATCTCCGGTGCCGTAGACTTCGGCAACCGGCGGGGGCGGGATTCACGGCAGCCCCCAGCGATTCTCCGACCCGGCGGGGGGTCGGAGAATGACGCCCATGGTTCCTGCCCAGTGAAGGCCGGGGGCATCTCACATTGTTCGCCGCCCGGGCGGAACCCGCTTAAGGGTTCTCCCGCTATTATCCTGACAAAGTGGGATGTGTGCCGTGCGAAATACAGCTGCAGAATCGCTCCCTTTAAGTTTCAGTCAAGTTGTAGAAGGGTTGTGTTGTTTCGAGGATTTGTACTGTGCAGTATTGTTGTTAATCCCGCTCAAATTACAGCGGGGTTTCTACTGGGGAAATTCTGAGTTCAATAAATGAACAAATCTGAGCTTAAGCCAAACCCGTTGTGTGCATTTAGCTCTTGTAATTCCTGGAGTCACTGAACTATTGTCAGGCAGGTTGAGAACGGAATTTCTCACACTATCTACCACATGATCATCACCTTAAACACTTTAATTCAAACAATTTGTAATTCTTAAGGCTGCCTGTCTGCACAGTTTAATTTGATTTATTTGTCAGTGACATCACAAAGTAATTGTTGCTAAGTGCTACGGAAGCTGAAGACTGCCCATTATTTTTACTGAGTTTAAATGTAAATGGGTTACACAGAAGGAACATTCCCTGCTGAATTTCCCTGAGCCTGGACGTCTTTACCACGGGAAACCCAGCTTGTAACAATTGCATTCATGTTGTCATCATGGCCTTTCCTTCATGGCCTTTTTGCTTTCGTTAAAAAACGGAACACATAATCAACCCATGATTCAGCAAAGCATCTCTCCAAATCAGAATGGGATGGAGGCCAGTCAGAGGGTCCACGGCCAGTTTCTGATACTAGTGCAATAGCATTGTCTTCATCGTCTTCCTCTTATATGATCCGGTTTCTAACAGTTAATCACTGGGCCTCTGGTCAGTTGCAGTTTAAGGCCAATAGTCAAAGACTGTCAGCTTTTCTGCACTCATTTCACACTGAATACCTTTGAGAGATTTACAATGAGAGTGTAGAGGCCGAGTCCTTAAACATTTTCAAGGTTGAGATCGATAGGTTTTCAATCAGCAGGGAAATTAAGGGTTACGGAGATAAGGCAGGAAAGTGGACTGAGCGAGTGTTAGGTCAGCCACGATCTTATTAAATGGCAGAGCAAGTTCGAAGGGCTGAATGACCTACTCCTGTTCCTATTTCGTATGATTTTCATTTACCCACTGAACAGAAGGCTTCGAAAAATTTAAAGCCCAGAGTCGCTATGGAAAATGAACAGTGGTCTGGAGAGATGTGTCCATTGTAAACATTTACATCTGCCCGGGGCAGAGTGTGGCTCTACAAAAGGCAACGCGTTTGACAACATTAGGTTGTCAAACTGAGGCAGTTCCATTACAAGTTGTTTGCTCACAGTTAAATCAGAGATATAACATGCACGCTGTCCAGACCTCACTTATCAGACCCAGCTTTCATTCACAGATCTGCCAAGTCCATATGTGTAAGGTCTGGGTGGCTAAAGGCAGGCTGTAGAGAAAGGCACACTTCATTTTAAAGCGCACAGGTACAGACTTTTGCAGTCAGATCGACAGACCCATGTGTTAATATTTTGCTGTGAGCTATGCAGCTACAGAGTATTAGCAGGCCGCACTAATGGTTCTCTCCCAGAACTCACAGTATGAAAAGGGAAGTGATGATTTTCTCTCTTGTGGGGGCAAAGCATGTGCTGCCAACAGTTGCATTTTTGAAGAAGGCACCATTGGAACTGAAAATCGTGCCTGGGGGGTTCCAATGCTGAGAATTGACAGAAACAGCAATTGGGAGCAGCAGAAAAGAGCTGCCTTCTAATGATCTGTCCAACAGTATAGTCATCATAGATTTGGTCAGTTTCATTCAGGTGAGAGGCTACAGCGTTATTACCGCTTTCACAGCATTGCAAAGTGGAATCAGAAGTGTAGCTTGCCAAGTCTGATCCCAGGTGCATTATGGCTCGAGGACTGAAATGAAAAAGAAGAAGTTGAAAAGCAACTTACATTTATATAACGTTTTTCATGATCTCAGGAGGTTTCAAAGCGCGGCGCGGCCAAGGTCATTGTCCTGAAGTGTATTTACTCTTATAATGTATTATAATATATGAAACACCGCAGCCAATGTCCACACAGTGAGCTCCGACAGACAATTAGGTGATAAATGGCCACAAAATAGTGCTTTTTAGTGATGTTGGTTGAGGGACGATCTGTAAAGGATGGCAGGGAACTGCGATTATGGAATCTTAAGAGATGAATTGATTTGTGACAGAATCATACTCGGGGTCCGGGATGAAACATTCCTGCAGACAAGAGAAGATATAAAACTAGTCAAGGCAGTGAGGCAAACTGAGCTCAGTAAACAAAAGCGGGTGTCTGTTCATGGAGAACGCAAGGTGCCAAGGAGGAGATCGAGTGAGGCCATTCACTTTGAGCCATAAGAAAGCATTCCAAAGCTTATTCCTGACATCTTGAAGTGTCTTGGGGGAAGTGTTGGGTACTCTGAGACACAGACCAACCAACACGGTTGCGAATGGTACAACGCAGTTTTATTTCATTTAACTATTGACATAGCAAACTCTGGCACTCAGCACATGGTGACAGTCTGAGTGGCTGGCATTGAGGCCCTTGCCCTGAGCCGTCTCCTGCTGGACTGCCCAGGAAGTGCCGTGTTCCTTGTTTTGTACTGTGTATGCTCTTGTCTGTGATTGGCTGTCGTGTTGTGTGTGCTAATTGGTCCGTTGATCTGTCCATCATCATGTATGTGTGTATGTGCTGTGATGTTCACTTGAATATCATGACATCCCCCTTTTTTTCAAGATTATATGCCTACCTGGTTATAAATAGAGATGTGTACTGAGTGCAGCTAAATGTGTGTGTGTGTAATATTTACAGCATGTACATGGGGCTTAACTATATACAAGGGGCAATGTCTGGTGTGACATAATAACGAGGTTGTACCATAACAAAGAACGGGAAAGTGTGGAATGATAAAACAAATTCCTGTAACGATAAGAACATAAACATGTTAAAACAGTGGTTGCATGAGTTCGACGTGTAAACAGTCTCATAAGTCCAGTCTAGTAGGTGGGCAATGAATTCGGGTTGACCGCCTCAAGGATGGGTCTGGAACCACCGGCTCAGGTGCGGGCCTGGCCACGGGCGGCGACGGAAGGGGCATGGTAGCAGGCAGCTCCACAAAATCGCTATCAGGAACCACAGGAGGACACGGTGTCAGTGTAGGGTCTCGCTGCGAGCGTGGAAGTAGGTGAAGAGCCCGGCGATTGCGCATACGCACGGATCCATCAGGCATGCGAACCAGGAACGAGCGGGGAGCCACGTGTCGGAGAACTTTGGCAGGTGCTGACCAACCACCTTCTGGTAGGTGGATGCGGACTTCGTCTCCAGGGACAAGGGCGGGAAGATCAGTTGCCCGTGTGTCATATGACCTCTTCTGGCAACCGCACTGCAGTTGCATCCTGTGCAGTACCGGAGCATGGTCTATTGTGGGTGCCAGGATGGAAGGCACAGTGGTCCTGAGGGCGCGACCCATCAGCAGCTGGGCTGGTGAGAGACCAGTGGCTAGTAGGGCCGAGCGATAGGCCAGCAGGGCAAGGCAGAAGTCCGATCCGGCAGCAGCAGCCTTGCAGAGGAGCCGCTTGACAATGTGAACGCCCTTCTCCGCCTTTCCATTGGACTGGGGGTGCAGAGGGTTGGATGTCACGTGTTGAAGCCATACGAGGCAGCAAATGATGACCATTCCTGGCTGGCGAAACAGGGCCCATTATCCGACATGACAGTCATCGGAGTGCCGTGGCGAGCGAAGGTGTCGTTGCAAGCCCTGATGACAGCGGACAACGTCAAATCGTGCAGGCGTATGACTTCTGGGTAGTTGGAGAAGTAGTCAACGATGATGACACAGTCCCTGCCGAGCGCGTGAAATAGGTCCACACCCACCTTCGCCCAGGGGGACGTCACCAGCTCATGGCGCAGAAGCGTCTCAGGAGGTTGCGCCGGCTGAAACCTTTGGCAGGTGGGACAGTTGAGCACCATGTTGGCAATATCATCACTGATGCCCGGCCAGTATACCGCCTCTCGGGCCCTCCGTCTGCACTTCTCGACCCCCAGGTGGCCTTTGTGTAGTTGGTCGAGAACCAGCTTGTGCATGCTGTGCGGAATCACAATCTGGTCCAGCTTCAGAAGGACACCATCAATGACGGCCAGGTCGTCTCGGACATTGTAGAACTGCGGGCACTGCCCTTTGAGCCACCCTCCCGTCATGTGGCACATCACACGTTGTAGAAGGGGGTCGGCCACAGTCTCTTGGCGAATACGGGCCAGACTGGAGTCGTTAGCTGGCAGATTTGCCGATATGAAGGCCACCTGCGCCTCGACCTGACATACGAACCCCTCCGAATCTGGCGGCGTACTCACTGCTCTGGATAGGGCATCCGCAACGATGAGTTCCTTCCCTGGGGTGTACACCAGTTGGAAGTCGTCCCTCCTGAGTTTAAGTAGGATGCGCTGGAGGCGAGGGGTCATCTCGTTCAGGTCCTTGTTTATGATGCTGACCAGGGTGCGGTGGTCAGTTTCGACAGTGAACCGGGGAAGACCATACACATAATCATGGAACTTGTCTAAACCGGTTAGCAAGCCCAGGCACTGCTTTTCGATCTGCGCGCAGCGCTGCTCTGTGGGGGTCATGGCTCGCGATGCATAGGCAACTGGGGCCCATGACGACGTGTCATCCCGCTGCAGGAGCACAGCTCCAATGCCAGATTGGCTGGCATCAGTCGAGATTTTGGTGGCACGAGACGTGTCAAAAAATGCCAATACCGGTGCAGTGGTGAGTTTGAGTTTGAGCTCCTCCCATTCCAGCTGGTGTGTGTGTTGCCACTGGAACGCTGTGGACCTTTTGACGAGGTGGCGCAGAGCTGTCGTGTGGGAGGCAAGGTTGGGAATGAACTTCCCCGGGAAGTTGACCATGCCAAGGAAGCGTAGCACTGCTTTCTTGTCTGCCGGCTGCAGCATTGCTGTGATGGCGCTCACCTTGTCTGCATCCGGACGGACCCCTGACCGGGAAATATGGTCCCCTAGGAACTTCAGCTCGGTTTGGCTAAAGGAACACTTGGCTCAGTTGAGGCGCAGGCCGTTTTCCCGTATGCGGGCAAAAACGCGCTGGAGACGATATATGTGTTCCTGTGGTGTGGTGGACCAGATGATGACGTCGTCCACATATACGCGCACCCCTTCGCTGCCTTCCATCATCTGCTCCATGATCCTATGAAAGACCTCGGATGCCGAGATGATGCCAAATGGCATCCGGTTGTAGCAGAACCTGCCGAAAGGGGTATTCGGCTTTCGGCTGGACGGATCGGGTTGGATCTGACAAAACCCCTTAGAGGCATCCAGTTTCGTAAATATTTTCGCCTGGGCCATTTCGCTCGTGATCTCCTCCGGTTTGGGTATGGGATAATGTTCCCTCATGATATTGTTATTGAGGTCTTTTGGGTCAATACATATCCGGAGCTCGCCGGAGGGCTTCTTGACACACACCATGGAGCTGACCCACGGCGTGGGCTCCGTGACCCTGGATAGGACCCCTTGGTCCTGGAGATCCTGCAGCTGCTGCTTGAGGAGGTCTTTGAGTGGCGCAGGGACTATGCGAGGTGCGTGAATGACCGGGATGGCATCTGGTTTGAGGCGAATTCGGTAGGTGTATGGCAGTGTTCCCATGCCCTCGAATGCCTCCTGGTTGTGGGCGAGGAGCGATTGGAGCTGTGCATTGAACTCTGCATCCGGGAAGTCAGGTGTGCCATCTGGAGAGAGAGAGTGTGGACTCTTTGCACGAGGTGGAGAGCATTGCATGCCTGTGCGCCTAGCAGGGAGTCCTTCGATGAGCCGACTATCTCGAACGAGAGTGTGGCCGTGTGTGTGTGTTGTGTGTCAAAGAACAAAGAACAAAGAAATGTACAGCACAGGAACAGGCCCTTCGGCCCTCCAAGCCCGTGCCGACCATGCTGCCCGACTAAACTACAATCTTCTACACTTCCTGGGTCCGTATCCCTCTATTCCCATCCTATTCATGTATTTGTCAAGATGCCCCTTAAATGTCACTATTGTCCCTGCTTCCACCACCTCCTCCGGTAGCGAGTTCCAGGCACCCACTACCCTCTGCGTAAAAAACTTGCCTCGTACATCTACTCTAAACCTTGCCCCTCTCACCTTAAACCTATGCCCTCTAGTAATTGACCCCTCTACCCTGGGGAAAAGCCTCTGACTATCCACTCTGCCTATGCCCCTCATAATTTTGTAGACCTCTATCAGGTCTCCCCTCAACCTCCTTCGTTCCAGTGAGAACAAACCGAGTTTATTCAACCGCTCCTCATAGCTAATGCCCTCCGTACCAGGCAACATTCTGGTAAATCTCTTCTGCACCCTCTCTAAAGCCTCCACATCCTTCTGGTAGTGTGGCGACCAGAATTGAACACTATACTCCAAGCGTGGCCTAACTAAGGTTCTATACAGCTGCAACATGACTTGCCAATTCTTATACTCAATGCCCCGGCCAATGAAGGCAAGCATGCCGTGTGCCTTCTTGACTACCTTCTCCACCTGTGTTGCCCCTTTCAATGACCTGTGGACCTGTACTCCTAGATCTCTTTGACTTTCAATACTCTTGAGGGTTCTACCATTCACTGTATATTCCCTACCTGTATTAGATCTTCCAAAATGCATTACCTCACATTTGTCCGGATTAAACTCCATCTGCCATCTCTCCGCCCAAGTCTCCAAACAATCTAAATCCTGCTGTATCCTCCGACAGTCCTCATCGCTATCCGCAATTCCACCAACCTTTGTGTCATCTGCAAACTTACTAATCAGACCAGTTACATTTTCCTCCAAATCATTTATATATACTACAAAGAGCAAAGGTCCCAGCACTGATCCCTGTGGAACACCACTGGTCACAGCCCTCCAATTAGAAAAGAATCCTTCCATTGCTACTCTCTGCCTTCTATGGCCTAGCCAGTTCTGTATCCACCTTGCCAGCTCACCCCTGATCCCGTGTGACTTCACCTTTTGTACTAGTCTACCATGAGGGACCTTGTCAAAGGCCTTACTGAAGTCCATATAGACAACATCCACTGCCCTACCTGCATCAATCATCTTAGTGACCTCCTCGAAAAACTCTATCAAGTTAGTGAGACACGACCTCCCCTTCACAAAACCGTGCTGCCTCTCACTAATACGTCCATTTGCTTCCAAAAGGGAGTAGATCCTGTCTCGAAGAATTCTCTCCAGTAATTTCCCTACCACTGAAGTAAGGCTCACTGGCCTGTAGTTCCTGAGATTATCCTTGCTACCCTTCTTAAACAGAGGAACAACATTGGCTATTGTCCAGTCCTCCGGGACATCCCCTGAAGACAGCGAAGATCCAAAGATTTCTGTCAAGGCCTCAGCAATTTCCTCTCCAGCCTCCTTCAGTATTCTGGGGTAGATCCCATCAGGCCCTGGGGACTTATCTACCGTAATATTTTTTAAGACACCCAACACCTCGTCTTTTTGGATCTCACTGTGACCCAGGCTATCTACACACCCTTCTCCAGACTCAACATCTACCAATTTCTTCTCTTTGGTGAATACTGATGCAAAGTATTCATTTAGTACCTCGCCCATTTCCTCTGGCTCCATACATAGATTCCCTTGCCTATCCTTCAGTGGGCCAACCCTTCCCCTGGCTACCCTCTTGCTTTTTATGTACGTGTAAAAAGACTTGGGATTTTCCTTAACCCTATTTGCCAATGACTTTTCGTGACCCCTTCTAGCCCTCCTGACTCCTTGCTTAAGTTCCTTCCTACTTTCCTTATATTCCACGCAGGCTTCGTCTGTTCCCAGCCTTTTAGCCCTGACAAATGCCTCCTTTTTCTTTTTGACGAGGCCTACAATATCTCTCGTCATCCAAGGTTCCCGAAAATTGCCGTATTTATCCTTCTTCCTCACAGGAACATGCCGGTCCTGAATTCCTTTCAACTGCCACTTGAAAGCCTCCCACATGTCAGATGTTGATTTGCCCTCAAACATCCGCCCCCAATCTATGTTCTTCAGTTCCCGCCTAATATTGTTATAATTAGCCTTACCCCAATTTAGCACATTCATCCAAGGACCACTCTTATCCTTGTCCACCAGTACTTTAAAACTTACTGAATTGTGGTCACTGTTACCGAAATGCTCCCCTACTGAAACATCTACCACCTGGCCGGGCTCATTCCCCAATACCAGGTCCAGTACCGCCCCTTCCCTAGTTGGACTGTCTACATATTGTTTTAAGAAGCCCTCCTGGATGCTCCTTACAAACTCCGCCCCGTCTAAGCCCCTGGCTCTAAGTGAGTCCCAATCAATATTGGGGAAGTTGAAGTCTCCTATCACCACAACCCTGTTGTTTTTACTCTTTTCCAAAATCTGTATACCTATCTGCTCCTCTATCTCCCGCTGGCTGTCGGGAGGCCTGTAGTAAACCCCCAACATTGTGACTGCACCCTTCTTATTCCTGATCTCTACCCATATAGCCTCACTGCCCTCTGAGGTGTCCTCCCGCAGTACAGCTGTGATATTCTCCCGAACCAGTAGCGCAACTCCGCCTCCCCTTTTACATCCCCCTCTATCCCGCCTGAAACATCTAAATCCTGGAACGTTTAGCTGCCAATCCTGCCCTTCCCTCAACCAGGTCTCTGTAATGGCAACAACATCATAGTTCCAAGTACTAATCCGAGCTCTAAGTTCATCTGCCTTACCCGTAATACTTCTTGCATTAAAACATATGCACTTCAGGCCACCAGACCCGCTGTGTTCAGCAACTTCTCCCTGTCTGCTCTGCCTCAGAGCCACACTGTCCCTATTCCCTAGTTCTCCCTCAATGCTCTCACCTTCTGACCTATTGCTCCCGTGCCCAGCCCCCTGCCATACTAGTTTAAACCCTCCCGTGTGACACTAGCAAACCTCGCGGCCAGGACATTTATGCCTCTCCGGTTTAGATGCAACCCGTCCTTCTTATACAGGTCACACCTGCCCCGGAAGAGCTCCCAGTGGTCCAGATAATGGAAACCCTCCCTCCTACACCAGCTGTTTAGCCACGTGTTTAGCTGCTCTATCTTCCTATTTCTAGCCTCACTGGCACGTGGCACAGGGAGTAATCCCGAGATTACAACCCTCGAGGTCCTGTCTTTTAACTTTCTGCCTAGCTCCCTGAACTCCTGCTGCAGGACCTCATGCCCCTTCCTGCCTATGTCGTTAGTACCAATATGTACAACGACCTCTGCCTGTTTGCCCTCCCCCTTCAGGATGCCCTCTACCCGTTCGGAGACATCCTGGACCCTGGCACCAGGGAGGCAACATACCATCCCGGAGTCTCTTTCACGCCCACAGAAGCGCCTATCTGTGCCCCTGACTATAGAGTCCCCTATTACTATTACTCTTCTGCGCTTTGACCCTCCCTTCTGAACATCAGAGCCAGCCGTGGTGCCACTGCTCTGGCTGCTGCTGTTTTCACCTGATAGGCTATCCCCCCCGACAGTATCCAAAGGGGTATACCTGTTCGAGAGGGGTCAACCACAGGGGATTCCTGCACTGACTGCCTGCCCTTTCCGGTGGTCACCCATTTCTCTGCCTTCACCTTGGGTGTGACCACATTTACATAACTGCGATCTATGACGCTTTCCGCCACCTGCATGCTCCTAGGTGCATCCAATTGCTGCTCCAACCGAACCATGCGGTCTGTGAGGAGCTCCAGTTGGGTGCACTTTCTGCAGATGAAGCCATCTGGGACGCTGGAAGCCTCCCGGACCTGCCACATCTCACAGCCAGAGCACTGCACCCCTCTAACTGGCATTGCGTCAATTAATTAAAATTAAAATTAAAACATTTTAAAAAAATATATATATTTTTTAAATTTCAAAGTTACTGTTAACTATCTGTTTCCTAGCACTAGATTTCAAATAGAAATGCGAAAGCTAAATATAGTACTCTCCGATCTCTGGCTTAGATATCCCTCTAAATTATAATTAAGTAATTATGTTTAATTAGTTACCAATGCTTAATTTTTTTAATTTAGTGTAGATTCCCAACTAGCCACTCAGGCCACAGCTTTTCTGTGATGTCACTTCAGTTTCCCCCTGACACACACAATTTGAAAAAGGTACAAAAGTAAAAATGAGTAAAAATCACTTACTTACCTTCTTAGTGTCTTAGATGTTCTCAGGTTCTCTCCCTGACAGAGACTGCTCCTCCTCCTCCAAACGGCTCCCGAAACTAGGCCGCGATCTTTTAAAATCTCCGCTCCGACTCGCAGCTCCCGCGCTTTTTAAGTCTCCCGCGCTGTTTTCACTGTCCCGGCTCACTCAGCTCCCGCGCTGTTTTCACTGTCCCATCTCACTCAGCTCCCGCGCTGTCACCTGTATCTGGCAGGATCCCATAGCCAGGATAATGTTCCCATTGTAGTCGACCATCCTGCACCGGGACGGCCGGATTGGTGGTCTGACCTTCATGGCGTAGAAGGCTGACCATGCTATGAGGTTGGCGGAGGCGCCAGTGTCCAGGCGGAAAGTGACCGGTGATCGGTTGACCGTCAGGTTGGCACACCATTCATCACCTGGATTGATCGTGTTGACTCGGTTCCCATCAATGACCGCAACCCGGAAGGCGTCTCGGTCATCTATGTCATCGGTCTCGATGTCATAATGTGGAGGCTGAATGGTCCGCACGTCCCTGCGAGGTTGTTGGAGTTGGGGAACATTGACAGGTTGAGCTGCTCGACAGTAAGCAGCGTAGTGGCCCACCTTGCCACAGCGTACGCATTGTCGGGTTCTTGCGGGACATTGCCCTTTTAAATGTGCAGCTCCATAGTTGCTGCATGTTGTGACGTCATGGCGTTCGTTGCGCCACTGCGCATGTGCAGTTTGGTCTTGCGTCGAGCGTGCCTGCGCATCACGTCCCTCAGTGTTGCCGTAGGTTTTGGCGCGCACAAGCGCGGGAGGCCTAGAAAAGTGCGCGAAACGGCCGCCCTCGTCCGGGCCACGGACCGGGAGAAACTCGATCGCCTAGACCCGTTCGGCCTCGTGGGGCATCTGGCTCGCCGATCCGGTCGCATTGGACCCCCTCCGCACCGATTCGGTCGCCTGAAATTGGGCATAGCGGCTAGTCGCGTTCTCGTGCAGGACACAGGCTTCAACTGCAGATGCTTAAGGTTTAGGCCTTTTATTTTTAAAAGCTGCTGGCGTAGGGTGCCCGAGGCAACCCCAAAAACGATCTGGTCCCGGATCATGGACTCTGAGGTGGTGTCGTAACCGCAGGACTGCGCGAGTATGCGGAGGTGCGTCAGGAATGATTGAAAGAGCTCATCCTTACCTTGCAGGCGCTGCTGGAAGACATACCTCTCAAAGCTCTCGTTGACCTCAACGTTGAAGTGTTGGTTGAGCTTGAGGAGGACCGTCTCGTATTTAGATTTGTCCTCGCCTTCCGCGAACACCAGGGAGTTGTAGACATGGATGGCGTGCTGACCTGCGGTGGTGAGGAGGATGGCGATCTTTCTTTTGTCCGAGGCGCTCTGTTTTTCGTTGGCTTCCAAAAGAGTTTGAAACGCTGTTTGAACAACGTCCAATTTACGCCAAGGTTCCCAGCGACTTGCAACGGCTGCGGTGTGTTGACGGTGTCCATGGCGCAGGATGGCAGATTTGTGTGTAGGTATTAATTCACTTCTGGTACTATGAAGTGTTGGGTACTCTGAGACACAGACCAACCAACACGGTTGCGAATGGTACCACGCAGTTTTATTTCATTTAACTATTGACATAGCAAACTCTGGTACTCAGCACATCGTGACTGTCTGAGTGGCTGGCATTGAGGTCCTTGTCCTGAGCCGTCTCCTGCTGGACTGCCCAGGAAGTGTCGTGTTCCTTGTTTTGTACTGTGTATGCTCTTGTCTGTGATTGGCTGTCGTGTTGTGTGTGCTAATTGGTCCGTTGATCTGTCCATCATTATGTATGTGTGTATGTGCTGTGATGTTCACTTGAATATGATGACATTGGTTATGGCAGAAATAAACAGCACAAGCGAGATGAATGACCAGCAAGGAGAACTGAGTGCGACAAAATGTGGAAAAAATAGACAACTTCAAAACTGTCTGCCGCTCAAAAACCTGCAAAAAGAGAGAAAAAATATTAAAACAGAGCCACACAAAAGAAATGGAAGATCATAGAAAAAGGAATTAATCTTCCTAGGGGAGGTAAAGATACTGGAAACAAATACTGGAATATTAAACTTGAAGTGGATGGGCACCCCACAGAGTTTAAAAATTAGACACAGGAGCAGGAGATTCTGTTTTATCAGATGAAGTCAAATGGCTCAAGCAGATTACATTCAAACCCTCATCTGTCAAATTGTAGGGTCCTGGTTGTACAACATTGAAAGCCAAACACCAACTCATGGCACAGTTGAAGTATAGAGATAGAAAAATCTTCAGACCTCTCTACATCATACAAAATCACTCTCTACTAAGCAGAAAGGATTTTCTGAAGAAGGATGAAGACCTTAAGCTAGAACTTCTGAGTTACCAAACCACACCACTACAAAATGGTTTCTCACCACGTGAGATATCAGTGGGAAGGAGATTGAGAACAGAACTGCCATCTCTGACATGAAAACTTAAACCCGATGGAACCATGAATGACCATGTCAGGATGAAAAGAGAAGCACATTGGCTCACAATTTTAAGCACAGGCACAGATCGTGTGAGTTACTCGTGCTGAAACCTGGGGAGAGAGTACGGGTATGAGGCCAACAGAGAGACGGTGCAGTCATCACAAATAACTCCACAATCAAGGTCATACAGGATTGAGGCAGACCAGGGAACCAAAAGCAAAAACTGTAGCATCTTAATATCCTCGGAAAGAAAGGGCCTACCAATCAGAACCTGAGGAGAAAGAAAAGTCAGACAAAGGTCGACAACCACCCAGGAGATGAACGCTCACACCAACAGAGGGGAGAGTACAGAATATCCTCAACCTCAGAAAAGGATCAGCAAAAGGCTAGGGAGATTGGTCAAGGTACCTTAGAGACCAATCCTGTGAAGTCTGAGAATTTGGACATTGGGGAAATGTAGAGTAAAGTGTTCACATCAGGGGCGAAATTCTCCGACCCCCCCACCGGGTCGGAGAATCGTCGGAGGCTGGCGTGAATCCCGCCCCCGCCGGTTGCCGAAGTCTCTGGCACCGGATATTTGGCGGGGCCGGGAATCGCGCCCCGCCAGTTGGCGGGCCCCCCCGCTCGATTCTCCGGCCCGGATGGGCCGAAGTCCCGCCGCTAAAATGCCTGTCCCGCCGGCGTAAATTAAATCACCTACCATACCGGCGGGACAAGGCGGCGCGGGCGGGCTCCGGGGTCCTGGGGGTGGCGCGGGGCGACCTGACCCCGGGGGGTGCCCCCAAGGTGGCCTGGCCCGCGATCGGGGCCCACCGATCCGCGGGCGGGCCTGTGCTGTGGGGGCACTCTTTCCCTTCCGCCTCCGCCACAGTCTCCACCATGGCGGAGGCGGAAGAGACTCCCTTCACTGCGCATGCGCGGGAATGCTGTCAGCGGCCGCTGACGCTCACGCGCATGCGCCGCCCGGAGATGTCATTTCCGCGCCAGCTGGCGGGGCACCAAAGGCCTTTTCCGCCAGCTGGCGGGGCGGAAATTCGTCCGGCGCCGACCTAGCCCCTCAATGTTGGGGCTCGGCCCCCAAAGATGCGGAGCATTCCGCACCTTTGGGGCGGCGCGATGCCCATCTGATTTGCGCCGTTTTGGGCGCCAGTCGGCGGACATCGCGCCGTTTCCGGAGAATTTCGCCCCAGATGTTCATGGTGCTAATGGAATGATGATGCAACATCACAAGGCTGAGATCCAGAGGGAGGAGAGGTTCCCAGTATATCGTAGCTGTAAATAAAGTGTTATGGTCTTAACCAATTCTGGTCTCAAGCACCCTACTTTGGGAGAATAGATACGCCCCAAAGAATTATGCCTCGGCCCAAAATACACCCCAAAGAAACAATGACAAGGGCCTTTTTCACATGCTGAATATCCTGGAGGGAGATACAGAGAGGGATGGTAGGAGCTGATCCACTGGCAGAATCCAACGGGATGGCTGAGTTGAACAGGCATGAGATTACCAGCAGGGGTAACGAGGCAATATTGAGTAAATCGATGGAGCTTTGGAGAATGCCAGGCGAGACATAAAGATATGCTGTAGATTAGCTCGACAGGAGTGACGCCTGCAATGGCAGAAGAACTGGAAGGTGGAGGAATAGGGAAGGGTTGAGGTAGAGATTTGGCAGTGCAGAGGACCTGAGGGGAGAGAAATTAAAGGAGGCATGATGACAGGAGACAGGGGCCTAGCATAGATGAAGATATAATGAGTGAATGAATAGGGTAACAAGAAGTGGAAATAGAAGTGATAGCTTGAAGTGGCATCCAAAATATGCAGGCTAAGGGAGAACTGGCCTGGTCATGTAGCAATTATCTATCTAATAAATAGGAGACAGCAGAAGGTGGTTTTGAGTGAAAGTAGGATAAAGTTGATGTTATTAAAAGACGGTAATAATGGAATCAAATGAAAACTGAGGACAAAGAGAGGCTCAAACAGACATGGAATGGAATTGAGTAAATACTTACGCTATTGATTTCAGCAGCAGTCCTTTCAGAAGTCCTGTAAGTCAACCATGCCTGTAAATTTCTATGAGATTCGGAATTGTTAGGCCCCTGTCAATCTGAGGCCAGTTTGCCAACACTGTGACAACAGGACAAATTGTTTTGCTTCTGTGAACACTCCCTGACCAAATCCTTTCACTCTCTACGGTTTTGAAACAAACCAAATTTAGACCTGTTTCCAGTCCAACCTCAAATGGCCTACTTTTGTTCAAAGCATAATGGCGAGAGTGGCCAGCCATGAGGCTAACTGTGTCCACCATTCTGACTTGGTAAATCGGACATCAATTTCTGATGTCCTCATGTGCACAGTTAGACACGGAAATCAGAAAGTTGCTGTCAGTGATAACCCACTGCTCCACAAGATGCACTGTCAGAATCCTCACCAATAGACATTGAACCAAAGGTGTGAACTGACTTCGGTTGCCCACTAGTTCCACACTAAATATAGATGAAAAGGTTTCAGGCTGATACAGTCAGTAGTGTAAGAGCTCCGAATCATGTAACAAATGACAATTGTTGCTGAACAACCCCTTGGGTTTTGAAAATTAAACTTTACAAGTGTGGAGTCTAATTTCTCAGAAGAAAATAAGAGTTGGAGATTTAACAAAAATGATCTTTCTTTCCCAAATGCTTATTCAACTTTCTGCACATGATTTAAAATTAATTTATCATTCCTGCTTTTCATGTCCTGGTTTAGTTTATATGCGTCTTGTTGAGAATGATTTTACTTGATTGGTTGAAGAGACTTGCCATTGTTCATCCTGCTCACAAGTGCTCCAGAACTAGCTGTGCCCCGTGCCAAGTTGTTCCTGTACAGCTGCAATAACTACAATACCTGACAATGTGGACATTTATCCAGGTATGTCATGTCTACAAAAGGCAGGACAAATCCAATCCAATCAATTACCACTTCATCAGTCCACACACACACACACACACACAAACAAAGACAGACAAACACAAAGGGGTGGAAATGGGTAAAAATAATAAGAATAAAGGTGGAAAGGATAAAAGGCCTTGCTTTCGATGATGTATTCTTTGATTATGTGCAAAGTGATAGAGGGTGTTGTTGACAAGTGTAAAGATCCTTCTGTTTAAATCCCGTCTATTCCTTTATTTTTCCCTTTCTTTTATTTATTTGACGTTACAATTTTTAATCCAGGGATGATTTAATGGGCCTGTGACTTTAATCCAGCCTTTGCCTTTAATTCAAGCTGGAGAGATCAGTGATGACTCAGTTTGACTGACTTGGCTGGCTGCCAATGAAATAGCTCGAAATGCTGGGCATTGCCTGTAACCAGTGGTGATTGGTTATGATTTCTCTGGTTTGTTTTAGTTTCGCTTTCAGTTCTGAAGCTGGAAGGAGCATCTTTGATTTTCTCTCTCTGAAATGATGAAATCTCTCCCCAGTAAAGTTGAATATCATTTTATTGAATCTGCAAAGGATTGAAGTCAAAACTCAGGCTGGAAGCTGGGCTTGATTCAAGACACAAGAGAGAAGTAGACTCAAAGGTGGACCTTTGAGTTGAAGGCCCAGTTCAACAAAGACTAAAGTGTCTCTCTAGAAGAAATCCCACTGCCTGTGAGTACTGAATGAATGCGGCTGCAAAAAGACCATTACCAACTGTACACTGGTGGTTTCGATCAATCAGCATGCTGGAGGAAGGCCTGCTGGGAAGAATGCATCATCGAAAGCAAGGCCTTTTATCCTTTCCACCTTAATTCTTATTATTTTTACCCATTTCCACCCCTCTGTCTTTGTGTGTGTGTGTGTGTGTGTGTGTAGAGGGTGGGACAGTTAACTTACGTCCAGCTGAAATTACTTCATATTTCATCTTTATTTCTGTCATGAACAAACAGTAATTGGTTAATTCACTTGTGTTGGGACTCCGGGGCCTGTGGGGCTGGAATTGACCCCGCACTAGCCCAGGGTGTCGTAACATCAGTGCGATCAAGCAACACTGGTGCATCAAAAAAATGCTCACTGATGCTCAGTTTGGGTTCTTCCAAAGTCATCTGCATCTGACACTACAGCCTTGGTCCAAACAGGAAAAAAAGGAGCTGAATTCCAGAGGTGAGGTGAGAGTGATTGCTTTTTACATCAAGGCAGCATTTGACCGAGGGTAGAGTCAAAGTGCCCTAACAAGACGAAAGTCAATAGGATCGGGGGGGAAACTCTTCACTAGTTGTAACCATATCTAGAACAAAGGAAGATATCATGATTTGTGAAGACCAATCTTATCAGTTGCAGAACATCACTGCAGGAGCTCCTCAGGGCAGTCTCCTCAGCCCAACCATCTTCAGCTGCTTCATCAATTAGCTTTCTTTCATCATGAGGTCAAAAATGGGGGTGATTGCCATGCTCCATTCCATTTGCAACTCCTCAGATACTGAAGCAGTCCGTGCCCGTGTGTAGCAAGGCCTGGATGCATTTAGGCTTGAGCTGATGTGTGGCAAGTAACATTTGCACCATACAGCGTTCAGGCAATGACCATCTCCAACAAGAAAAAAATCTAACCAGCTCCCCATGCATTCAATGGCATTACAACCACTGAGTCCCTCACAATTAACAGTCTGGACATTATAATTGACCCAACAACACCGAATTGGACCAGCCACATAAATACAAGCACAGGCCTGAGGCTAGGAATTCTGCAATGAATGATCCATCTCCTGACTCCTCAAAGTATGTCTAAGGCACTGGCCTCGAACATGATGGAGTACTTTCCATCAGCCTGGATGAATCGACTGAAGAAACACTGCACCATCCAAGGCAAAGCAGCCTGCTTGATTGATTCTCTATCCATCAATTCAAACATTGACTGCCCCACCGCCAGTGGTAGCAATGTGCACCACCTACAAAATGGACAGCAGCAACTCACCAAGCCTCCCTCAAAACCACCTTCCATACCCGTGACCTCTACCACCTAGATGGATAAGACCAGGGGGTGCATGGGAACACCACCACCAAATTACAAGCTCCCCTCTAACTCATACCCCATCTCCACATGGAAATCCATTGTTGTTGGATCAAAATCCTGGAACTCTCTTCCTAACAGCATCGAGGGAATGTTTTCACCACTCAGATGGTGGCAGTTCAAGAAGATGGTTCACCACCACCCTGCCAAGGGATATTGTGAATGAGCAATAAATGTTGGCTCTGTCAGTGGGACCCGAATCCCATGAATTAACTAAAAAGCAAATCTTTGGTCTGTCAATATTTAGCTGTGAGTCCAAGCCTCTGGCTTAGACCCTGCAACTGAAACTCCCAAAGCCAAAACTAGTCTGGTAGTTACTAATGCTATATTATTCCGAATGTCTTTAAACTTACATTCCTGAGGAGAATATTCAAAAATCAATAATGGAGTGTACAGAGAGATTTGCTCCTGCTTTCCCCCATGGTGAACAAAATGCTGTTCAATTTGGAGCATTTCAATGTCAGTTGTCCGAATTTTCAGAGGTCCTATATCGCTAACACATGTATTTAAACATTCATTCCAACCAGCAAATATCTTTCATTGTTTATCAACATCGACATGGTGGCACACAGTCCCCTTCAATCTTTTTGACTGAAAATAATGTCAAAGCTTTTTCAGGCAGTTAGTCTGAATGTAACCCTGCACTCTTGACCCTGATGCCAGTTGGGTCTTTTCGTAGTTTGATGTTGCGTATTGAAGGAGCTGACAACCGGCGGTGATCCCATTAGCTTATTTGTGTCATCCATCAGGTTGATGTGCAGCATCTTATTCATACTCCAACACCTTAAACTGCAACTATAATATAACACTTCATCTGTTCACTACTTGCAGTGTTCTTTCCATTTGATGTAACAGTCTGAGTCCCTGTGCCTCCACTGTACCCATCCACTCTTCCGAAATTTTCTATTTCATCCATCATCTAGAATTGGTTCAATTTTTCTCTCTCGCAGAGACGGTACTTCAGGTGTGATGCAGAAGAATGTATTAACCTGAAGGGAGTGTATATGTAGATTTACCAGAGTGATTAAAAAAAAATCATTATCAGGATGTGGGCGGTGCTGGCTAGGCCAACATTTATTGCCCATCTCTAATTGCCCATGCGAGAAGGTGGTAATGAGCGGCTTTCTTGATTCACTGCAGTCCATGTGGTGTAGATACACCTACTGTGCTATTTGGGGGGCGTTTCGGCATTTTGACCCAGTGACAGTGAAGAAACAGTGATATATTTCCAAGTCAGGATGGTGAATGACTTGGAGGGGAACTTCCAGGTGGTGGTGTTCCCATTTGTCTGCTATCCTTTTCCTTCTAGATGGTAGCGGCCGTGGATATGGAATGTGCTGCCTAAAGAACCTTAGTGTGTTCCTGCAGTGCATCTTGTTGATGGTACACACTTCTGCTACTGTGTGTCGGTGGTGGAGGCGGTGAATGTTTGTGGATAGAGTCCCAATCAAACAGGCTGCTTTGTTCTGGATGGTGTCGAGCTCCTTAAGTGTTGATGGAGCTGCACTCATCCAGTTAAGTGGAGAGTATTCCATCATACTCCTGACCTGTGCCTTTTAGATGATGGACAGATTTTGGGGAGTCGCGAGGTTAACTCTCCACAGAATTCCCAACTTCAGACCTGCTCTTCAGCCACACATTTATATAATAATTATAAACAATAATAAACACTTATTGTCACAAGTAGGCTTCAATCAAGTTACTGTGAAAAAGCCCCTCTTCGCCACATTCCAGCGTCTGTTCGGGGAGGCCGGTATGGGAATTGATCCCGTGCTGCTGGCCTTGTTCTGCATTACAAGCCAGCTGTTTAGCCCACTGTGCTAAACCAGCCCCTCATATGGTTAGTCTTGCTCAATTTCTGGTCAGTGGTAACCCCTAGAATGTTGCTAGTGGGGGATCCGGAGACGGAAATGCCATTGAATGTCAAGGGGTGATGGTTAGATTCTCTCTTGTTGGGGATGGTCATTGCCTGGCACTTTTGGGATGGGAATGTTAATTGCACTTGTCAGCTCAAGTCTGGACATTGTCCAGGTCTTTCTGCGTTTGGACATGGACTGCTTCAGTGCCTGAGGAGTCACAACTGGTGCTAAACACTGTGCAATCATCAGTGAATATCCCACCTCTGACCTTAAGATGGAAGGATGGTCGTTGATGAAGCAGCTGAAGATGGCTGGGCTCCAAAGGGTTAAATTGGAAGGAGAAATTAGACAAGCTGCGGTTATATTTCCCAGAATTTAGTTGGTTGAGGGGTCATTTGATTGAAGTTTTCAAGATATTAAGAAGGACAGATAGTGAGAAACTATTCCTGCTGATTTGGGAGTCTAGGACTTAAAATTATAACCAGACCTTTTGGGGGTAAAATGTGGAAACACCTGTACATGCAAGAGTTGGTAGAAGTTTGGAACACTTTCCTGCAAATGGCAATTGATGTGAGATCAATTATTAAGTTTGAATCTGAAATCAATAGATTTCTGTTCACCAGTTAATGGGGCATAGGCAGATTAATGGAGTCACGTATCAGCAATGAACTTCATTGAAGGGTGGAAAAAACGTAAGGGGCTAAATATCACCTTTTGTTCCACTCCCATGTAACCCTTTGGTTGCAAAATGCTTAAGGACATCCCAAACACTATGATAAGTGGCTGAGTCAATGCAAGTTTTTCCATCACATTTCTCCCTCTCCCCTCTGAGCCAAACGGACTTGAAACACTAACTCTATTTCCTCTCTCCACAGATGCTGCCAGACTTGCTGGATTTTTCCAGAGTTTTCTGTTTTTGTTCAAGTTTTTCCTTCTCTTTTCTTTTTTGTGGTTGTTCTGCGTGAGTGGTCTCAAACCGGTATTGGCGGTATTGGTAGGGTGCGTAATGCATCCAGCAAGACGGGAGTTCTACTGTGGTGTTCAGCTGAATTTGTGCTCTTGTTTTTTTTCACTGCAACCCCACTCTACATGGATGATGCACAATGCTAGCGGTGCAAAGTTATACTGCCACCTGTGCATCAGCTTACACTCCAAAGCACTTTGCATCAATGCCACATTACGTAACCGCAACTTTCGATTTCCATCTCCTTGTCGTCTTCTGGGACCAGAATTCCTGATAGTGTGAGGTTTGGCAATATTCCTATCTCCATTCTTGTTGACTGTGATTTTGTATTGGGAGTGGAGAGACCTTTGAAAATATTCTAGAGTCAATGGGTTCACATATCTTGGAAACCAATCAGCTATTACTCCTGATGCACTAATTATGGCCCTTCCACTATGTCAGTTTCGACACTGTAAATCATTTGAAATCAGGCAGCTGATGATTGCAATGGCCTGGGAAGAATGTCGATACATGTTCAGTCTTCTGAGACGATCACTCGTTAATGAGCATCTAATCAACTCCGTGTTACTGATCATGGGTTCTGTGGGTCCTAGCATTGCTGACGATCCCATTCATAGAGCCGTATCTCCGACTGCACACTAGGCAGGCGTATCTGGGAGATGGGATCGGTCATTGGACTCAACATCGCTGGTATTCCTTTCTTAGACTCCTTTCAGGGCCTCCTCGTGTTGTTGGGTATTCCAGAAGAATTGTGTCCCTTCAATCAGGAGGTTCCTCCAAGTAGGTCTCTCTCAGCAAAGGTCTCCTAGGCATTTCTTGTACCTCAGAGTATTTCATAGTTCCTCGCTTACAGCAATGAAACATACAAATCTTTGGGACTCCATCATAAGGTCAGAAGTGGGGATGTTTGTGGATGACTGCACAATGTCCAGCACTATTCATGACTCCTCAGATAATGAAGCAGTCCATGTCCAAATGCAGCAAGACCTGGACAATATCCAGGCTTGGGCTGACAAGTGGCAAGTTACATTCACGCCACACAAGTGCCAGGCTATGACCATCTCCTACAAGAGAGGATCTAGCCATCGCCCCTTGACATTCAATGGCATTACCATCGCTGAATCCCCCACAATCAACACCTGGAGGTTACCATTGATCAGCAACTGAACTGGACAAGCCACATTAATACTGTGGCTACCAGGGTAGGTCAAAGACTAGGAATCCTACAGTGAGTAACTCACCTCCTGACCTATCAAAGCCTGTGCACACATCAGGAGTGTAATGGAATTCTCTGCGCTTGCCTGGATGAGTGCAGCTCCAAGAAAACTCAAGAAGTTCGATACCATCCAGGACAAAGCAGCCTGCTTGATTGCTCCCCCTTCCACAAACATTCAAACCCTCCCCCACCAATGAACAGTGGCAGCCGTGTGTACCATCTACAAGATGCACTGCAGTAGCTCACTAAGGTTCCTCAGACAGCACATTCCAAACCCACAACCACTACCATCTAGAAGGACAAGAGTAGCAGCTACCTGGAAACACCACCACTTGGAGATCTCCTTCCTAGTCACTCACCACCCTGACTTGGAAGTATATCGCTGCTCCTTCACTGTCGCTGGGGCAACATCCTCGAACTCCCTCCCTAACAGCACAGTGGGTGTACCGACACTTCAAGGACTGCAGTGGTTCAAGAAGGCAACTCACCACCACCTTCTGAAGGGCAACTAGGGATGGGCAATAAATACTGGCCTAACCAGCAACTCCCACATCCCCTAAATGAATAAAGAAGTTAATTTTTAAAAGTTACAGGAGACAAGACCATCTGTTTCGCTCAGGATTCGGATCAAGATAAAACTCTTGGTGCCGCACTGAGTCACATCTCTCAGTGACACCCTAAGAAACGTCCCATGCCTGTGCTGTACGTCATTGGGATGTTGGATTTACTAGCAGTTTAAGCAATGACAAAGTCCTGCTCCCCTGGGCTCTCAGTGCATCTACATAACATCAAACCTAGATTCTTATTTTCGGGAACAGTGTCTTCAGGAAGCTTAACCCATGGTGTGGAATTCACATCAAATTATGAAAAATGGACCTATAACAAAAAGGGCCAGGTTACAACACCACCAATAACTTGTATCTGAACAACCCCTTTAGTGTTGTAAAATGTCTCACGGCATTTCGCAGGAGTAGTATCAAACCAAGTGTTTGGCCAATGTTTTAAGGAGCATCTTAAAGCATAAAATAGAGCAGGAGAGATAGAGAGGTTGGGTGAGGGAGTTCTAGGGTCTTGGCAACACAAGGCGTGGTTCACCATTGGTAGAGGCCAGAATTAGAGGCGTGCAGATATTTTGGAGGGTTGGAGGTGGGAATAGCGGAGGGCAAGGTCATGGAGAAATTTGAAAACATGGATGAGAATTTTAAGACTGGAGGCATTTCTCAATCAGGGACCAATATAGTTCATCGGGGGGGGGTTGGGGGATGGAATTTGGTGTGAGTTAAGACATGGGCAGGAGAATTTTGATGACTTCAAGTTTATTGAGGGGGGTATTGCGAAAGGCCGGCCAGCAGTGTGTTGGACCAGTCAGATCCAGAGGTACTAAAGGTATGGATTTGGGTTTCAGAAGCAGATGAGCTAAGGCAGGGATGGAGGTGGGAATAAGTGGTCTAAAATGGCATGGATCTGTGATTGGAAGCCTATCTTGGGAACAAATATAACACTAAGGTTGCAAACAGTTCGGTTCAGCCTCAGACATTTACTCGGGAGATGGTGGCTATAGAACAGAGAGCTCAGCTTTATAAAGGGCATCAGGATACCAATGTTGGGGCAAACTATGGGTCTCAAACTCGGACTTGCAATCAGCAGGGCCTGCTCAGCAATTTTACCACAGGCAGTCTCCGGATTGACCGCCGTGGGTCTGCCATCCGGTTAAGGATGGTGGGGGGGGGGGGGGGGGGGGCTCCTGATTTGGCCTGATCAAATAGGGGGCTGGTAGCTCTGAAGTATGGACAGCACCATGTGAAGAGGCGACTGCTGCTGAGATCTGCAGGAGACTTAGGCCAGATAAATAGTCAAAAAAAAACATTTAAAAATCACTGTTTTGAGTGTTGGAAGGCAAATCCTCCAGGGATTTCGTTGGGTTAAATCTTCACTGCCTAATGCCGCCCTTTCTTTGGCCAGTGAGATCTTACCTCCAGGGCTTTCGCTATTTTGCTAAGATTTGCGATGTAGCCCAAAAGCTGAGATTTTGACCTGCCCAGTATTTAATTTTGTGCATTTTGCTGATTTAGGAAATCGAAGGAATGAATATATGAAAGGCATATAGTGTCGCTGCTCATACACAGACTCCATTAACGCCTAGTTTATTTATTCTGACATATCAATGAACTTCCCTTGGGAGTGAGGAATAAAGTATTTAAGTCAAGCATTGCCTCTTTCATTCAGTGTCCATATATTTGACTGCCACGTCAGAGGTCTTCAGAGAATTACAGTGCTGAGTAACTCATCTGCTTGAACTACATTTCTTTCCTCTCACTTGTTACATTTCAGAGGTTGATGGTCAAGGTCACATTCTTTGAGTATTTATGAATCCAATGATGATGAACTCAAATGTTTCAAGTATTGTATGATTTTTCTTTTACTGATTATAAAAAATATTAAACAAACTGAATGTGTGGGTATTTTCTCTTCCTCTTCCTTTATTCTGTGTATGCTCACACCAATATACACACTCACACCATATATACACAAAGTACACACAGTATATACACTCACTCCATAAGGTAAACCCACCATCGTCCCAGATGACCATAGGCTACTTTCCTTTTAGAGGGAGAGAGCTGTCTGGTGGTGATTTAACTGGAGGATCCCCCAACCTCAGATGAGGAGCAAGGCTGAGAAGATGGGGCCTTCATGAATAACTTCAGCTGGTCCGGGACCTGAACCCACGCTGTTAGCCTTGCTCTGCATCACAAACCAGCTGTCTAACCCAGTGAGCTGAACCAGCCCCTACATCATATACACCCTGTATACAGACAGCATGCACTCACACAAATTAACACTCACACCATATATACACAGTATATATAGAACATAGAACATAGAACAATACAGCGCAGTACAGGCCCTTCGGCCCACGATGTTGCACTGAAACAAAAGCCATCTAACCTACACTATGCCATTATCATCCATATGTTTATCCAATAAACTTTTAAATGCCCTCAATGTTGGCGAGTTCACTACTGTAGCAGGTAGGGCATTCCACGGCCTCACTACTCTTTGCGTAAAGAACCTACCTCTGACCTCTGTCCTATATCTATTACCCCTCAGTTTAAAGTTATGTCCCCTCGTGCCAGCCATTTCCATCCGCGGGAGAAGGCTCTCACTGTCCACCCTATCCAACCCCCTGATCATTTTGTATGCCTCTATTAAGTCTCCTCTTAACCTTCTTCTCTCCAACGAAAACAACCTCAAGTCCATCAGCCTTTCCTCATAAGAGTTTCCCTCCATACCAGGCAACATCCTTGTAAATCTCCTCTGCACCCGCTCCAAAGCCTCCACGTCCTTCCTATAATGCGGTGACCAGAACTGTACGCAACACTCCAAATGCGGCCGTACCAGAGTTCTGTACAGCTGCAACATGACCTTCCGACTCCGGAACTCAATCCCTCTACCAATAAAGGCCAACACTCCATAGGCCTTCTTCACAACCCTATCAGCCTGGGTGGCAACTTTCAGGGATCTATGTACATGGTACATTCACAAATACACACACCCACCCGAAAACACACAAATACAAACTCAAGAACACATGCAAACCAAGACATGCAAACAAACCACAACACACATATGCTCCAATACACACGCACACACACCCAACACACACCCCAAAACATACACCAAAATACACAAACAAAAGTATCCGAACATGTACAAATACACACAAATGCATAACAACATGAATACACCAAACCATATACATCTCAACTCACACCAACACCCATGGGCGCACACATACAGCCACCCCAACATGCACAAACACACACAAACAAACACACTCTTACACATACACTTTACAAATACACACGTGCACAGGCACACACACATTCAATGACACGTACACAAATACACACACATGTACACAGACACATGTACATACACACACACACATACATACAGCCACATATACACACATTTTCACACACACATGCACAACCATACAAGAAACACAAGCACCAACCCTTAGACAATGATTTTACATGGATGTAGTGGCCCCCCAATTCCCTGGAAAGTCAGGGCTGATCCCGCCTCCATCAGGCCTGAAATACACAAGTGGATTTTACATTGAGTGGGCACTTAATTGCCTGCAATTGTGGCTTCTGCCTCTCTGAGGCAGTATGTCCCACCTCCAAGAGCTGCTGAACAATCAGAGGGTTGGCAGCTCGCCACTCCCTGCAGCGCCACCAGGAAAGCTGGCCACTATTGGGACTGCACTAGTCTCAGGACGAGCAACCTTGGAGGAGGTTCGGTGTGCAGGTGAGTGGGGTCGGGGATCACCAGGGCTAATCAGGTGTGCCTTGGTGAGGGGATGGTTAATCACAAGGACAGGGAATTTTTCCAGCGAGGCCCTTGCCAGTGGAGTGGGGGCCAACCTAGGACCACAGGGTGAGCAGTCAGAAGGGCCTCCCTCCACTTCTGAGCCTGCAGGGAGGATACCAGACTTTACTGGGCAGTCTGACCATGTGGTAAAATGCCATCTGTTGCTGGTAAGATGCCAGTGCTGGTGGGCTGAGGCTCTTAAGTGACCATTAATTGACCCAAGGGTAGGGTGGGCCACCAGACATTTCACCCAACGCTGGTAAAATACCAGCAGTGACACAAAGTTGACAACCCCACCATCTCATCCGAATTTACCCTCCCCCCCCCCCCCTCCTAATTTTAATCCCACTCCTGAGGGGGGTGGGGGGCATAAAATACTGACCATACACATATCCTCACCAACACATGTGCATCCCAACACACAAACCTTGATACAACCAGTATAAACACACACATACACAAAACCAGGGCCAACTCCAGATACAAAAGGCTGGGTTTGTAGGCTCTACCACCTCGGGAACAGAGGTGGGCAGGGCTCAAAGGTTATGAGGCCATTCAGCATGCCAGCTTCCTGGACCCGTTCCCGATGTTGCCCATTTTAGCTGATGTAGATATAGGCCCTAGGATGACTGCCCCTCACCGGACAGGTGAGCAGTTAGGCTCCTTGAAGACCCTTGTGAAGCAGGGAGGCTGACTGGAATTTTCCAGTTGGCCTCGAATTTCTCGATGGGGAAACGGGACAACGGGTCAAAGGCCACAGCGATGGCCTGACTGCTCTTCCTGTTCGTATTAAAAAATGGTAAAAAGTTGGCGAGAGGGTATCTGCACCTCTCAGTTACCTACCCTCCTCTGCAGGTTGTCGCGCCTCTCAAGCATAGTTCCGAGCGCATAGGTCTCTGAGGCAAAAGCCTAGAGCTGGGGAGCCGCCGCGGGCGGTGATCGTGAGACTCCATAAATTTGTGGAGGAAGAGAAAATTCTATGGTGGGCCAGGTAGAAGCGTAGCTGCGACTGGGAGGGAAATAATGTCCGGATTTATCAGGACATCGGAGCCAAGTTGGCAGGTTTCGACAAGGCCAAGGCGGTGCTGTACCGTCGGCAGATCAGGTTTGGGGTGCTCTACCCGGTGAAATTATGGGTGACATTCGGAGGCCGGGAGTATTATTTTGAGACCCCAGAAGCAGCCGAGAGGGAGAACTGAGTGGACAATGCTTGGGAACCGGGGTGCTGGCACTATGTAATAGTCGGGAGTGTGTTTGAAGTGGGTGTAGCGATTGGGGGATTTTTGCCTTTTTTGTGGGGGGGTGGGGTTTCTGTTCAATGTTGAGATTGTAAGGAGTTGTAGGGGTGCACAGTTTATGTGGGGATGGATGTTCTCATCCCCTCTCCTGTTTTATGGGACTGTTTGTGTTTAACATCTGTTTGCTTTTGGAGAAGGCTACCTGGAGTTCAGGAGAAGTCCTTGTTCGGGTGGGGGAGGGGAAAGTCAGCAGGAGGCCTTCTTCTTTGAGCTGAGGAGTGGGGGGGCGGGGGGGGGGGGGGGTGGAGGAGAGAGGGAGGGGGAGGTCATTAGGATGTGCCTTTGGGTAGGGGCAGCCGCGCCAGCAGTTTATGCTGGTGAACAGAAGTGAGGTGGTGGAGGAGAAGGCCAAGAGGAGTGGCCGGGGGAGGGGGAAAAGGGGAAGTGGGGGGGGAAGAAGGGGAAGGGGAAAAGCCGGGGGGGGGGGGGGTGGTTCTGCGATGCGGCAGGGGTAGAGAGATGGCATGGTCAAGGGCGAAGAAAGGGGCCATCTGGGATGGGCTAGGTACAGAGTGGAATTAAAGGGGCAGGAGTTAACTGGGGAAGATGACGGACGGTAGAGGGGGTTGGAGGCGCAAGCCTCCGGTAAGGTTGGTAACGTGGAACGTCCGGGGACTGAATGGGCCGGTTAAAAGGTTGTGAGTCTTCGCGCACCTCAGGAGCTTGAAAACAGGGGTTGTCTTTTCGCAGGAGACACACCTCCGTGTGAAGGACCAGGTTAGGTTAAGGAAGGGGTGGGTCGGGCAGGTTTTTCACTCGGGGTTTGATTTGAAATCAAGGGGTGTGGCGATTTTAATGAGCAAAAAAATGGGATTCCTGAGTGCGAAGGAGGTGAGGGATCCAGGTGGGAGATATGAGATAGTGAGTGGGGTATTGGAAGGGGCACCGGTAGTGTTGTTAAATGTGTATGCCCCAAATTGGGATGATGTGGGTTTTATGAGGCGGTTGCTGGCAGCAATCCCGGATTTGGCCACGTACCAGTTGATCATGGGAGGAGATTTTAACTGTGTCCTGGAGCCGAGGGTGTACAGATCCAGCCCCAGGTCGATGGGTAGGTACGAATGGCAAGGGTGCTGGGGGGGTTTATGGAGAGGATGGATATGGTGGATCCATAGCGCTTTCAGAACCCAGGGGGAAGGGAATATTGCTTCTTTTCACATGTCTATAAGGTGTATTCTAGGATTGATTACTTTGTAGTGAGTCGGGAGATTTTGGTTGGGATGGCGGGGGAAGAGAATGCGGGGACAGTTATCTCGGACCATTCACCCCACTGGCTGGATATTCAGTTCAGTACGGGATGAGAGCAGAGGCCGGGGTGGAGGTTTGACTCGGGGATGTTGGCGGATGGAGGTTTTTGTGATAAGGTGCGGTTGGCGATTATGTGGAGTTCAATCAGAATGGGGAGGTGTCGGTGGGCATTTTTTGGGAAGCACTGAAGGCAATGGTCCGGGGAGGAATTATCTTGTTTACGGTTCGTGCGAATAAGGAAAGGAGGGAGGAACATGACCGTCTAGTGAGCGAGATAGTGGAGGTGGACAGGGAATGTTCGAGGGTGCCCACCATGGAGGGATTGGTGAGTAGGATAAAGTTGCAGGGGTAATTTGACAGGCTGACAATGGGGAGGGCGGTAGAGCAACTGCGTAGGGCAAGAGGGGTGCAATACGAGTATGGGGAGAAGGCGAGCCGTATGCTGGCGCACCAGCTGCGGAGACAGGCTGCGTCCAGGGAAATATTGAAGATCCAGACTGGGGCTGGGGATGTGGTGTCAGAGCCAGGGAAGATAAATGAGGCATTTAGAGAGTATTACCAGGGACTTTATGAGGCAGACCCAGGAGGAGCGGAGGGGAACATGGGGTGGTTTCTGGACGAGCTGGAATTTCCCCAGGTGGAGGAAGCAAAGAGGCAGGCTTTGGAGGAGCCCCTGGGGCTGAGGGAGGTGCTGGATAGTATCAGGGGTATGAAGTCGGGGAAGGCACCTGGGCCGGATGGGTACCTGGCAGAATTTTATAAGGAATTTGCGGCGGACCCGACACCACATCTGTTGGGGGCGTTTAATGAAGCACTGGAGAAGGGGGAGTTGGCGGAGACGATGAAGCAGGCAGTAATCACACTAATCCCAAAAAAGGGAAGGATCCGGTGGAATGTGGATCGTATAGATCCATATCACTATTGAACACGGATGTGTAAGTATTGGCTAAGTTGTTGGCGGGGAGAATGGAGGATTGTGTCCCGGCAGCTCGCGAGTAATATGAGACGGCTGTTGAATGTGGTGATGAATCTGTCGAGAGCTCTGGTACTGGAGGTGGTGGTGTCCATGGACGCGGAGAAAGCATTTGATCGGGTGGAGTGGCGGTACTTGTTCGAAGTTTTGGGAAGGTTTGGGTTTGGGCCGAGATTTGTGGCATGGGTGCGGTTGCTGTACGTGGTGCCAAGAGTGAGGGTGAGGACGAATTATATGAGCTCACAAAACTTTGACTTACACACGGGTACGAGGCAGTGGTGCCCGCTGTCGCTGCTGCTGTTTGCGCTGACCATAGAGCCATTGGCGATGGCTCGCAGGGGGTCGGCAGAGTGGCAGGGGATAATGAGGGGACAGAGGGAGCATCGGGTGTCGCTCTATGCCGATGACCTCTTGCTTTATATTTCGGATCCTTTGGAGAGTATGGGAAGGATTATGAGCCTATTGGGGAGGTTTGGAGGGTTCTCGGGATACAAGCTGAATGTAGGGAAAAGCGAGGTATTCCCAGTGAATGAGCTGGCACAGCGGGCTAATTTAGGGTGGATGCCATTTACGGTAGCGAGGGATAGGTTTAGGTACTTGGGGGTTCAGGTAGCGAGGGAATGCACGGAGCTCCATAAGTGGAACTTAACGAAGCTGGTGGAGGAGGCCAGGGAGGATCTTAAGAGGTGGGATACACTGCACTTAACGTTGGCGGGGACGGTTCACGTGATGACAATGAATGTTCTGCCGAGGCTCTTGTTTATCTTTCAGGCTCTCCCGATCTTTATACCAAAAGCCTTTTTTTCGGAAAGTGGACACAATAATCTCTGACATTGTATGGGCGGGGAAGGTGCCGAGGGTGGGGAGGACCCTGCTACACATGCAGAGGCAGCAGGGGGGGTTGGCGTTGCTGAACTTGCTTCATTATTATTGGGCGGCGAATGTGGACAAGGTGCGGTGGTGGTGGGAAGGAGAAGGGGTAGAGTGGGTTAGGATGGAGGAGGAATCTTGTAAGGGGTCTAGTTTGAGGGCTATAGTGACGGCAGCATTGCCAATGGCCCCGAGTAGGTATTCAGGGAGTCCAGTGGTGCAGTCAACAGTGAAGATATGGAATCAGCTGAGGAGGCATTTTAGGGTGGAAGGGATGTCGATGCTAACGCCGTTGTGCGAGAATCATGGGTTTGAGCCAGGTGGGGATGGATCGTATATATAGGAGGTGGAGGGAAGTGGGGCTGGTCAAGTTGAGGGATTTGGATTTGGAGGATGGGTTCGCCAGTCTAGAGGAGCTAAGGGAGAGGGTAGAGCTGCCGAGGGGTAGTGAGTTCCGGTATCTACAGGTTAGGGACTTTGCACGGAAAGCCTGGAAGGGGTTCCCTTGATTGCCGGGATACACCCTGCTGGAGCGAGTGCTGCTTCTGGATGTGGAAGGGGAGGGAAGAATTGTGGATATATATAAGTGGCTGGGAAGCAGGGAGGCGAGTGGGTGGTGAAGATCAAGGAGAAATGGGAAGCGGAGTTGAGAATGGAGATCAATTGGGGAGTATGGAGTGAAGCACTGCAAAGGGTAAACGGGACCTCCTCTTGTGCAAGGATGAGCCGGATACAGTTTAAGGTGGTGCACAGGCTGCATATGACTCGGGCGAGAATGAGTGGGTTCTTTCAGGGGGTAGCAGATGAATGTGAGAGGTGTGGGCGGGGGCCAGCGAATCATGCGCACGTTTTGGGGTTGTGAAAAATTGGGAAGATTCTGGGCGGGAGTGTTCGTGGCCTTAGCCAGGATAGTGGAGGAGGGAGTGGACCCGGACCCTTTGGTGGTGATATTTGTGGTTTCAGAGAAGCCGGAGCTCATGGAGAGGAGGAAGGCCGATGTCTTGGCCTTCGCCTCCCTGATTGCACAGCGAAAAAGTTTGCTGGAGTGGCGTTCGGCATCGTCACCGGGGGTAGCAGCATGGTTGGGTGACCTGTATGACTTCCTGCGGTTAGAGAACATAAAGTATGAGTTAAGGGGCTCAGCAGGGGAGTTTGAGAAAAGGTGGGGGATGTTTGTGACTGTGTTTGAGGAGCTGTTCATCGCAGGGGGGGTGGGGGGGAGGGGGGGGGGGGGGTGATGGGGAGGGGGGGTGAAAAAGGAGAAAAATCTGTACAAACTGTATAGTTGTGATACTCTATCAATTAGTACAAAGACGAGAGTAGTGAATAATCGAGGCTTTATTGAGCAAAGATGTTGTGCCTCCTGCAGCTGCTACCAGAATGGGAGCAGCACCGGCGAGCACACGCATTTATACACCGCCTACTGGGCGGAGCCAACAGGCAGGGATTTACCCATGTACCTCGAGTACAGGAGTCTTACCGTACTACATCTAATATACATCTAATACAGTTAGTGGTGACTACCACAAGTTGATTGTTGGGAAGAATGTGTCCTGGGGTGTTCATTTGCTGTAATCTACTTTGATACAAGTTTGAATAAAATGCGTTAAAAAAAACAACTCTTGTTTTCCACCCCAACATAAAAAATTTGCCCATGTCTGATGCACACTTCAATAAAAATGTTACATCGCTGGGGACTGGAGAGCAGAGTGAGAGGCGTAGGTGATATATTCATAATCCAAAGGCATTTATCAGTCTGGAAGGAATTAAATGTTATTGAAACCTGCATACCACAAGGCAGTGCTCTTGCTGAAGTGAGTAAGAGCTGGTGAATTACTTAATACATCCAAACCTGCTGATGACTGATGATGGAATGAAAAAAAATCTCTTCAACCTATGACTTCTGATAAGGAAAGAAGAAACTTCTTGCAGGGAGATTTTATCCTGGACATATGTGGATTTGAGTTGTTGGAAAAATTGCCGGAGAAACAATGGGCTGAGCTTTAATCTGCCGACATCCTTGGGTTTGGGTGGGATTCGGGGGGTGGGGGTGGGGGGGGGGGGGGGGGGTGCTGATGAGATTGACTGTCCGTCAAGAATCCAGCTTCAACTGACTTATTTCTTCATTTCATTCCAGTGAGTTAATCTGTGTGTGCCACGTGTGCTGTTTTACTTTGGTTTTCCAGACCCACAACTACTACCAGAGTAATATTAAATAGTAAAGTTGCCATAGTCCCAGATGACCATAGGCTGTTTTTCCCTGTGAGGGGGAGGGCTGACTATTGGTGGTTTAATCTGAGGATCACCATATTTTAAGGGAGGGGCAAGGTTGAGGAGGTAGGGGCCTTCATGAATAAAACCTCAGTCGGTACAGGAATTGAACCCACACTGTTGGCCACCCTCACCATCACAAACTAGCTGTCCAGCTATTCCTGATACTTAAAATCATAGAATCTCTACAGTGCAGAAGGAAGCCATTTGCCTCATTGAGTCTGCGCTGACCCTCTGAAAGAGCACTCTACCTAGGCCCACGCTCCAATCCTATCCCTGTAATCCCACCCATCCTTTTGGACCCTCTCGGGCAATTTAACATGGCCAATCCACCTAACCTGCACATCTTTAGACTGTGGGAGGAAACCGGAGCACCGGGAGGATAGTCTCACACAGACAGGGAGAATGTGCAAACTCCACACAAACAGTGACCCAAGGCTGGAATTGAACCCAGGTCCCTGGTGCTGTGAAGCAGCAGGGCCAACCACTGTGCCACCATGCCTTCTTACCTCATGGGCAAATTCAAACCACACCATCTTTGTTTCACTGGCATGCGCCTTCATTCTGTCACCTTCCTCTGGGCCCCTTGCAAGGAAATCTAGAACCAATGGACACAGTTTCAAAACAAAGGCTCCCTAATTTAATATGAAGAGGAGGAGGAACTTCTTCTCTCAGAGGGTTGCTAGTCTTTGTCATTCTCTGCCACAGCCAGCAATGGAGTCCTTAAATGCATTCGAGGTTGAGTTATGTAGGGTTTTGATTGACAAATGAGACAATGGCTATGAGGGATTGGCAGAAAAGTAAAAGTACAATCAGCCATGATCTTATTGACTGGCAGAGAAGGCTCGAGGGGCCAAATGGCCTACTCTTGCTCCTATTTCTTACGCTTTTAGAACACCTGCCAACGTTAAATAGTTGGGAACACGGGAAATCAGCAGGGTCTGGGTTAGAAAGCCAACGACAGATGCATTGCACTTACTCCTGGTTTCCCTTGATGGATCACCCCTTCCCACCCGACTTCTAGTCCAGTGGGACCTTATCAAGATCCATGAGAGGCAATGAGAGCACCTGCTAATGGCTGCAGATCGAGACGAAAGTGCAAATTAAACAGAAAGAGAGACAATGAAACAGAAAAGCAGAGAAAGTAAGAGAAATAAGAGAGATTTTGAAGCAACAAGGAATGTCTAACTGTACGGCACGTATTGGATTCATAGATTTAAGCAAAGCTTTTGATAAGATTCTCCACGGTCATAGGTATCTCACCTTATCTAAATAGAGTCATAAGTGGATATACCTTGAAATAAGTTTTAGAGTGTAGAACCACCTCAGATGAGAAAAGTTGCTGCTTAAAGTTTTGTTTTTGTTTAAAAGCATTGCATTAGTAGAATTTCTTAAATGACAGGACTGCCTCATTGAGTCTGCGCTGACCCTCTGAAAGAGCACTCTACCTAGGCCCACGCTCCAATCCATAGTAATAATAATATAATAAAAATATGGTACTTACCTCAGACCAATGGGTTTTATTATTAGGTTAGAGGAGGAGGGCGGGTGGGAGACACTACACGTGTAGTGTCTCGGGTTTCCTCTCCACCAGAATTTATTGGGAGGGTCTTCCCAGAGGTCCGCGGGTCGACTTCCACGCTCCAATCCTATCCCTGTAATCCCACCCATCCTTTTCCAACAACTCAAATCCACATATGTCCAGGATAAAATCTCCCTGCAAGAAGTTTCTTCTTTCCTTATCAGAAGTCATAGGTTGAAGAGATTTTTTTTCATTCCATCATCAGTCATCAGCAGGTTTGGATGTATTAAGTAATTCACCAGCTCTTACTCACTTCAGCAAGAGCACTGCCTTGTGGTATGCAGGTTTCAATAACATTTAATTCCTTCCAGACTGATAAATGCCTTTGGATTATGAATATATCACCTACGCCTCTCACTCTGCTCTCCAGTCCCCAGCGATGTAACATTTTTATTGAAGTGTGCATCAGACATGGGCAAATTTTTTATGTTGGGGTGGAAAACAAGAGTTGTTTTTTTTAACGCATTTTATTCAAACTTGTATCAAAGTAGATTACAGCAAATGAACACCCCAGGACACATTCTTCCCAACAATCAACCGCCGCCAGTCGATTTCGGCGGCGAGAGAGCAGCTGGTTAGTCAGTTTCAGCGGGAGCATTGCGGAAGGAGGTTGCTGGGAGGTAAGTCAACCTTTAAAAGCACTTCTCTTTGCAGGGGCAGGCCAGTCGATTTCGGCGGGAGTGGAGCTGGCTGGTTGGTCAATTTCAGCAGGAGCTGAGAATTTTTCTTTTTTTTTTTAAATTAGTTTTTTAGGCGGGATCAGGAAGTCGACCCGCGGACCTCTGGGAAGACCCTCCCAATAAATTCTGGTGGAGAGGAAACCCGAAACACTACACGTGTAGTGTCTCCCACCCGCCCTCCTCCTCTAACCTAATAATAAAACCCATTGGTCTGAGGTAAGTACCATATTTTATTATATTATTATTATTTTTTATAAAAATTTAATTTAGTTGTTAGCCAGATCTTGGTAGAAAGTTGGAGGAATGGCAGGGAAGGGAGTGCAATGTTCCTCCTGCAGGATGTTTGAGGTGAGGGATGCAGTTAGTGTCCCTGCTGATTTTACCTGCAGGAAGTGCTGCCATCTCCAGCTCCTCCAAGACCGAGTTAGGGAACTGGAGCTGGAGTTGGAAGAACTTCGGATCATTCGGGAGGCAGAAGGGGTCATAGATAGCAGCTTCAGGGAATTAGTTACACCAAAGATTGGAGATAGGTGGGTAACTGTAAGAGGGACTGGGAAAAAACAGTCAGTGCAGGGATCCCCTGCGGTCGTTCCCCTGAGAAACAAGTATACCGCTTTGGATACTTGTGGGGTGGACGACTTACCAGGGGTAAGCCATGGGGTACGGGCCTCTGGCACAGAGTCTGTCCCTGTTGCTCAGAAGGGAAGGGGGGAGAGAAGCAGAGCATTAGTAATTGGGGACTCTATAGTCAGGGGCACAGATAGGAGATTTTGTGGGAGCGTGAGAGACTCACGTTTGGTATGTTGCCTCCCAGGTGCAAGGGTACGTGATGTCTCGGATCGTGTTTTCCGGGTCCTTAGGGGGAGGGGGAGCAGCCCCAAGTCGTGGTCCACATTGGCACCAACGACATAGGTAGGAAAGGGGACAAGGATGTCAGGCAGGCTTTCAGGGAGCTAGGATGGAAGCTCAGAACTAGAACAAACAGAGTTGTTATCTCTGGGTTGTTGCCCGTGCCACGTGATAGTGAGATGAGGAATAGGGAGAGAGAGCATTTAAACACGTGGCTACAGGGATGGTGCAGGCGGGAGGGTTTCAGATTTTTGGATAACTGGGGCTCTTTCTGGGGAAGGTGGGACCTCTACAGACAGGATGGTCTACATCTGAACCTGAGGGGCACAAATATCCTGGGGGGGAGATTTGTTAGTGCTCTTTGGGGGGGTTTAAACTAATGCAGCAGGGGCATGGGAACCTGGATTGTAGTTTTAGGGTAAGGGGGAATGAGAGTATAGAGGTCAGGAGCACAGATTTGACGTCGCAGGAGGGGGCCAGCGTTCAGGTAGGTGGTTTGAAGTGTGTCTACTTCAATGCCAGGAGTATACGAAACAAGGTAGGGGAACTGGCAGCGTGGGTTGGTACCTGGGACTTCGATGTTGTGGCCATTTCGGAGACATGGATAGAGCAGGGACAGGAATGGATGTTGCAGGTTCCGGGGTTTAGGTGTTTTAGTAAGCTCAGAGAAGGAGGCAAAAGAGGGGGAGGTGTGGCGTTGCTAGTCAAGAGCAGTATTACGGTGGCGGAGAGGATGCTAGATGGGGACTCTTCTTCCGAGGTAGTATTGGCTGAAGTTAGAAACAGGAAAGGAGAGGTCACCCTGTTGGGAGTTTTTTATAGGCCTCCTAATAGTTCTAGGGATGTAGAGGAAAGGATGGCGAAGATGATTCTGGATATGAGCGAAAGTAACAGGGTAGTTATTATGGGAGACTTTAACTTTCCAAATATTGACTGGAAAAGATATAGTTCGAGTACAATAGATGGGTCGTTTTTTGTACAGTGTGTGCAGGAGGGTTTCCTGAAACAATATGTTGACAGGCCAACAAGAGGCGAGGCCACGTTGGATTTGGTTTTGGGTAATGAACCAGGCCAGGTGTTGGATTTGGAGGTAGGAGAGCACTTTGGGGACAGTGACCACAATTCGGTGACGTTTACGTTAATGATGGAAAGGGATAAGTATACACCGCAGGGCAAGAGTTATAGCTGGGGGAAGGGCAATTATGATGCCATTAGACGTGACTTGGGGGGGATAAGGTGGAGAAGTAGGCTGCAAGTGTTGGGCACACTGGATAAGTGGGGCTTGTTCAAGGATCAGCTACTGCGTGTTCTTGATAAGTATGTACCGGTCAGACAGGGAGGAAGGCGTCGAGCGAGGGAACCGTGGTTTACCAAGGAAGTGGAATCTCTTGTTAAGAGGAAGAAGAAGGCCTATGTGAAGATGAAGTGTGAAGTTTCGGTTGGGGCGATGGATAGTTACAAGGTAGCGAGGAAGGATCTAAAGAGAGAGCTAAGACGAGCAAGGAGGGGACATGAGAAGTATTTGGCAGGAAGGATCAAGGAAAACCCAAAAGCTTTCTATAGGTATGTCAGGAATAAGCGAATGACTAGGGAAAGAGTAGGACCAGTCAAGGACAGTGATGGGAAATTGTGTGTGGAGTCTGAAGAGATAGGCGAGATACTAAATGAATATTTTTCGTCAGTGTTCACTCAGGAAAAAGATAATGTTGTGGAGGAGAATGCTGAGCCCCAGGCTAATAGAATAGATGGCATTGAGGTACGTAGGGAAGAGGTGTGGGCAATTCTGGACAGGCTGAAAATAGATAAGTCCCCGGGACCTGATGGGATTTATCCTAGGATTCTATGGGAGGCCAGGGAAGAGATTGCTGGACCTTTGGCTTTGATTTTTATGTCATCATTGGCTACAGGAATAGTGCCAGAGGACTGGAGGACAGCAAATGTGGTCCCTTTGTTCAAAAAGGGGAGCAGAGACAACCCCGGCAACTATAGACCGGTGAGCCTCACGTCTGTAGTGGGTAAAGTCTTGGAGGGGATTATAAGGGACAAGATTTATAATCATCTAGATAGGAATAATATGATCAGGGATAGTCAGCATGGCTTTGTGAAGGGTAGGTCATGCCTCACAAACCTTATTGAGTTCTTTGAGAAGGTGACTGAACAGGTAGACGAGGGTAGAGCAGTTGATGTGGTGTATATGGATTTCAGCAAAGCGTTTGATAAGGTTCCCCACGGTAGGCTATTGCAAAAAATACGGAGGCTGGGGATTGAGGGTGATTTAGAGATGTGGATCAGAAATTGGCTAGCTGAAAGAAGACAGAGGGTGGTGGTTGATGGGAAATGTTCAGAATGGAGTACAGTCACAAGTGGAGTACCACAAGGATCTGTTCTGGGGCCGTTGCTGTTTGTCATTTTTATCAATGGCCTAGAGGAAGGCGCAGAAGGGTGGGTGAGTAAATTTGCAGACGATACTAAAGTCGGTGGTGTTGTCGATAGTGTGGAAGGATGTAGCAGGTTACAGAGGGATATAGATAAGCTGCAGAGCTGGGCTGAGAGGTGGCAAATGGAGTTTAATGTAGAGAAGTGTGAGGTGATTCACTTTGGAAGGAATAATAGGAATGCGGAATATTTGGCTAATGGTAAAGTTCTGGAAAGTGTGGATGAGCAGAGGGATCTAGGTGTCCATGTACATAGATCCCTGAAAGTTGCCACCCAGGTTGATAGGGTTGTGAAGAAGGCCTATGGAGTGTTGGCCTTTATTGGTAGAGGGATTGAGTTCCGGAGTCGGGAGGTCATGTTGCAGCTGTACAGAACTCTGGTCCGGCCGCATTTGGAGTATTGCGTACAGTTCTGGTCACCGCATTATAGGAAGGACGTGGAGGCTTTGGAGCGGGTGCAGAGGAGATTTACCAGGATGTTGCCTGGTATGGAGGGAAAATCTTATGAGGAAAGGCTGACGGACTTGAGGTTGTTTTCGTTGGAGAGAAGAAGGTTAAGAGGAGACTTAATAGAGGCATACAAAATGATCAGGGGGTTGGATAGGGTGGACAGTGAGAGCCTTCTCCCGCGGATGGATATGGCTGGCACGAGGGGACATAACTTTAAACTGAGGGGTAATAGATATAGGACAGAGGTCAGAGGTCTTTACGCAAAGAGTAGTGAGGCCGTGGAATGCCCTACCTGCTACAGTAGTGAACTCGCCAACATTGAGGGCATTTAAAAGTTTATTGGATAAACATATGGATGATAATGGCATAGTGTAGGTTAGATGGCTTTTGTTTCGGTGCAACATCGTGGGCCGAAGGGCCTGTACTGCGCTGTATTGTTCTATGTTCTATGTACTTGTGTCAATCCTACCTTTCGCAGCCTTTCATTTATTAGTCTGAAAAGAGTCAATTTGATTATTCTTTCTCATTGTTCAGATGAATGTATGTCAAAGTGCACAGCGGTGTCCAGCAGCGATCAGTATGAGGACCACGACTTTTTCTGACACATGTGAAAGACCTGGACTTGGATAGAGAAAGCATTAGCGAACAAGAGGGAGTTTGGAAATGTAGTCAAGGGTGAGACGGACGGCAGCGTATCTCGGGAAGCAGACTGACGAGATGGACAATCACACGGCGGGTGAACTTTAACGCAGAGAAGTATTTTGAAAGGAACAATGAACAGAGGCAATTTGGCGCAACTTTAGAATGTTTGCAGGAACAGAGAGACCTGAGGGTTCACAAAGGCATGGCTTTGAAGATGACAGGTCGAGTTGATAATCTTCATAAAGAATGCGGGGTCCTTCGATTTATCGAGCCCTAGAAAATGAGGCACTTGCAAGAAATCTTTATAAATCACTGGTTAAAGACTTCAGCTGGAGGATTGTATCCAATTCGGGGCACCACATTTTAAAAAGGATTTCAAGAACTGACAGTGGGTGCAGAGGAGATTTGCCAGAATGGTAGCAGGGATGAGGAAATTCAGTTATATAGAGGCATTGGGAAAACTGGCCTTTTCTCCTGAGAGCAAAAAAGGTTAAGGGAGACGTTTAATTGAGATGTGCAGATTTATGAAAGGCTTTTTATCGAATACATAGAGAGAAACAGTTTTTGTAAGCAGGAAACTCAATAACCAGAATAACTTTATTACAGTGCCGTTTGAATAAATCCGTCAGGCCAACCAGTGCCAGCACCAGCGTTGGTCCCTAACCTCACTACACAAGGCTGCTTTCCACCTCATCCCATCTCTGTGGCTTTCCGAGGAGCTGCTTGCTCAGATTGACAAGGCAGCAGCAGGTCACAAAATGGCTGTGAAAAGTGGAAAGGTCTGTGGTCAAATGGAGTGAGGCTGAGGATGGGGGTATGCGGGGGTCGAGGGGAGGGCTTGCGGTGGTAGTAAGCAGGGTGGGGGAGTCTGGATGCGAAACGATTTGGAAAAGAATTCAGAGGTGTAGGAATACTGACTGGTTGGGTGAAGTTCGCCATGGTCTCACACTGGAGGGATTTGTTGGGATAAAGATGGGCAGTGTTGAGTGAAAATCCTAGGAGGGAATGACGCAGGGTGCCACTGAGAGCAGTTCAGTGGTTGGGTTTCCTTCAGGATGGACAGGCAATGGTAGAAAGATTCCAAAAGCCTCCGCCGATTCTGCTTCCGTGGTTGTGTCAGCCTGTCCAATTCCAAGTACCCCAGGCAAACATAACTCGTGACACAGATAGTTAGGAAACAATTCACAGTGGATGTGCGTGTGTGGAAGGGGAGGGTGGGTGGGTGCATGAGGACAGTTACCAAATGGACAATCATCATTCTTCAAATAAAAGGGATATTGAGCCATGAGGTGAGCCAGTTGGGATTCTGCTTATGCCAAGCCTGGGCCTAATCCTGGTCCCGGAATTGAGACCACCTATTAAAGTAGATGTTGTTTGGAAGCATTAAGATGTTAAATTGATTCTTGAGCCTTTGCCTTTCCATTAGCTCAGTAATATATTCATTTCTGAATCAGCCATGGGATGTAGAATTCAGCTAACTTGTATAATAGTGAGTAGTATATAAGATCCTATGGGAATTTGACAGGGTGACACCAGGAGGATGTGGGGTAGGCTGGAACTAGGGCATGCAGTTTAAGAATAAGATGTTGATTTGGATAATATTTTCTCTCAGCAGGTTGTTACCTGTAGATTTCTCTGCCACAGGAAGCTGGGTCATTGAACTTATTGAAGGCTGAGTTAGTTTTGATCTGTTTATGCCAACATTCCTTTGGACTAGCAAACCATGATTGGTTCAGGGTTACTGTATCAATTCTCTTCAGGGGTATGGGCTCGAATCCCACTGCTACTGGCTAATTTGAAATGCCACGGGACATTTTACCATGTTGAAGATGCCATATAAGTGCAAGTTAATATTACATTCCTGACATGGGTAAATTGCCACCACCTTAAGTGCACAGCTGAACCATCGTAAAGATTAGAAACTGTCCTGTACGGAACCAAAGGCTATATTCAATATTTCAACAAAACCTCACTCGAAGTATTTGAAGGACCTCTCACCTTAGTACCTCATTAGATAAATAGTTGTTTGCTGATTGTCATCTTTTATCACCCCTCTGATTTTAAAGTCGCAACCCATTGCAACAGCTCCCATTTATTTCGAACTAACAATACGACTATTTATTTTAAATGTCGACCTATTGTCACAATCTATCATCTGAACCGATCATAGACTGAAACACTTGATCATTCTCATGTCGCTCGCAGTCAGATAAATGTAACAGCAGTGTCCCGTGAACAGCCAGAATAATGAAATTCTCCACAAAATTGCATCATCAGCAAGTGAAACAAGCGACTGTTTCATTCAATAGTGATTTTGCTGCAAAGCGATTCACCTCAGATGTTGCTGTTGAAGAGAATTACAGGCCATTGGAGTGAAAATCTATTGTTGCTACTTCATTCTCGCTGTTACGTTTCGCTTTTCAGCCGCGGTTCAATGACAGCCAGGCAATTGTTCACCTCGGGTCACAGTTATGGGCAGCACGGTAGCACAGTGGTTAGCACAGTCACATCACAGCTCCAGGGTCCCAGGTTCGATTCCCGGCTTGGGTCACTGTGTGGAGTTTGCAGCTTCTTCCCGTGCTGCCCATAACTGTAACCTGAGGTGAACAACTGCCTGGCTGTCATTGAACCGCGGCTGAAAAGCTAAACATAATATAAGAACTAGGAGCAGGAGTAGGCCATCTGGCCCCTGGAGCCTCCTCCGCCATTCAATGAGATCATGGCTGAACTTTTGTGGACTCAGCTCCACTTTCCGGCCCGAACACCATAACCCTTAATCCCTTTATTCTTCAAAAAACTATCTATCTTTATCTTGAAAACCATTAATGAAGGAGCCTCTACTGCTTCACTGTGCAAGGAATTCCATAGATTATCAACCCTTTGGGCGATGAAGTTCCTCCTAAACTCAGTCCTAAATCTACTTCCCCTTATTTTGAGGCTATGCCCCCTAGTTCTGCTTTCACCTGCCAGTGGAAACAACCTACCCGCATCTATCCTATCTATTCCCTTCATAATTTTATATGTTTCTATAAGATCCCCCCCCATCCTTCTAAATTCCAACGAGTACAGTCCCAGTCTACTCAACCTCTCCTCGTACTCCAACCCCTTCAGCTCTGGGATTAACCTAGTGAATCTCCTCTGCACACCCTCCAGTGTCAGTACGTCCTTTCTCAAGTAAGGAGACCAAAACTGAACACGATATTCCAGGTGTGGCCTCACTAACACCTTATACAATTGCAGCATAACCTCCCTAGTCTTAAACTCCATCCCTCTAGCAATGAAAGACAAAATTCCATTCGCCTTCTTAATCACCTGTTGCACCTGTAAACCAACTTTTTGCGACTCATGCAGTAGCACATCCAGGTCTCTCTGCTCAGCAGCATGTTTTAATATTTTATCATTTAAATAATAATCCCTTTTGCTGTTGTTCCTACCAAAATGGATAACCTCACATTTGCCAACATTGTATTCCATCTGCCAGACCCTAGCCCATTCACTTAGCCTATCCAAATCCCTCTGCAGACTTCCAGTATCCTCTGCACTTTTTGCTTTACCACTCATCTTAGTGTCGTCTGCAAACTTGGACACATTGCCCTTGGTCCCCAACTCCAAATCATCCATGTAAATTCTGAACAGTTGTGGGCCCAACACTGATCCCTGAGGGAAATCACTAGCTACTGATTGCCAACCAGAGAAAGACCCATTAATCCCCACTCTTTGCTTTCTATTAATTAACCAATCCTCTATCCATGCTACTACTTTCCCCTTAATGCCATGTATCTTTATCTTATGCAGCAACCTTTTGTGTGGCACCTTGTCAAAGGTTTTCTGGAAATCCAAATATACCACATCTATTGGCTCCCCATTATCTACCGCACTGGTAATGTCCTCAAAAAATTCTACTAAATTAGTTAGGCATGACCTGCCCTTTATGAACCCATGCTGCGTCTGCCCAATGGGACAATTTCCATCCAGATGCCTCGCTATTTCTTCCTTGATGATAGATTCCAGCATCTTCCCTACTACCGAAGTTAAGCTCACTGGCCTATAATTACCCGCTTCCTGTCTACCTCCTTTTTTAAACAGTGGTGTCATGTTTGCTAATTTCCAATCCGCCGGGACCACCCCAGAGCCTAGTGAATTTTGGTAAATTATCACTAGTGCATTTGAATTTCCCTGGCCATCTCTTTTCACACTCTGGGATGCATTCCATCAGGGCCAGGAGACCTGTCTACCTTTAGCCCCATTAGCTTGCCCTTAGTGATAACAATCCGCTCAAGGTCCTCACCTGTCATAGCCTCATTTCTATCAGTCACTGGCATGTTATTTGTGTCTTCTACTGTGAAGACCGACCCTAAAAACCTGTTCAGTTCCTCAGCCATTTCCTCATCTCCCATTATTAAATCTCCCTTCTCATCCTCTAAAGGACCAATATTTACCTTAGCCACTCTTTTTTGATTTATATATTTGTAGAAACTTTTACTATCTGTTTTTATATTCTGAACAAGTTTACTCTCATAATCTATCTTACTCTTCTTTATAGCTTTTTTTAGTAGCTTTCTGTTGCCCCCTAAAGATTTCCCAGTCCTCTAGTCTCCTACTAATCTTTGCCACTTTGTATGCTTTTTCCTTCAATTTGATACTGTCCCTTATTTCCTTAGATATCCACAGTCGATTTTCCCTCTTTCTACTGTCCTTTTTGTTGGTATAAACCTTTGCTGAGCACTGTGAAAAATCGCTTGGAAGGTTCTCCACTGTTCCTCTACTGTTTCACCATAAAGTCTTTGCTCCCAGTCTACCTTAGCTAGTTCTTCTCTCATTCCTTTGTAATCTCCTTTGTTTAAGCACAAAACACTAGTGTTTGATTTTACCTTCTCACCCTCCATCTGTATTTTAAATTCCACCATATTGTGATTGTTCCTTCCGAGAGGATCCTTAACTATGAGATCATGGATCAATCCTGTCTCATTACACAGGACCAGATCTAGGACCGCTTGTTCCCTCGTAGGTTCCATTACATACTGTTCCAGGAAACTATCGCGGATACATTCTATAAACTCCTCCTCAAGGCTGCCTTGACCGACCTGGTTAAGCCAATCAACATGTAGATTAAAATCCCCCATGATAACTGCTGTACTATTTCTACATGCATCCGTTATTTCTTTGTTTATTGCCTGCCCCATCATAATATTACTATTTGCTGGCCTATAGACTACTTCTATCAGTGACTTTTTCGCCTTACTATTCCTGATTTCAACCCAAATGGATTCAACCTTATGGATTCAACCTAACGGCGAGAATGTACTGTAAATTCAGGGCTGGTTTAGCACACTGGGCTAAATCGCTGGCTTTGAAAGCAGACCAAGGCAGGCCAGCAGCACGGTTCAATTCCCATACCAGCCTCAGCCTCGCCGGATTGTGGCGACTAGGGGCTTTTCACAGTAACTTCATTGAAGCCTCCTCGTGACAATAAGCGATTTTCATTTCATGAAGTAGCAACAATAGATCTTCACTCCAATGGCCTCTAATTCTCTTCAACAGCAACATCTGAGGTGAATCACTTTGCAGCAAAATCACTATTGAATGAACCAGTCACTTGTTTCACTTGCTGATGATGCGATTTTGTGGAGAATTCCATTATTCTGGCTGTTTATGAGACACCGCTACGTGGGTATCGGACGGGTGCTCCGGTTTCCTCCCACAGTCCAAAGATGTACAGGTTAGGTGGATTGGCCATGATAAATTGCCCTTACTGTCCAAAAAGGTTAGGTGGGGTGACTGGGTTACGGTGATAGGGTGGGGTGCTCATTCCAGGGGCCGTGAAGACTTGATGGGCCGTATGCCCTCCTTCTGCACTGTAAATTCTACGATTCTCTATTCAGCCATGTCAGTCGTGGCAAAATGGTTCCCTTCTCTAGCTGGAGGTATCCCTGGAGGTTTTGTGACTAGGCTACACATGCCCCCCCCCCCCCCCCCCCCACCCCCCCACCCCCTCACCCTCCCCCCCACATTCCCTCGATCGGTTAATCCTCATGGTGTAGCATCTTCTCACGCCACCTAGGCAAATAATAAAATGGTGGTGTAATGGTAATGTTACTGAGCTGGTAATGCAGGCAGAAACTCTAGGGGCATGGGTTCGAATCTCACCATCGTGCCCTTTGGAATTTAATTTCAGCTAATAAATCTGGAATTTTAGGCCTGTTTCAGTAATGGTGATCCTTTTTTTTTGTGTGTTGCAAAAACCCATCTGGTAAATTAATGCTGTTCAGCCAAGGAAGTCCGCCATCCTTACCCGGTCTGGCCTACATGTGGCTCCAGACCCACAGCAATGTGGTTGACTCTGAAATGGCCTAGCAAGCCATGCAGTTTGAGGTGTGGGCAACAAGCTCTTGCCTTGTCAGTGATGTCTGCATCCCACGAAAGAATATATGTTTAAAATGTCAAGTAGCCTTTTATCCAACAGCGAGTCTCCGGGAGACTTATGTGGAATTTCTGGAGACTCACGGACAATCCTAGAGGAACTCTTGTCACCACAGAATCACAGAATTTACAGTACAGAAGGAGGCCATTTGGCCCATCGAGTCTGCACCGGCCCTTGGAAAGAGCACCCTTTACCCTATCCCTGTAACCCAATAACCCTACCCAACCTTTTTGGACACTAAGGGCAATTTAGCATGGCCAATCCACCTACCTGCACATCTTTGGACTGTGGAGAAAACCAGAGCACCCGAAGGAAACCCACGCAGTCACGGGGAGAACGTGCAGACTCCGCACAGACAGCGACCCAAGCCGGGAATTAAACCTGGGGACCTGGAACTGTGAAGCAACTGTGCTAACCACTGTGCTACCGTGCTGCCCCACGGTTAAGTTACCATGGTTAAGTTACCATTTGCAAGGGTGGACAGACTTGTGCCACCATTAGTGTCCAGAGAGGCCACTATGAACACCAGAGTGCAGAAGAAAAACACCACCGATGTTTTCCAATGCACTGAAAACATCTTTGCATTTATTTACTTGTCATGATAAATCACCTGCTGGTTGATAACCTTTAACAGAAGAAATTAGACACAGGGTGATTTCCTTAGACAGGTGCATCATTTCACTTCATGCATTGTGCGTGCTCCTGTGATATTCAGAGATAATTCCTTTGTGCGATTGACAAGCCAAGACTCATTCTTGTTCACGAATATACATCCGGACTCTGACTTAGCATCTTAATAAGAGAAAATGGCTTGTTCGATTAGAACCAGATTTCCTCTGCTCAACATGATCATCTTGTAAATGAGCATGCTGTGAGGAAGGCGAGTCTTCACATACATCCATCGGTGGCAGATTTGAAAATGCAGAGAGCAAACCTCAAAAGTGACTTCTCCTCATTAGGCTGTGCTTTGTTTTTAATTCCTTCTCTCTTCGCAAGGCCGTTCCGCCTCCTTGGTTGCGGCTCCATGGGTGGTGACAACTCTCTGGGATCTCATGAGATTGATATTCTTCCAAAGTGAACCGTGAGTGAGCAGCAGCAGGGTGTTTGCCCGCTGAGATCATCAGAACCCAGTCTCATCGTGTGCGCTGTGCTTTATCTTCCCCAGTCAATTGGACATACGAAATAGGAGCAGAGGTGGCCCATTCGACCCCCTCTCCACGAACCTGCTCTGCCATTCGGTAAGATTGCAGCTGATCTGTTTGTATTTCAAGTTCCACTTTAACCCCGATAACCATTGATTCCCTTGCCGATCAAGAATCTACCTACTTCCGTGATAGAATAAATATTCAGTGATCCCGCCTCCACCGGTTTCTGATGCAGAGAGTTCCAAAGTCACACTCTGGATAAAAGCAAATTACTGCGGATGCTGGAATCTGAAACCAAAAAGAAAATGCTGGAAAATCTCTGCAGGTCTGGCAGCATCTGTAGGGAGAGAAAAGAGCTAACTTTTCGAGTCCAGATGACCCTTTGTCAAAGCTAAAGACAGAGAAAGTGGGAAATATTTATACTGTGGAGCGAGAATGAAAGATGAGTAATAGCCACAGAAACCCAGGGAAACGGGGTGCTAATGGCCACCCCTATTAGCTAATAGGGCGGTCTCATCGATAGTGGGGATACAGTCGCAGAGCCAGGGCCTGCATGTTGGGTTGTAAGCAACCACCCAGCACCTGCACGTGCAGTTGGTGGAGTCCACTCGCCTGCAGGGGCAGGAGGTAGTGCCGACCATGTGTATCATTCAGGCCAACACCGCACGGGTGGCGTCCGCAGTGGAGGCCTTGGGGGCGAAGGTAGCCGAGGCAAAGGACAGGTCTTCCCTGTCCCAGGCAGCCATGTTCCAGGCCCACCTGGACATTGCAGCGGCGCTCCTGAGCATGGCCCAGTCACAGTGGGTCATGGCAGAGAGCTTCAGCGGCATTGCCTGGGCACTGGCTGACCTGAACCAGGTACTGGCCGATGTGGCACAATCACAGGCAGATGCGGCACAGACCCAGAGGAGGTGGCACGCTCACTCACTGATGTCACACAGCTCCAGAGGGTGGTGACACAGCCACTGGTTGATGTGGCACAGTCCCAGATGGAGGTGGTCCAGGCCCTGTAATCCATGGCCGCAAGCTTGAGACCCGGTCGAGTCGATGGCAGGCCTCTAGGATTGGCAGCGCCAGGTATTGGGGGAGCCTCAGGGGTTAGCTCCATTCGCCCCCCCCCATCCCAAGGAGCAGACGGGGGCCATTGGCACCCCAAGGGAGGAGGAGGTGGTGGGGCCCATGATGGTGACCCCTGCAGGGGTGTTGCCGGAATACCACAGCATCTCAGACCCCCCCCCCCCCCCCACACCTGTCACTGGTGCATCTAATGGGCAGTGGGATGAACAAGGTGGCATCACACCGCCTGGGACACCCGAGTAGCAGCCGGGCCCATCCCGGCCTGGTCACCCCAGAAGATGGCTCCCAAAGGGGACCCGGGTCATAGGACGGAAACCGCAGCATGTCGCCCCCACTCCTGATGTACTGTCTGGGGATCCATCTAGGCATAGCATTGGGGCCCATAAGGCCAGAAAGGTAGACAGTTAAGTTGGCATGGGTGCAACACACAGTATATCGATAGGGGCTAGGGCACAAACCTGTACCTATATGTTCACCGTTTCACAATAAACACCTGTTCATAACGTTTCAATCTGCCTCGGTGCTCTGCCAGAAGGGTGTGAGGGATGGGCTGGGCTGGCTGCAGAGGGGACACTGGGGGCGGATGGGGGAGACTGGCAAATGTTGGGGGTGGGCTTGGGCCGGGTACCCCAGTTTAACCAGTATTCACCAGTTCAGCCAGCTTAAAATAAAGCCAAACAGCACACCAAAACTTTGCAGGCCATCTGCCATCAGACCAAAAAGTTGAAGAACTAGAAAGACTAGTACGAACAGGAGCCATTGAACCTGTTGCTACAAGTGATTGGGCAACACCAATGGTTCCTGTATTAAAACGGGATGGCTCAGTGAGAATTTGTGGAAATTTTAAAACAACAGTTAACCGAGTTTTGTACGTAGATCATTGATTAATCTGCCGCTGATTGAAGACTTGTTTGCTGGACTTTCTGGAGGACAGAAATTCAGCAAAATTGATCTTTCACAGGCATCTCTGCAGATGAATGTGGCTGAAAAATCACAGCCGTTGCTGCCATCATGACGCACAAAGGTCTGTTCAGTTACAGAAGACTTCCTTTTGGAATAACATCTTCTCTTGCTCTTTTTCTGAGGTCCATGGATCAAATTATGAGTGGACTGAATGGAGTGCAATGTTATTTAGATGACATTCTCATCACCAATTCAAGTCAACAGGAACACATGGAGAATTTGGAAGCTACCCTGAAACGGCTACAGAGCCACAACCTGAGTTAAAAACGAAAAGTGCGAGTTTTTTTCAAGACATCCATAAATTACCTTAGTCATATGATCGATAAAGATGGTTTACACAAGGCGCCAAAGAAGATGTCAATAATCTTAGAAGCACCACGTCCTCAAAATGTGACACAATTAGGTTGTTTTTAAGATTAATCAATTATTATGGTAGATTCATGCCAAACTTAGCAACACACCTTGTTATGTGCCAAACAGGTACAGCTCTGGTCAGAAGAATGCGAAGGTGCATGCAGTGAGGTAAACGACGCCTTGCAGAAGTCAGAACATTTGGTTCACTTCAATCCCAAGCTAAAGTTGCAACTTGCTTAAGGTGCATCATCTTATGGGGTTGGTGCAGTTGTCTCACACATTATGCCTTCAGGAGAGGAATGACTGATAGAATTTGCTTCACGATCTTCTACTAGCACAGAAACGAATTACGCTCAGCTACAAAACGAGGCTTTGAGTGTCATTTTCAGGTTAAGAAGGTTCCCCCACTACCATTATGGACACCAGTTTACTCTTTTCATGGATCGTCGACCCTTGACGACAATCTCTGGGGCGTATAAAGATATTCCTTCTTTGGCAGCTAGTAGGTTACAGAGATGGGGCGAAATTCTCCCCCGACGGCGCGATGTCCGCCGACTGGCGCCAAAAACGGTGCCAATCAGACGGGCATCGCGCCGGGCCAAAGGTACGGAATGCTCCGCATCTTTGGTGGCCTAGCCCCAACATTGAGGGGCTAGGCCGACGCCGGAGGGATTTCCGCCCCGCCAGCTGGCGGAAATGTCGTTTGTTACCCCGCCAGCTGGCGCGGAAATGCGGCGCATGCGCGGGAGCGTCAGCGGCCGCTGTCAGTTTCCCGGCGCATACGCAGAGGGGAGAGTCTCTTCCGCCTCCGCCCTGGTGGAGGCCATGGCGGAGGCGGAAGGGAAAGAGTGCCCCCACGGCACAGGCCCGCCTGCGGATCGGTGGGCCCCGATCGCGGGCCAGGCCACCGTGGGGGCACCCCCCGGGGTCAGATCGCCCCGCGCCCCCCCCCAGGACCCCGGAGCCCGCCCACGCCACCTGGTCCCGCCGGTAAATACCAGCTTTGATTTACGCTGGCGGGACAGGCAATTTCTGGGCGGGACTTCGGCCCATCCGGGCCGGAGAATTGAGCGGGGGGTCCCGCCAACCGGCGTGGCCCAATTCCCGCCCCCGCCCAATCTCCGGTACCGGAGACTTCGGCGGGGGCGGGGGCGGGATTCACGGCGGCCAACGGCCATTCTCCGACCCGGCGGGGGGGGTCGGAGAATGACGCCCCAGGTCTTTGATATTGTCGGCACATACGTGTTAAGTTTTTTACACAGAGGATAGTGGGTGCCTGGACCTCGCTGCCAGAGGAGGTGGTGGAAGCAGGGATGATAGTGACGTTTAAGGGGCATCTTGACAAATACATGAATCGGATGGGAATAGAGGGATACGGACCCCGGAAGTGTAGAAGATTTTAGTTTAGAAGGGCAGCATGGTCGGCGCAGGCTTGGAGGGCTGACGGGCCTGTTCCTGTGCTGTACATTTCTTTGTTCTTTGTTCTTTGTACGTACAATATCCAATATCACAAGCCAGAGCAGCATGCAAATGCTGATGCTTTGTCACGATTGCCATTACAAATTAAGCATGAACTATAAGAACATTTGATCAACATGCTGTATTTCTCACTCATGGATAATGTACCTATGACGTCATCTCAAGTTCACGGCACAACACGGTGACACAGTGGTTAACACTGCTGCCTCACAGCACCTGGGACCCGGGTTCGATTCCGACCTCGGGTAACTGTCTGTGTGGAGTTTGCATGTTCTCCCCATGCCTGCGCGGGTTTCCTCCGGGTGCTCCGGTTTCCTTCCACAGTCCAAAGATGTGCAGGTTAGGTGAATTGGCCATGCTAAATTGCCAAGAAGCTACATCATCGAGAAATGGGTACATAGAACATAGAACATAGAACAATACAGCGCAGTACAGGCCCTTCGGCCCACGATGTTGCACCGAAACAAAAGCCATCTAACCTACACTATGCCATTATCATCCATATGTTTATCCAATAAACTTTTAAATGCCCTCAATGTTGGCGAGTTCACTACTGTAGCAGGTAGGGCATTCCACGGCCTCACTACTCTTTGCGTAAAGAACCTACCTCTGACCTCTGTCCTATATCTATTACCCCTCAGTTTAAAGTTATGTCCCCTCGTGCCAGCCATATCCATCGGCGGGATAAGGCTCTCACTGTCCACCCTATCCAACCCCCTGATCATTTTGTATGCCTCTATTAAGTCTCCTCTTAACCTTCTTCTCTCCAACGAAAACAACCTCAAGTCTGTCAGCCTTTCCTCATAAGATTTTCCCTCCATACCAGGCAACATCCTGGTAAATCTCCTCTGCACCGGCTCCAAAGCCTCCACGTCCTTCCTATAATGCGGTGACCAGAACTGTACGCAATACTCCAAATGCGGCCGGACCAGAGTTCTGTACAGCTGCAACATGACCTCCCGACTCCGGAACTCAATCCCTCTACCAATAAAGGCCAACACTCCATAGGCCTTCTTCACAACCCTATCAACCTGGGTGGCAACTTTCAGGGATCTATGTACCTGGACACCTAGATCCCTCTGCTCATCCACACTTTCAAGAACTTTACCATTAGCCAAATATTCCGCATTCCTGTTATTCCTTCCAAAGTGAATCACCTCACACTTCTCTACATTAAACTCCATTTGCCACCTCTCAGCCCAGCTCTGCAGCTTATCTATATCCCTCTGTAACCTGCTACATCCTTCCACACTATCGACAACACCACCGACTTTAGTATCGTCTGCAAATTTACTCACCCACCCTTCTGCGCCTCCCTCTAGGTCATTGATAAAAATGACAAACAGCAACGGCCCCAGAACAGATCCTTGTGGTACTCCACTTGTGACTGTACTCCATTCTGAACATTTCCCATCAACCACCACCCTCTGTCTTCTTTCAGCTAGCCAATTTCTGATCCACATCTCTAAATCACCCTCAATCCCCAGCCTCCGTATTTTTTGCAATAGCCTACCGTGGGGAACCTTATCAAACGCTTTGCTGAAATCCATATACACCACATCAACTGCTCTACCCTCGTCTACCTGTTCAGTCACCTTCTCAAAGAACTCAATAAGGTTTGTGAGGCATGACCTACCCTTCACAAAGCCATGCTGACTATCCCTGATCATATTATTCCTATCTAGATGATTATAAATCTTGTCCCTTATAATCCCCTCCAAGACTTTACCCACTACAGACGTGAGGCTCACCGGTCTATAGTTGCCGGGGTTGTCTCTGCTCCCCTTTTTGAACAAAGGGACCACATTTGCTGTCCTCCAGTCCTCTGGCACTATTCCTGTAGCCAATGATGACATAAAAATCAAAGCCAAAGGTCCAGCAATCTCTTCCCTGGCCTCCCATAGAATCCTAGGATAAATCCCATCAGGTCCCGGGGACTTATCTATTTTCAGCCTGTCCAGAATTGCCAACACCTCTTCCCTACGTACCTCAATGCCATCTATTCTATTAGCCTGGGGCTCAGCATTCTCCTCCACAACATTATCTTTTTCCTGAGTGAATACTGACGAAAAATATTCATTTAGTATCTCGCCTATCTCTTCAGACTCCACACACAATTTCCCATCCCTGTCCTTGACTGGTCCTACTCTTTCCCTTGTCATTCGCTTATTCCTGACATACCTATAGAAAGCTTTTGGGTTTTCCTTGATCCTTCCTGCCAAATACTTCTCATGTCCCCTCCTTGCTCGTCTTAGCTCTCTCTTTAGATCCTTCCTCGCTACCTTGTAACTATCCATCGCCCCAACCGAAACTTCACACTTCATCTTCACATAGGCCTTCTTCTTCCTCTTAACAAGAGATTCCACTTCCTTGGTAAACCACGGTTCCCTCGCTCGACGCCTTCCTCCCTGTCTGACCGGTACATACTTATCAAGAACACGCAGTAGCTGATCCTTGAACCAGCCCCACTTATCCAGTGTGCCCAACACTTGCAGCCTACTTCTCCACCTTATCCCCCCCAAGTCACGTCTAATGGCATCATAATTGCCCTTCCCCCAGCTATAACTCTTGCCCTGCGGTGTATACTTATCCCTTTCCATCATTAACGTAAACGTCACCGAATTGTGGTCACTGTCCCCAAAGTGCTCTCCTACCTCCAAATCCAACACCTGGCCTGGTTCATTACCCAAAACCAAATCCAACGTGGCCTCGCCTCTTGTTGGCCTGTCAACATATTGTTTCAGGAAACCCTCCTGCACACACTGTACAAAAAACGACCCATCTATTGTACTCGAACTATATCTTTTCCAGTCAATATTTGGAAAGTTAAAGTCTCCCATAATAACTACCCTGTTACTTTCGCTCATATCCAGAATCATCTTCGCCATCCTTTCCTCTACATCCCTAGAACTATTAGGAGGCCTATAAAAAACTCCCAACAGGGTGACCTCTCCTTTCCTGTTTCTAACTTCAGCCAATACTACCTCGGAAGAAGAGTCCCCATCTAGCATCCTCTCTGCCACCGTAATACTGCTCTTGACTAGCAGCGCCACACCTCCCCCTCTTTTGCCTCCTTCTCTGAGCTTACTAAAACACCTAAACCCCGGAACCTGCAACATCCATTCCTGTCCCTGCTCTATCCATGTCTCCGAAATGGCCACAACATCGAAGTCCCAGGTACCAACCCACGCTGCCAGTTCCCCTACCTTGTTTCGTATACTCCTGGCATTGAAGTAGACACACTTCAAACCACCTACCTGAACGCTGGCCCCCTCCTGCGACGTCAAATCTGTGCTCCTGACCTCTATACTCTCATTCCCCCTTACCCTAAAACTACAATCCAGGTTCCCATGCCCCTGCTGCATTAGTTTAAACCCCCCCAAAGAGCACTAACAAATCTCCCCCCCAGGATATTTGTGCCCCTCAGGTTCAGATGTAGACCATCCTGTCTGTAGAGGTCCCACCTTCCCCAGAAAGAGCCCCAGTTATCCAAAAATCTGAAACCCTCCTGCCTGCACCATCCCTGTAGCCACGTGTTTAAATGCTCTCTCTCCCTATTCCTCATCTCACTATCACGTGGCACGGGCAACAACCCAGAGATAACAACTCTGTTTGTTCTAGTTCTGAGCTTCCATCCTAGCTCCCTGAAAGCCTGCCTGACATCCTTGTCCCCTTTCCTACCTATGTCGTTGGTGCCAATGTGGACCACGACTTGGGGCTGCTCCCCCTCCCCCCTAAGGACCCGGAAAACACGATCCGAGACATCACGTACCCTTGCACCTGGGAGGCAACATACCAAACGTGAGTCTCTCACGCTCCCACAAAATCTCCTATCTGTGCCCCTGACTATAGAGTCCCCAATTACTAATGCTCTGCTCCTCTCCCCCCTTCCCTTCTGAGCAACAGGGACAGACTCTGTGCCAGAGGCCCGTACCCCATGGCTTACCCCTGGTAAGTCGTCCCCCCCACAAGTATCCAAAGCGGTATACTTGTTTCTCAGGGGAACGACCGCAGGGGATCCCTGCACTGACTGTTTTTTCCCAGTCCCTCTTACAGTTACCCACCTATCTCCAATCTTTGGTGTAACTAATTCCCTGAAGCTGCTATCTATGACCCCTTCTGCCTCCCGAATGATCCGAAGTTCTTCCAACTCCAGCTCCAGTTCCCTAACTCGGTCTTGGAGGAGCTGGAGATGGCAGCACTTCCTGCAGGTAAAATCAGCAGGGACACTAACTGCATCCCTCACCTTAAGGGGTTACAACAATTGATGATAGTTGCCATGGTTACCAGTACGGAGGCTGACTTTCCTTTATTAACTGAATTCAAATTCCAAACGCAGAGCATTTGCTGAGTCTCTGGAAACTATACTAGTGACAATACAATGACACCACCCTTTCCCCATTTCTTCATTCACTTTGGGACAGGCCATGTCTGACTGACTTGAATTCATTCAAACTATACACACGGCCTACTTTAGTTGGCCTTGGTTTGAACTCTGGTCTCGAGAGTGGAAGTTAGGTCGATGATTGAATCAAGTAGAGATTAAAGGACACCAGCAAGGCTCCCGCACTGGCACAGTTTGGATACTTTTTATAAATAAATTTAGAGTACACAATGATTATTTTTTTCCAATTAAGGGGCAATTTAGTGTAACCAGTCCACCTAACTTGCACATCTTTGGGTTGTGGGGGTGAAACCCACACCGACATGGGGAGAATGTGCAAACTCCACACGGACAGTGACCCAGGGCCGGGATTCGAACCCGGGTCCTCAGTGCCGCAGTCCCAGTGCTAACCAGTGCCCAAATGCCACCAGTTTGGATACTTTATGCATTTCTGGAATGCTGAGCTCCAGCTTCTTCCAAATAAAATATCACTTCTGCCCATGAAAGCATTACCAATTGCTGTATATGAATGAAGTAACTGCCAGTCCTAATTCCACTCCTGAATTGTACACTAACGCGATGATTGATCCGACAAGAAGAGTTGGATGTGCCTCCTGGTGCTTGTTCGTTTTTTCTTTGTTTAACCTCTGTGATTGTTCATTGTGTAAACCGCAATGCCATTGTTTTAATAGCCTGTACAAAGTTGATAAGAAGCTTAAAGTCCTCTAGTGTAATCACAGAAAGCCCTTTATCCTGGTTAAACCCATCATCAATTTATGTAATGCATCATGTGCATGGGACACAGGTTCAACAACGATTATCATGTCATTCAAAGGGAGGCAATATTGAATACTTACTATTTTAGTGTTCTGAAATCTTCTACTTAAATGTCATCTCCTGTCGCAGGTAAACACGATTTTAATTCTCTTGACTTGCTTTGGGTTTTAATGACTTGTTCGGAAAGCAACTTGTGTGCAATCGAGTTGCTTCATGAAAGAAAATAGCTTGGACTATGTCTTGACCAGTAATTAGGGTTACGATCCCTTGAGGATTGCCCTGGGCATGGCCACGAGCAATCTGGAAGTCTTGGAGGCAATAAACAAAATAGTGTTTTGTTTTCTTCACTTTCTTCACTTATTAGTTATAACATATTGGCGATGGCCCAAAAGACCATGACTGACCATGAAGTGTCATGCAATTGGGCATCGACTAATGCGTTGGCTTTCCAGCATTGACGAAGGAGTGCCCCACATGCACAGTGTTTGACAACCAATGGTAGGATTGTGGGGGAGGGGAGACTGAATGAGGGAAATCATGTGATGCAACCTCCAGGGATATGTCCAACTCAATTTGGCAACCTTGCTAAAAGTATTAATATGTTCATTCCTGCCTGACTGGGAGAGTGACTGCGATAATGGTTAAGGCACTTAACACACATATTAATAATGTAGATTTGGGGGATTGCAATATGGGTATGGCACTTGAGAAAAACTTGGGCGTTCATTAGCGCTTTTGGAAATTCATTCATGGGATGTTGGCATCGTTGGCTCGGCCAGCATTTCTTACCCATACGAAATTACTCTTGAGAGGGTGGTGCAGAGCTGCCTTCTTGAACAGCTGCAGTGCATCTGATGTAGGTACACCCACAGTGTTCTTAGGGAGGGAGTTCCAGGATTTTTACCCAGCGTAATTGAAGGAACAGCGATACATTTCCAGATCAGTGTCTGGCTTGAAGGGGAGCTTGCTGGCGGTGTCAGAAATGCAGCAAGCATTTTGTGGCCAGCAAGCTCCCACATACAGAAATGAAATGAGCAATATCAGTTGAGGGGGACAGGTCAGCTAAGAGAAATCCAATGTTCTTCTGCATAGTGCAATGGGATCTTTATTCCTATTTGAGGGGACATATGGGTCCTCAGCTTATTGTCTCATCTGACATGTGGCACTCCATTGTAAACCTAGATTATGTGCACAACCTTGTTAAGTAAGTGGGAGTTGAAACCACAGCCTTCTGATTCATAAGCAAGGATGCTCCCAATTGAATCAAGGTTAATTCCAGGATAGCTACAGTATGCTTATGTTCGGGTTCGCATCAGGTAATGACACTCAAGGGGCTTTTCCATGGCTAGCTAGCAAAGTGGATACTCAAAGTCGTGATTATCTTTTCTCTTTAGCGTATCTTCACACAGACATATTTTCCCTTTGGGGAAAGTGGTTAAAAGATTCCCGGGCTGATTATCAGCTCATTGAGCCGTGTTGTGAACACTCCTTCTGTGGCCATCAAGCACTGGCATTGGATCTGAAATTGTAGCTTCTGGTCCAGTGGTAGCGTCACTGGACCCGCGGTACCACATGATCTCCTGTGATTGTCATTGATGTAATTTCTTGGTCAACTATTAAGATATGTTTTAATTTTGCAACTTCAATGCTATGGAAAGACCAGAGAAGTTGGGAATGTTCTCCTTTAAACAGTGGAGGTTAAGCAGAGATTTATTTCAGGTGATCAAATTATGAAGACTTTTGATAGAGTAAGTATCAGGAAAAACTGTTTCTCATAAGACCATAAGACCATAAGACATAGGAGCGGAAGTAAGGCCATTCGGCCCATCGAGTCCACTCCACCATTCAATCATGGCTGATTTCAACTCCATTTACCCGCTCTCTCTCCATAGCCCTTAATTCCTCGAGAAATCAAGAATTTATCAACTTCTGTCTTAAAGACACTCAACGTCCCGGCCACCGCCCTCTGTGGCAATGAATTCCACAGACCCACCACTCTCTGGCTGAAGAAATTTCTCCTCATCTCTGTTCTAAAGTGACTCCCTTTTATTCTAAGGCTGTGCCCCCGGGTCCTAGTCTCCCCTGCTAATGGAAACAACTTCCCTACGTCCACCCTATCTAAGCCATTCATTACCTTGTAAGTTTCTATTAGATCTCCCCTCAACCTCCTAAACTCCAATGAATATAATCCTCATGGCATAAAGGTCAATAAGCCAATGTCACAGGTGCTCTTTCAGAGTGTTGGTGCAGGCTCGATGGGTCGAATGGCCTCCTTCTGCACCGAAGGGATTCTATGATTTGCTAAGATCTGGAATGTAAAGGTTGAAAGGGTGGCAGGAGATGGTTCAATAGCCTTCAAAAAGGATTTGGACATGTTATTGAAAAACAATAATTTGCAGGGTTGTATGGAAAGACTAAGGACGTGAGGATGTTTGGATAACTCTTTCAAAGAACTAACATAGTCATGATGGGTCAAATGGCCTGTTTTTGATGCTGTGGAATTAACCAGTGACCCGTCCAAAGGTAATGGCAAATGACCTGTTTTCCAAAGGAACTAATCAGACAAATTAGGTTTTGAACTTACATTGACCAATCAGTGCAGGCTCCAAGGTGCCCATTACTTTCCACTCCACACTTGCCTTTGCCTCCCCAGAGTCAACCGCTGTAAAGTGCTTCAGGCTGACATCTCCGTTTTACACCATGGGTAACTAGTAGCTCATCCAGAATTCTGTTGGACATATCCTATACTGCACAAGCTCATCTGTCTGTCTATTCTTGCTGATCAACATTCATTCCTGGTTTTCCTGGAATTCCAATTTAAAATTTGTCAAAATTACCCTATGACTTTATCTGTCCATTCTTTTTAACCTCCCACCCAAACTCTACATTCCTCAACTTCAGACTCTTGGTTCCCTGCACTGGAGGCTAAGGATGACCTAAAAGAGGTGTACACAAATTATGAGGGGCCTAGCTAGGGTAGACAGGAAAGACCTGTTTCCTCTAACTGAGAGTACAATTACAGGGGACTTCTTAGCGGTAACTAACGGTGATTAGGGCAGCATGGTGGCACAGTGGTTAGCACCGTTGCCTCACAGGGACCCGCATTCGATTCTGGCCTTGGGTGACTGTCTGGAGTTTGCAATTTCTCCCAGTGTCTGCATGGGTTTCCTCTGGGTGCCCCCGTATCCTCCCACAGTCCAAAGATGTGCAGGTTATGTGGGGTTATAGAGATAAGGTGGGGGAGTATGTCGCGGTAGAGTGCTCTTTCAGAGGATCGGTGCAGACTCGATGGGCCGAGTGGCCTTCTCCTGCACTGTAGGGATTCTATGATTCTATGGATAGAAGGATTGGAGGAACGTGAGGAAAATATTTTTCACCCAGAGCGTGGTGGGCATCTGGAATTCACTGCCCAAAATGGAGATTGGGGCTGAAATGCTCAACTCATTTAAAAGGTACCTGGATCTGCATTTAAAGTGCTGTAACCTGCATGGACCAGGTGCTGGGAAGTGGGACTAAAATAAGCGGCTAGTTTATTTTTTTCTCTTTTTTTTGTCCAGCGCAGACATGGTGGGCTGAGCAGTCTCCCTCTGCACCGCATCTTCGCTATGGTTCTACGCACCACCGTGTATGTTCTACCACTGGGGGCTATGTTTTCAATCACCCGTCAATTGTTTGGGAACAATCTCCTTAAACATCTCATCCTTCATGACTCTGCTTCAACCCCATTCTGTTGGGCCAACCCACCCCACCCCCACGTCCCCCTAATATCTCCTTCAGTGGGTCAGGATATCTTTGTGAATCGCCTTGGCATGATTTCTGAAGGCATGATGAGCTGGTAATGTTGAAATGTGGCTTTGAAAGTAAGACTGTCATTCATCTGAAAGTTTCACTAGCGACAAAGCTTGCAAACTGTCTTTTAACAGTGACATGACTTTGAACTATCTCATTTCACCCTGTCAGTGTTCTTTAATAGCTTTGGGCTGTCACACTACTGATAAACCAATTGGTGATCAATTCTCTTCTCCCAGTCTGTCGATGAAAGCTGGTTCTCTTGACAAGTATGAGTCATTATCATTTACAGAAATCAAGGGCAACGGCCATTTGGTAACCAATAAGCATCCTTGAACTAGTTAGATGTTGAATAGCAGAGCAGACCTCTCATGGAATAGCTCAAAGAAGATTAAAGGAATGAACCATTTAACAAGAACCGGAACATTGTGATGTATGATACACTGTTCTACTGATGTGCAACAGTGTAACATGTGGCAGGATTTGCTCGTTGGCTTCACGTCCACACCAACAGGCTCAATTGGGGGTCAGAAGCCTTGTGCTGTGCGGTGAACAGTTAACAATGATGTGTGGAGATGGAGATACCCTCTTTGTAACGTTTGAACGTTTCAAAATTTTACTTCCAAATTGGCCACTATTGCGATGGGAGAGGGACGGTGGTGGTGGAACCCCCCACAGGCTGGCTTGTGACTGCATCGGAACTCAGGCAGACAGGCAGGACCTCAGATCCTGTCTGGAGCACTGGAGCCCATCTACAGCCAGGAGACCATTTTGAGGCACCTGACCCGGCCCCGTTGCCTGTGGGGACCTGGGACCGGGATGGAAAATCCCAATCAGCCTCTGGAAACAGGCCACAATAGGTTCTTCACCTGGTCAATTGTTATTTGCAGGAAAATGGCCTGGCCCGTAGGGGGAGGGTGGGGGCGGGGTGGGTGCGGGGGGGGGGGGGGGGGGGGGGGGGGGGAGGGGGGGGGGCGGCGATGGGCTGGAGAAGAGGCACGTCAGTCAGCCACGGAACTCCCACCTGCCGACTCTGTGCCTGTCCCCATGGAAAATTACTTTTAGGGCCAGGTGACTTAATACTGCAGATAGTTACATTCTGAGGATCTGAGGTTAATGACAGGTTTATTCCTCTTCTAGACACCATTAACGACTGAGTAGAAATGGATCCTATATATACATTGGCAGGAGATGACAGGATTTTGGATACTTTTTTACCACTTCTTTGAAGCATACTTAACCTCTAAACTATGACCTCTGAAGTATGACACCGGAAGAGTAATATTTGAAATATGTGGGCTAAATTTAACCAAACTTTCAGCATCTACAATGGGTCAGAATGGGGCCAAACCTGCAGACGGCAGCATAGTGGTTAGCATGGCTGCCTTACCGCGCTAGGGACCCGTGTCCAATTCCGGCCTTGGGTGAATGTGTGGAGTTAGCGCGTTCTCCCCGAGACTGCTTGGGTTTCCTCCAGGTACTCCGGTTTCGTTCCACAGCTCAAAATACGTGTCGGAGCACTCAAAATGCCATAACGTTCAAGGCTATGGGTCAAGAGCTGAAAAGTGGGGTGAGTGTAGATTTAATGTAGTTTTGTCAGTGAAGGGCCGAAGGGCCTTTCCTGGACTCAATGACTATGAGAAGACCCAGGACAAGCCTTTGATATGATTTGATTTATTATTGTCACATGTATTAGTACACAGTGAAAAGTATTGTTTCTTGCATGCTGTACAAAGAATGCATACTGTACATAGGGAAGTAAGGAGAGACTGCAGAATATAATGTTACAGTTATAGCAAGGTGTAGAGAAAAGATCAACTTAATACGAGGTAGGTCCATTCAAAAGTCAGTAGGGAAGAAGTTGTTCTTGAGTCGGTTCATACGTGACCTCAAACTTTGGTATCTTTTTCCTGATGGAAGGAGGTGGAAGAGAGTATGTCCGGGGTGCGTGGGGTCCTTAATTATGCTGGCTGCCTTTCTGAGGCAGCGGGAATTATAGACAGAGTCAATGGATGGGAGGCTGGTTTGCGTAATGGACTGGGCTACATTCACGACCTTTTGTAGTTTCCTGTGGTCTTGGGCAGAGCAGGCTCCATACCAAGCTGTGATACAACCAGAAAGAATGCTTTCTGTGGTGCATCTGTAGAAGTTGGTGAGGGTCGTAGCTGACATGCCAAATTTCCTTAGTCTTCTGAGAAAGTAGAGTCGTTGGTGGGCTTTCTTAACTATAGTGTCGGCATGGGGGGACCAGGACAGGCTCTTGGTGATCTGTGCACCTAAAAACTTGAAGCTCTCGACCCTTTCTACTTCATTCCCATTGATGTAGACAGGGGCATGTTCTCCACTACGCTTCCTGAAGTCGATGACAATCTCCTTCGTTTTGTTGACATTGAGGGAGAGATTATTGTCGTCGCACCAGTTCACCAGATTCTCTATCTCATTCCTGTACTCTGTCTCATCATTGTTTGAAATCCGACCCACTACAGTGGTGTCATCAGCAAATTTGAAAATCGAGTTGGAGGGGAATTTGGTCACACAGTCATAGGTACATAAGGAGTATAGTAGGGGGCTGAGGACACAGCCTTGTGGGGCACCGGTGTTGAGGATGATTGTGGAGGTGGTGTTGTTGCCTATCTTTACTGATTGTGGCCTGTGGGTTAGAAAGTTCAGGAATCGGTCGCAGAGGGAGGAGCCGAGGCCAAGGCCACGGAGTTTGGAGATGAGTTTCGTAGGAATGATGGTGTTGAAGGCTGAGCTGTAGTTGATAAATAGGAGTCTGACATAGGTGTCTTTGCTATCTAGGTGTTTCAGGATAGAGTGCAGGGCCATGTAGATGGCGTCTGCTGTGGACCTGTTGCAGCGGGAGGCGAACCGTAGTGGTTCAAGGCAATCCGGGAGGCTCAAGTTGATTCGTGCCATGACTAACCTTTCGAAGCACTTCATGATGATGGATGTCATTGAAAGTCAGGTGCCAGGTCTAACCTGAAAACCTGACAAAGCAGCTGACATTGCCATAGGTAGACTTAGAGGCTCAGGCAGTCAGGTTCAGAGACCCTTGAGAGAGAAAGAGAGAAAAAGCTCTGAAGCTAAGACTGGGAGAGATGAATGCAAATGAAAACCGAGTCCCCATTTGAAGCGGTGAACCTTGTGGAAATATAACGACTGAGGAGGTACCAGTGCGTCACTATCTCGAGGCACCTGACCTGACCTGGCCATGCTGCCAGATCAATCCCACTCAGCCTCTGGAAACAGGCCACAATAGCCTCTTCACTTGGTCAATTGACTATCTGTTACTTGCAGCTTGAAGTCAGTTTGATTACTTTTAAAAGAAGCCTGTATGACTTGGTGGGGTGTAAAAAGGTTAAGAGAGCCGCTGGAAATGTCAGGAGGGATTTGAATCTTTGAAAACAATACTGCATTTTTCCTGAGAGTGCAACACAATGTTTAAATGTTATTGGTCATGTTTCTTGTATTGGTTCATGTGGAAAGGTTGCACAGGTTGGGCCTATACCCATTGATGTTTGGAAGAGTGGGAGGTCTATTAATTTTAAAAGTGATTCCTTTGTGAGGCAAGGATTTGGGGACCCGCATGGGCACTATGTACACTTGATGCATCAAAGCTGGATTCAAAATCGAGGGTGGCACAGTGGTTAGCACTGCTGCCTCACAGCACTAGGGACCCCTGTTCGTTTCTGCTCTTGGGTGACTGTCTGTGAGGGGTTTGCACATTCCCCCCCCGTGTCTGCGTGGGTTTCCTCCGGGTGCTCCGGTTTCCTCCCACCGCCCAAAGATGTGCAGGTTAGGTGGATTGGCCAGGCTAAAATAAAATTGCCCATTAGTCTCCAAAGATGTGCTGGTTAGGTGAGATTACTGTAGGGTGGCGGACTGGACCTGGGTAGGGAGCTTTGTCAGAGGATTGGTGCAGAGTCAATGGGCCAAATGGCCTCCTTCTGTACTGCAGAGATTCTATGGGTGGCTTCAGGTTGGCTGGCTGGGTGCTCTTAATCTCTGTACATGTCAGTTGGCAATTAAATTGGATTGGAGGTTGGGGCAGGTTGGGTCAAGTGGGTTGTCAAAATGAACCCTCCCTATTTCCCATTCAGCAGCACAGGCTAAAATTATCACCATGGTTTTCGGTGTTTGAAATGTGGGACAGGTATTGACCCAACTCCCACTGGAAACCATACAGAAAACAATTAAAATCCTTTCAAATGGGAGGGGGTGGGGAATGGTGGGGATGTGTCTGATTATGTCATTGGACCCCAGCTCAATGTTAGCTTTGGTTAATTGAGCCGGGGAACGGCTCCGGCTTACCACTGGGCAGGGCTTGAGAATAGATGCTGCCATTCCACTGAACAAGCCTGGTCCTCAGGATTCTAAAGGGAAAATTCAGGCCCCCTCTGTGTCCTGGACCATTCGGCACTCTGCCCCCCTGCAGCTACAAAGTCCTTCTCTCCATTATTAGCTGACCAGGCTCCGTTTATTTCTCCCTCACACTTGCCTGGAGATTGGTTGGCGATGGCATGGAACAGTAAGCATCTCCAGACCTCATTCCATTACAGATGGGCAGAAGATTAAATGCCAAGTCCGTCTTGATGTTGAAAACGCACTGCTTTCAAAATCCGCACCTTAATCTCTGCATTGTGGCGGTCCTGAAACATCCATAAAGGATGACAAAGTTACAAAAGTATTTACCGCAGTCATTCTTCCAAGATGTTGATATTTATGCTCGAGCTGAGCCTTGATGTAAACCAGTGGGATTTCCTATTCCTTTCCCCTTTGTGTACTTATCAAGCTTCCCTTTCTGAATGAATCTACAAAATTAACCTCAACAGTCTGCTGTAGTTATGAGTTTCACACTCTAACCACTCTCTGGGTTTATAACCCCTGGTTCTGGTCTCACCTGTAGGTGGAAACATCTTTTATATGTGCACCTTATGAAACCATTTCATCATCTTAAAAGGCCTCCATCAGTTCATCCTTCAGTCTTCTCGAGAGAGAGGGGTGTTCCAGCCTGTTCAATCTTCCCTGACAGTTATAAGCTCTCAGTCCTGGCATCATGCTAGTTAATCTCCTTTCATACTTCTCTGATTCTTCTGTGTTGCTTTTACAATATGGAAACGAGAACTGCTCACAGCAATTCAGGTGCTGTCAGGGTTTATTTACATCTATCCCAACTTTTCTGCTGTACAATTCTATCCCTCCGGAATGAACCCTGGCAATTTATTTGCATTTGTTAAAGTCCTTGTTAACTAATGTTGCTATTCTTAGTAATTTTTGTATCTGTAACCCCTGATTTTTCCCTTCCTCTATCCCATTTAGACAATGTCCAAGGAGTATATTGCTTCCTCATTCTACTAGTCACAATGTACAATTACGTTATTATCTTTTTAGAAATTCATTTGCCAATGACACTCTCATTCTGCCAATTTATTCAAGTCTTTCTGTGTTGTGGCACAGTCCTCCTCTGTATTAACTGTGTCCGCTGACTCCATGGGCGTGATTCAACGGAACCATTTCTAAGTGTCATTTTGGGTGCGTTTGGCGGTGTGTTTCTCGATGGCTTGAAGATATTACGGCCCATATTCAATGGGACTTAGTGCCGAAAATGAGCTCCCACACGACTCTCCCCATTACTGGCTGTACCGCCATCTGATTCTCTGGATTCGCACTATAGCTTCTCAACACTAACAAGAGGGAGCTGTTTTTAAACACTACCCCACCACTCACTCCCAGTCAACACACAAGCATGGCAGCGTGCAGACCAGCTCCTCGCTTTGGGGATGCCGACCTCACAACGCTTCTCGCGCTGTGAGTGAGAGACGGAACATTCTGTTACCCCGAGAGTGTCGGTGGACCAGCAGCAGGGCCACCTATAACACCTGTGGTGCAGTGGCTGCCAGCGCGGGCAACATGGCCAGGAAGACCAGCGTCCAATCCTGGACGAAGACCAATGACCTCCATCAAGCTGCAAAGGTAAGTTAGCTCCTACCTTCTGACATCAGTTCTGCCTGCCACCCCTCAAATTCCCAAACACCCCCACACAAATCATTGGCTGACAACTCGCACCTTCTCCATATCTGATCTTCATGCTTGTTCCTCAGACCCCCTGGCACTCACCAGCAAAACCCTTCAAGCCCAGGTGTGGTACCCACACATGCCACCAGCTGCAGAATCCCCTGGCCGGCCCATCAATCATGCGGCTCCCAATGTCCTCTCCTTCTCTCCGCAGGAAAATATAGCCAAAGATAAGTGGGAAAGGGCCATGATGGGAGGGTGGGATGCCAGAGATCCATGTTCTCACCCCTTATGCGCAACGGGCCCTAGAGATCGCAGGGTTGTCCGAGGAGAGAGCAGTCACCAACAGTGAAGTTGGCCTGCACCGCAGAGGTGAAGATCCTTCCGTCAGATGACCTGACTCAAGTGAGTTGTTCATCTCAGACAAAATGATCCTTTCTTCTCACTGACCACATGTCCATTGTCTCACAGGATCTCCATCTGATGAAGCCAGATCATCCCCCCCCACACCACAACACCCCCCCCCCCCCCTCCCCGCCGCTCCCCGCCACCCAAGAGAGTACCTCGGAGGAGAGCATGCACACCTCAATGGGTGACATTTGTGGACAGGCTTCTGGGGCACAGTCTGGTGAGCACCACACAGTTGCTGATGCACATCAGGTGGAGGCGGGAATATCCAAGGGAGTCAACAGTTGAGGGTTTGCTGGATCCCAGGACTCAACTAGGTCCCAGTCAGGTGTCTTTTGTCGCCTGAGAAAGAGAGTGCTTGAAGACCAGGATCATAAACCCGGCATCAAGCTCTTGGTATATGGAGCAATAGTGATAGCTGCCCTACTACGGCTGAGAGATGCATGCTCCCATGTACAGCAGGCACCTCAAAACCCTGGAGAAATACCACCAGCACTGCCTCATCAAGATCCTGCAAATCCATTGGCAGCATAAGCACACCAAGGTCAGCGTTCTCACTCAGGCCAACATCCCCAACATCGAAGCATTGACCACACTCGACCAGCTCCGCTGGGCATGCCACAACACCCGCATGCCTGCCATGAGACTCCCAAAAAAAGCACTCGACTCAGGCAAGCCGCAGGAGGGGAATGGAAATGCTTCAAGGACGCCCTCAAAGCCTCCTTGAAAAAGTGCAACATCCCACTGACACATGACCACCCGAAGCATCCAGGAAGGAGCTGAACACCTCACGCTTCGCTAGGAGCAAGCCGGAGCCAAGTGCTGGCAATGAAATGAATGCATGACGATCCGGGCACCTTACCTACCTGCTCCTCCAACCCCCATCTTCCCCATCGGTGACAGGGACTGGAAGTCGTGCATTGGATTCCCCAGTAACCTGAGAACTCAATTTTAGTGTGGAAGCAAGTCATCCTCGACTCAAAGGGACGACCTAAGGGAAAGTGAGACATGTCAGACTGGTGTAATGAAAATGTGGGTCCTCAAATCTGATCAGAACGAAGCTCCAATATATCTGATATATGCTCTTTGTTATCAATAACAAAAATATTTGATGCCTAAATGGAGTGTCAGCATTTCTGGGCCCACAGATGCCAAGGCTCGGCTGTATAGGAACTTGGTAGATTCCAGACTGGCATGGTCATGAGTATTGACAGAGATCAGGCTACAATTCAGCCAAAGCTTTCACAGTTTACTGAGTTGAAATGCAGGCTCATAACCGTGACTGGGAATTTCAGATGAGTGCATCTAGAAGATCGATCTCATGCTGGGGCCTCAATATTGATTTGTTATGTTGTAGGTGGAACATAAGCGGCTTCCTGTGGTGCACTTGACAAAGGAAGGTTCAGACGTGGAGATAACTTCAACACGTTTATTAAACTATTTACACTTCTATTACTCGGGTTCGACACTACTGCTAATCCTACTATAGCCCCCCTGTGGTCATGTCACCTCCTTGTGTATCGTGAATGTCTATTGGTCATGTCCTATCTACTTGATCTATTGGTTGAGTGTATGTGTGTAATGTTTCTGGTGATCCCTCTAATGTCTAGCTAGCCTACATGCATTTACATTGATGCACATCACCACAAGTATGATGACGAGGCCTAAACACTTGTCTTGCACGAACGACAGCCTTTGCCGAAACACTGCAGTGCAGATTCAGGTCAGACCTCAGACATCAAGGCGAAAACCACTGAGTGACAATTGTCCTCCTCGAGGTGCTTTGCAACACTGCAGGCATACTGCCCTGGGTGCACTGGGCAATACAGAGCTGCTCGTGCCTCTCTAAGGCTGTGGTGGGCATTGGAATGTTGGCCAGATACTTGAGGAGGTTGCATGATCTCCAATCTGCTCCCTGAACGTGCTGTTGAAGATATTATCCAATAATAGGATGGCCACATGCTCCAGAGGCTGCCTTGTCCTCCAGTGATGAGGACAGTGTAACTACTCATTTAGATATTGGTGTGCTTCATTGAGATTATGAGGATCACGATGGCAGTGTTAAAATGGACCCTAAATGGAGGGCATTGGTAAAAGAGGCTTAATGAGCAAGTCGTCATCATCCTCCTGGGACCTGGTGGCTAAATATATCTCATGTGGGCGCCTGATTCATCTGGCTCCGTGCTATGGTCTCTTCCTCTGCAGCCTCCGCTTCCACATCTCATTGAGCTCAGCCCTCTTGAGGTCCTGCTTATCAGCGGAGATGTGAAGCTCCTCCATCTCTTGTTTTGCCAACTCATTCCTCCCCTTTGGACTTTCAGGATGTGTAGAGCGCAGCAAGCCACAATTATGTGAGAGACCCTCTGGGGAATATACTGGAGGATCGTGCCTGACCTGTGCAGATACTGAAGATGCATCTCCAACGTGCCAATAGTCTGCTCAATCAATGAGTTTGTTGGAAAATGAGCACCATTACATCCTTCCTCTGATGGCCTTTGGGGCTGACAAATGAGAGGCATCAGCCATGTCTTTTGCGGGTAGCCTTTGTTGGGGAGGAGCCAACCCTGGATGCGCTGTGTGCCTTGAAGATTTTTGGCACCTGTGGGTGACTCCAGATGCAGGAGCCATGGGAGATACCTGGGTATCTCGCACACTCCAGAATAATCTGTTCCTGGTGGTTGCAGAGCAGCTGCACATTGAGGGAGTGGAACCCTTTCCTGTTGTTGAATTGTAGTGACTGTTCCCAGGAAGCTCCTAATGCCACATGAATGCAGTCGATGGCACCCTGCACCTGTGGCAATCTGGAGGTCACTGCAAATCCTGACAGCCTGACCGGCTTCATCCAGTGAGAACAGGATGGAATTGTGTGCCTTGCCAAATAGGGCATTTGTAGCCTCTGAGATGCATTTCTGGGCAGATTCTTGAGAAAGACCACAGCAGTCCCCACTTGCAAAAAGGTTCAGAGCAACAGTCATTTTGAGAGCCAATGGCAATGGATGGATCTCAGTCCCTGCTGTGTCAGCTCCTCCCACAAAATGAGGCACATGTAAGCCACCACATTGCCTCACAAGCAAAGGCATCTCTGCAGTACCATGTCTTGCTCATCTGTAGGTTATGAGAAACATCTTTGGTACACCCTTGATCATGCCAAATGCTTCCGAGGAATGGACCAGTCAGCCTCTGCTTCAGGGTTTTGAGAGGCAAGGCTCTTCCCTTTGCCCAGCCTGATGGCGATGGGCCCATCCTCTTCTCCTCCTCAGTTGCCTGATTGCCAGGAAAAAAAACATGCAGTATGTATTGTTGTTCGCCTCCGCAGAAACATCGGACAGATCTCCGAATGCACAAACGGTTGCAATGGTCACCTTCCAGTCGCAAACCAGGGAGTCGTTGTGTAGCCCGTGAGTTGTATTTTGCATGAATTCCAGCGATTCCATACCCACATCGTCTCTTGCAGCAGCATCACTGCCTT